>NW_026590435.1:697495-719797 GCF_907164565.1 Psammomys obesus
TGTGTGTGTGTGTGTGTGTGTGTGTGTGTGTGTGTGTGTGTGTGTGTTGAGCTTTATACATTGTTGTAATGGATTTTTTTCTCGAGAGTTGTCTGTTTGTTTATTTTCCAAGACAGGGTTTCTATGTGTAGCCTTGGCTGTCCTGGACTCACTTTGTAGGCTAGGCTGGCCTTGAACTCACAGAGATTTAGCTGCCTCTGCCTCCCAGAGTGCTGGGATTAAAAGCATACCCCACCATGCCCAGCCGCTCTCCGATTTTTAATTTTTATTTCCCACATCATTTTTATTTCTTTTGTTTTAATTGTGTTTATTCAGTGTGTTATCTTGAACTGAATTTATGCTTCCCACTGGTGTGTGTGGGGTGTGGAGGGACAGTAACAGCAGCAGATACATCAATTGACAGCCAGCCCAGCTTAACCTGCAGTAGGACAATTGTGCTTCACCTGTGGCTCCAGTAAGGTTCAGGGACAGTAGCAGTACAGAGCCATGTCTCTAGGTGGTCTGTTTTTAGGCAAGCCTTTTAGCAGGACTGCACCCAGTTTAAGAGCAAAGGTCTCTTGTTCCTTTGAATCTACATTCCAAGGCAGTGAGTGATAGGGAAGGATCCTTTTCAGTCTGTTTATTCAGTGGATTTACTCAGCCTCAAGCTCTGGGCTCCCGTTTCTGCTGTGTTTCAACAGCCTGTGCTGGTGATACTTCCATCCATGATGCATCCATACCCTAAGTATGTCCTTGCAGCTTGGCCAGTCTCCCCTCTGTTTACTTGCATATGGCTTGTGTATTTTGGTTTGTGCTGAGATTTGTGCATAGAAGAGGCTAAGGCCATCTCCAGGTTTCCAAGACCTTTTATGAAAGTACTCTGGCTAGATTAGTTCCCTCCCAAATCTTGGCAACTGCCAGTGGGGCTGGGTCTCATGCATGCTACATGGTTTGTACAAGGAACCTCCACCGTCTATCTTGTGGACAGGACCTTCAATATATCTGGGTCCATCGTGGTTCCTTTTCGGATCACATGGCCTCTATCTAGGTTCTTGATTTGAAAAGCAAGCCTTGTAATAAGGATCTCCATAAGGATATATATTTCACCCTGCATATGATGAGCATGTAACTGAGCCTGGGTGATTAAGGTTCCATGGGAATTCTGACTGGCCTTGACTGGCTCTCGAACACAGCTCAGCTGGACTGGAGGTGAGTCACTGACTGGAGCTGCTTTATGGCCCCTAGGTCTGCAGAGCCGCTTCTTGTGTGCAAAGAAGGGTGTTTGATGCTGGGTCACTAGGTGCCTGCATCTCATTGCTTCACCTCTCATGACACTTCACATCTATTGTTTGTTTAAAGTTTTCATGTCTGTGTCTTCCCAACCTGTATCAGTTCCATTGTAAGGATGCTTGAAAATGCAAAAATTATCTTTCATAAAGGCAAACAAAATAATCCCACTAACATGTAGATTTTTTTTCATAGTCTTCACCTAGCTAGGCATGTCTGTTCCTGGTCAGATTAGTTGCCTCTATCATGACACGAATAATGGAGAAATTTTTTTTTTTTGGGGGGGGGGAGTTGAGATTTGTTTTTTTGCAGAATTCTCAAAAGAAGACTCTCAAATAGCTTAGAAACCTTTACCATGTTCAACATCCTTAGCCATCAGGGAAATGACAATCAAAACTACTTTGAGATTTCATTTTACATCTGTCAGAATGGCTAAGATCAGTAACACAAGTGACATCTCATGCTGTTGAAGATGTGAAGCAAGGGAAACTGTCATCCATTGCTGGTGGGATTACAGACTTGTACAGTGACTGTGAAAATCAGTATGGTGGTTCCTCAAAAAATCAGGAAGCAATCTACCTCATGACCCAGTTATACCACTCCTGTGCATATACCCAAAGGATGTTCTATCCTACCACAAGGACATTTGCTCAGTATGTTCCTAGCAGCTTTATTCGTAGTATCCAGAAACTGGAAACAACCTAGATGTCTCTCAACTGAAGAACAGATAAAGAAAATACACAATGGAGTATTACTCAGCAGTTTTTATTTTCCTGGTTCAATTTCTGTCTTAGAGGATTATTGCCTCCTTCTGCTAGCCTAGGCCTAGTCCTGGAAGCTTCTAGCCTCCATACAATTTAACCTAGGCCTAGAACGTTTTCAGCCTCTGAAACTTACTGCTGAATAAGTTCTCCCTTTCTTGTTCTTACTCTACTCTTGGGCTGGCTCATTCAATTCAGCTGTTCTGGCTCAAAGTCCTCCCCCACCTAAATTACTCAATCTGGCTTTTCTCTCAGCCTCTGAATTGCTCTCCTTGGTCTCAAACTAACTCCAGCAATATGCTCTAATCTCCAGAACTTTTCTGGCTCATTTGGTCTTCACCTTGAAGAGTTTAAGTTAGCCTGGGTATAGTTAGCCTGAGTAAAGAGCCATCTTGACTGGGAGCTGAATGTAGGTACCAGGAAATATCACAGAATGTACACTTGGCAGAAAACAAAGTTAACTCTCTTAACAACAGCCTTCAGGAAATAATTTAGAATAAATGCTTCATAGAAAATAGAGATAAACTCCCTGGCAATAATCAATGGGAATCGGTTGGAAATTGGGTAGGAGAATTCTCCCCAATGTTTCAGATGTGGTTTAGAAAAATAGCCATTGTGATTATATGCCTTAGCCATTGTGTTTGTGTGCCTCAGAAAAGGTTACCCCACCGTGCTAAACTTTACCCAATTCTGTAACGCCAAGGCTTGTGCCCCCCTGCTTGCTGCCATGGAAACCCCCTGATCACAGACTTTCTCTTTAAAAATCCTGTTCACTCAGAGCTCGGGGTCCCACTTTTCTACTGCTGCATCAGTGAGATTTGGGTCCCGATTTTAATTGCTCTCATAATAAAGCTCTCTTGCAATTGCATCGAGTCATCTCCTGGTATTCTCTAAGGGTCCCGTGAACCTGGCATTACATTTGGGGCCTCGGCTGCCAGGGAAGCCTCAGGACCTCTAGGACTCCCAACCTGGGGAGGTTAATCCTGCGGATAAATGTCTCCTATGTTGTCCATCTGCTTTAAGTGTTTGTTTGCTTTTATTTTTTGTTTCTTGTCCTGAAAAGCCTCGAGGTGCTTGTGGAAGTGGCCAGATGTGGATATGACAGCTGCGGGGGGGTGGGGGGGAGGCTTCAAAAAGATGTTTTTGGCCCCCGTTAGTTTCTGCCTCCTCTGAACTCCTGGGATAGGGGAACCAGAGTGAAGATCAGTTTTCATAGCCTTTCTGGAACTTCTGCGGCAGAGAAGTCCGGGAAAAGCCAGGTTTTTGGTTTTATTTGGTCTCTGTGTGTGATTGTCTTTTTCTTGGTATTGTGCCCGGAGTTACTGTTTCATTTCTGTGATTAATTGTTTGTGGTTTTGCGTCTACTCGAGAGTGCTTGATTCTACTTTTGTTCAAAACTGCGGCTGTTTTCATTTCTGTGATTTCAGTTTGTCCCGGAATACTCCAGGTACAGGCTGTAAATTGTTGCCTTTAGTTTTTGTTTTTCTGAGACGGCCGGTTCTTTCCGGTTCTTTTTTGCATATGTGTGATTTACTATTTGTTGAAATTGTTCTCCTTACTTCTTTTGCATGCTCTTGAATTCTCTTGATGAATAGACTAACTGACGATATGAGACAGAATACTTCCAAACCTCTTGACTTGGTTCTAACTCATTTTGGAGAAGTTAAAACTAAAGGTCACAGTCTTTCAGTTGATGTGGGGAAAAAAAAGGAAAAATGATATAATGATATCTTTTTGCAGCTCAGAAAGGCCCACCTTCAATGTGGGCAGGTTGCCAGAAGGAACCTTCCACCGTCCCACTGGCCTTGCAATGGGAAATAGAGTCTTTCAGAAAGCATGTGGGCACCCAGACCAAGTGCCCTATATTGTAGTTTGGAAGGATCTAGTGATTCATCCACCCCCATGGATGAAGTCTTTTTTTGACCCCCACTAACAATCCTCCTTCAACAGGCTCTCCGAAACCAGAGGCCACTGCCCTGGCTCCCTCGATCCTCCCCCCTTACTCTGTTTTGCAGGATGGGACTCCCATGGAAATAATTTTCCACCCCCTCCTCAACCAGCTCCTGCTCCTTTATCCAGTTTGGAACCACCATCTGGCCCAGTGCTAAGGACTCAGAGCCTCCAGGCAGCTTCTCCCTCTGGGGAACCAGAGGCAGATTCTACAGTCCTTCCCTTATGTGCCATGGGGCCCTCCAGATGCTAATGGCAATCAATGGACAATTGCCAACAGCTTTTACAGGTCTTGTTTACCACAGAGGAGCCGGAATGTATTATTTCAGAGATACGCAAAAATGTCCCAGACACTACAGGAGTTCCAACTACAGATCAAGCCAGAATTGATGATTGCTTTCCCTCTAAGAGGCCCAATTAGGATTACAACACGGCTGCAGGTAAGAAGCATCTCCTAGTCTACCTCCAGGCTCTGTTGGCAGGCCTCAAGGTGGCAGCAAGACAAGCCCACTAATTTGGCCAAGGTATATGATGTCAGAAAGGGAATGGATGAATGTCCAGCTGCCTTCCTGGAAAATATTAATGAAGCCTTTCGCAGATATACACATGCAGATCTAGAAAAATCTGAACATACAGGTATGGTTCCTTGGCTTTCATTAACCAGTCCGCTCCAGACATACGTATGAAATTACAGAAACAGGAAAGAATAGGACAGATGACATTGCAAGATTTAGTCCAGGTAGCTGAGAGAGTGTACAATAACAGAGACAGTTCTAAGAAAAAGCAGTTGAAGACAGGAAAAACTTTGAATCAGGATCTGGCAAGGGTCCTATCGGCCAACAATGTTTTGGACCCTAGAGGAAGGAAGCGCCAACTTCAGCAGATAGCCCAGGACAAAGGACGATGTCAACTGACACTGGGTAAAAACCAGTGTTCATACTGCAAGGAGGAAGGTCATTGGGTCATAAATTGCTCCCCTCGCCCTGAAAAAGAGACCTAGGTCCCAGACTAAGGTCCTGGCTCTGGAGGACCAGCATTTGTGTTGAAGGTAAGTCAGAATGTAGCTAAGTTTATTGGGGCAGATTGGAGATTGCATTGTGCATATAGGCCCCAAAGTTCAGGACAGATAGAGAGGATGAACAAAACATTAAAAGAGACCTTAATGAAATTGACCTTGGAGACTGGCACTGACTGGGTGATGATCCTCCCCTTTGCCCTTTGTAGGGTTAGGAATTCCCCTTACCAGCTAGGTTTAACTCCCTTTGAGATTATATATGGGATGCCAGCCTCTATAGTACCCAACCTTAAGACTGATGCTACTGCTGAAGTAGATAAAACAGGTTTTGAGAAACTTTGAAGGCTTCTGTGCAAGCAGACAGCTCTTAAAGGGGCAACAGCAGCTTCTCAAGTAAAAAAAGGCTGCAAGCCTCTATGGTGATAAAAATTAGATTTAACAGGTAACAAGTTCCTCCCTTGAAATTATAGCTAAAGGGAGGAAAAATGAGTTTTATAGTTTTGTTTGTTTTGAATATATAAGTTAACTATGTTCTATATATCTTGATGTCTGATTATTGATTATTAAATGTATTAATAATCAATACTTTACATTATTTCTGTCCCGTTTTAAAAACCAGGTTTATAAAAATAATGTTTAAAACTCTGTCTATATAAAATGTTAAAACTGCACCTCCATGTGTTTGTATACAGGAACTTCTTTTGCTAGCAGCCAACATCAAAATAATACACTTGGTATTGATTTTAAAAGTACTGAATTGTTTGCATTGCTAAAATTTGGTTTTGACCTTTAAAATTATGGGTATACATTGTGACTTCATTTCTAAAAAGGATATTTTGATATTGCAAAAATAGATTTAAAAATAGGTTTAAGGCAATAAAACATTTTAAAGTTTATCAGGCATTTTAGATAATGACCTGGGCAGTCTAACAGGGAACTTGGAACAGTTTCTCAATCCTTTGAGGAAGGACAAAAGACTTTGGTATTTATTTTGTTAATTTTACCAAATGAAACCAAGCTATACTATTTGAGCCAATTATGAAAATTGTAATTTTTATAAAATAATAAAGAGGGTATGAAAATTTTTATATGGTTTAAAAATCAAGAAAATGTCTGGTTAAATCAAAATAATGGAGCTGAGAAAAACCTAACCTAAAGGTATAAAGAATGTTATAAAAGATATAAGCTGGGGGCTGGAGAGATGGCTCAGCGGTTAAATGCACTGGCTGTTCTTCCAAAGGTCCTGAGTTCAGTTCCCAGCAATCACATGGTGACTCACAACCATCTGTAATGGAATATGATTCCCTCCTCTGGTGTGCATGAAAACAGAGTGCTCAGAAACATAAAATAAATAAATATATTTTTAAAAAAAAGATATAAGCTGTAGCTTTGGTATTTTTATACCTGAAAGCATAATTTGATAGGCTGCTGTTTTTTCAATGCAAAATGTTTTATTATGCTCTTTAGCCCAGGTTTATACAGGGTTATATTCAAGTTATTGTTAATTAATATAAAAATATATGCCTGGTTGCCAGTTCCTATATAAATTATTTAATATTGTTTCTTTCTAGCTGATAGGTTTGAAATGGTCAGAATTGTCCATCTCTGCTAAGGTTGCCAGTAGTGTTTAGTTCTTTGTTTAGTGCTAAACAAAACTTTTGTCCTTTATGCTTTTTTTGCTGTTCAGTCTTAATGCAATAAGATAGGATGAGCAAGATTTACTGGCCCTTCTATCTATTGTATTTGATTTAAAGTTTTGCTTTGATTTTTAGTTCAGAAAGATATTTGAAGTTATGCTAATGAATGCAGCTAGTTATAAGAATAGATTTTATTTGGTCTTTTGTTTATGTTTTTAAAGTTAAGCCTAGGATGGGTAATTATAAAGTTGACCTGTATAGATACACTTGAGATAGATACAGGTTTAAAACATTTATTTAAGGAATATGACAGAATTAGAGATTATGATATTCTATATTATAGGATGCAATTTAATTAATTAACTAATTAATTAATAATTAAAAGAGAGATGAATAATTCAGATATGCCAGCCCTCAAGCTTATCAGAGATCTGGTGAATATGGCATTTTAACATGTGTAAGTTTATTATGACAGAGAGTCCCAAAATCCTGGCAGTAGCTCCCCAAGGTCTCCAAGAAGATTTGGGCACAATGTGACTCTGGATTATGTATGCTAACCACTGGGCAAGACTGCCCCAACTGGCCCACTGCTAAAACCCAGCCTAAACTGTAGACACCTGGAGAGTCAATGTTTCACGTTGCTAACAGTGAGGTGAGGCCATTCTCTCATTTCTTTCTCCACAGAAACAGTCTCTCATCTTTGTGCCTGGTTGCTAGACCACTCTGCTCATGATGCATTGAAACCACAGGAGCCAGGGACAGCTGCCTAAAGTGATAGACTGACTAGCTATCACTGTCATTTTGATTGGTATATATTTATCCTTCTCAGGTCTCTGATTACATTGATGGCTAAGCTAAGCTAATGGTAGCCTTGTAACTAAAGAGCAGATAATTAGATACATTGTTAGTTTATTGGTCAATTTATTAATTAGTTAAAATTATCAGGTACTAGGTCTTCTATTTGAAAAAGGCAGGCAAGTTTGCCTTGCCTACAGGCTTCATGTTAATTATCTATGTCTTATGGTGAATGGCTAGATAGAAAGATAATGGGGTTTATATAGGGTCTGAGGATATGGGAGTTTAGGTTTTGAGAATCTAGAAAATGTTGTTTGGTCTGGGAAAATATTTCAGGGTTGATGAATGCAAGAAAGATTGGAGGGTATAAGTAAGTGTTTTAAGGTATATGAACGTGAATTGTAATGATACAGAAAAATGATTTGAGGCATATTAAAAATGGGAGATATTTTAGATTTCTCTCCTCTCTCTGCTATTGTTGTACTTATGTTGTTATAAGATTTTAGGAGTCCAGAGTTTTGACATTGACCAATAGAGTTCTGATAAGTTAATGAAACACTGATTGCTTATTATCCAGTCACAAGCTTGAGATTTTAATTGCCTTTTGGTTGTCTTCTGGAGATTGATTATGATATGTTTAATATTTGACATTTTTGAGGTAGACTTTGATACAGGAGTTAGAAATATTTTAAATTTATTTTTTCTAGCTGCTTTGTTAAGGGAAGTCCAACATCCAGAGTTAAGCACTAAAGCCATTGATGTATTTCTGCCTAACTTTCCAGTGTAACACGAAGATGGGGACTAAAAATAAATGCTAAGAAGAACTGACAAAAAGTGGCCCAGCTCTACTGGTGGCTCATTACCAATGGCTGTGCCCACAGAAAAGGTGTTAGAGTTTCAGACCATGGACACATTTAAATTATTTATAAAAGTTACAAAACAAACAGCCAAGAAAAGTTGATGCTCATTCCATTGGATGTAGTTTTGCCGGTTACTCTCAGAATGTTGTTCTGTAAATTAAAAATTCATATGAGTTTCAGGAAGCCAAAAAGTCATGAGACCTGAAACTGACATAGCTCAAACAGACCCCAGATGCATTTTTCCCTGATCTTGGGATTCCTCATTTTTCCCATTTATTAGACAAATTTTAACTTCTGTTTCTAGTTTGAATTTGTCTTAGCAGATTTTCACCTGGTTGAGACTGAAACCTGAATCTGAACTTGCTGGAAGCTGACATGGTTCCCTGCCTCTTCAGGTGGATCAACTAACCAGATGCTTCTGAGTACTGCCCCATTGCCCAGACTTTGGCTGGCATTTCAGCCTTCCCAGTTCCTGATGGCAACGGTCCTATTGTCATCGCTGAAACAACTTCAGAACACGAGACCACTGGCTCAAAATCCCACCTACAGGCTGAGATGCTAAGTCAAAGGGGGCTCCCTGACATTAGCTATTATCTTGGGAATCTGCTTAGCTGGAGCAGAAGTTAGTATTGCAAGACTGGATGTACAAAGCCAGAATTATGACAACTCAAAGGCAGAATCTTTTGCTTTTGGTCATTTTTGAATTATGCTTACTTAATAAGTTGTTAGGATATATTAGGCAAAGACTAGGAACTATACAGTTGATGATAATGAGAACCCAGTACTGCCAGCTTAGAGAAGACCTTGAAATGTATGAGCCCAAGATTGGCCTTTTCAGGTATATGGAAAGGGGGAAATGAAGAGTTTAAGTTAGCCTGAGTATAGTTAGCCTGAGTAAAGAGCCATCTTGACTGGGAGCTGAATGTAGGTACCAGGAAATATCACAGAATGTACACTTGGCAGAAAACAAAGTTAACTCTCTTAGCAACAGCCTTCAGGAAATAATTCAGAATAAATGCTTCATAGAAAATAGAGACAAACTCCCTGGCAATAATCAATGGGAATCGGTTGGAAATTGGGTGGGAAAATTCTCCCCAATGTTTCAGATATGGTTTAGAAAAATAGCCATTGTGATTATATGCCTTAGCCTTGTGTGCCTCAGAAAAGGTTACCCCACCGTGCTAAACTTTACACAATTCTGTAACGCCAAGGCTTGTGCCCCCCTGCTTGCTGCCATGGAAACTCTCTGATCACAGACTTTCCCTTTAAAAATCCTGTTCACGGATTGAGCAAGATGGCGGAGCCTGGACAACTCTCCTTCTGACCATCAACACAGCAGGATCGGCACAGTGACCAGCAGTTAGAACTCGTGGCCCTAAAACACAAGTGATTGTGTTTCCCAGGTGAGAGGATACCCCACGGTGGGGGATTCAATCAGCTTCAACTCACCCAGCTAAACCGAGGAAGAGATCCTGGTTCCACCAGGCGCTTGGTCACCAGCCCAGAGCCACATGCCAGCATGCTCTTATCACTGTCCCAGACTGAACTGTGGGCACCAAAATATCAGAAACTGGAATTTCCAGTCAAGAGATAACCCTACGGTGCAGGAAACGATTGGGACCGACCTTAGGTCACCCAGACATTCCCTGGAAAAGATCCGGGGTTCCGTGGGCACCCAGAAGCCAGCCCAGAGTCAGAGCCAGGGACCCAGGCGCCGGCACAGTGCCCTGTTTGTGCACCTGACTCGCTGCCCCAGATAGAACTGTGGGCTCCAGGGCATCAGAGACTGAGTTTCTCTGTTGAGTGCAAACCCACAGGGAGGGGAATGGCTGGTCTGATCTCAGAGCACTCAGCCGATACCACCACCCCGAAAAGGTCTGGGGAAAAAATTGCCCAGTTTTGGCAGACACACAGGCACCCAATCCCCAGAAAGGCAGAAACGCGGAGCCATATAAGTCTGTGCCTGCAAGTTCTACTCGCCATCACAGACAGAACGGCTGTCCCCAAAGCAAAGACTAGGTGTCCCTGTCAGGAGGAAACCCTACAGTGGGGGATCATCAGCTCCAACGCTCAGGACACCCAGCTCCATAAGATTTTCAGGATTCACGCAGAATCTAGGCTCTAGCCTTCTACTGCAAGCATGAATGCCCTGCTCACCCGCCATTATTGAGTACCACTAGGGCACTGGGGCACACAGCTGTATCCTCAGACCTACAAAAGCCAGAGCGCCATTACAGCAGCCCTCAGATACTGTTCCAAGGTTCAACCAGTTATCCCTAGCTAAACTGACAAAACTGTGGGAATCTCTGGTTCTTCAAGAGGGCTGCACCAAACAATTACACCTTAAGAGCAAAAGCTGTTGCTCACTAAACTCAGAACAAGAAACCCAGCAGCAGGGCAGCCATCACCAGGACCTCTCTGATGAGAGGAGAGCCTTCCTGAACACCACAGTTACCACACAGGTCCATACACCTGAAGTGAACTGTGATAATTCCTGAGAAGCACCACCATTCAGTTGACCATACCCAAAAATGCAGAGGAGAACTTCGGAACCCCACCCAGTGGATTCTCCCCACCCCAGGACCCAGTAGGCACCAGAAATTAACAGACAACACCTTAGACAGAGAGATGGGTAGAGGCCAGCGAAAAAGCACAACCAACAAAAGGCAAAGCAATATGGCATCCCCAGAACCCAGTTATCCAGGGGCAAGTAGCCCTGGACACCCTAACATAAATGAAATTCAAGAAGATGACCTTACATCTATGCTTATGAAGAGGTTAATGGAAGAAGCAAATGAAATGTGTAAAGAATTAGGGGAAGATATAATAAAACAGATTATGGCCATCTGTAAAGAAATACAGGAAGATGTAGCCAAACAGTTTGTGGCTTTCAGAAAGGAAATGATTAAATCACTGAAAGAAACAAAAGAAACAGAAGATTGTTCAAACAAACAGCTGAAGGAATTGAAGGAAAAACAGGAAAATACAGTCAGACAGGTGAAGGAAATCAACAAAACAGTTCAAGATCTGAAAATAGAATTGGAAAAATTAAAGAAAACACAAATGGAGGAAATAATGGAGAGGGAGAACCTAGGAAAGAAAACATGAACTACAGAGGTAAGCATAACCAACAAGACTACAAGAGATGGACGAAAGAATCTTAGGTGTGGAAGATACAATGGAAGAAATAGATGTATCTGTCAAAGAAAATAATAAATCTAAAAAATTCCTGACACAAACCATCCAAGAAATCCAAGACAACATAAAAAGACAAACCTAAGAATAATAGGAATAGAGGAAAAAGAAGATTCCCACCTCCAAGGCCCAGAAAATATTTTCAACAAAATCATTGAAGAAAATCTCCCCAACTTAAAGGGGAGGCCTATAAGAATACAAGAGGCCTACAGAACACCTAAAAAATCATACCAGAGAAGAAAACCCTCCCCTCACATAGTAATCAAAACAGTAAGTATACAGAACAAAGAAAAAATACTAAAAGCTGCAAGGGAAAAAGGCCAAATAACATATAATGGCAAACCTATAAGAATCACACCTGACTTCTCAACAGAAACTATGAAAGCCAGAAGAGCCTGGACAGATATCATGCAGACCCTAAGAGAACACAGATGTCAGCCTAGCCTACTGTACCCAGCAAAACTCTCAGTCCTCATAGATGGAGAAAACAAGATATTCAATGACAAAAACAAATTTCAACAATACCTACACACAAATCCAACTTTACAGAAGACACTAGAAGGAAAAATACAACCCAAGAAAACTAACCACTTTCAAGAAAACACAGGAAGTAAATAACCTCACTACAGCAAAACCAAAAGTAGCCAAACACATAAACACACTACAATAGCCAACATCAATATCAAAGGATCTAACAGCCACTGGTCATTAATCTCCCTCAATATCAATGGACTCAATTCTCCAATAAAAAGACACAGACTAGCAGAATGGATGTGTAAACAAGACCCAACAATCAGCTGCATACAAGAAACACACCTAAATCACAAAGATAGACATTACCTGAGAGTAAAGGCAAGAAGACAGTTTTCCAAGCAAATGAACCCAAGAAGCAAGTAGGAGTAGCCATTCTAATATCTAATAATATAGGTTTTCAACCAAAATTCGTTAAAAGAGATAGAGAAGGACATTTCAAACACATCAAGGGAAAAATCCACCAGGAAGCTATCACAATCCTGAATATCTATGCCCCAAATGCAAGGGCACCCACATTTGTAAAAAAAAAAAAACTTTAATAAAACTTAAACCACACATACACCCCCACACATTAATAATGGGAGACTTCAACACCCCACTCTCAACAAAAAACAGGTCAACAAAACAGAAATTAAACAAAGAAACAATAACTCTGACAGAGGTCATGAATCAAATGGACCTCACGGACATCTACAGAACCTTTCACCCAAACACAAAAGAATTTACCTTCTTCTCAGCACCTCATCGAACCTTCTCCAAAATAAACCATATAGTTGGTCATAAATCAAGACTCAACAGATACAAGAAGACTGAAATAATCCCTTGTATCCTATCTGATCACCGTGGACTAAAGCTGGACCTCAATGACAAAAATAGCAAAAGGCCTACACATACGTGGAAACTGAACAACTTACTACTAAAGGACAGCAGGGTCAGAGAAGAAATAAAGAAAGAAATTAAAGACTTCCTAGAATTCAATGAAAATGAAGGCACATCATACCCAAACTTATGGGACACAATGAAAGCAGTGCTAAGCGGAAAGTTCATAGCACTCAGTGCCTTCAAAAAGAAATTCGAAACATCTCATGCAAGCAACTTAATGGCTCACTTAAAAGCCCTAGGGGGGGAAAAAAAAAAAAAGCAGACACACCAAAGAGGAGTAGATGGCTGGAAATAATCAAACTCAGGGCTGAAATCAATCAATTAGAAACAAATAAAACAATTCAAAGAATCAATGAAACCAAGAACTGGTTCTTTGAGAAAATCAACAAGATAGACAAACCCTTAGCCAAGCTAACTAAAAGGCAGAGAGACACCATACAAATCAACAAAATCAGAAACAGAAAGGGGGACATAACCACAGACACTGAAGAAATCCAAACAATAATTAGGTCTTACTTCCAAACTTTATATGCCACAAAATTTGAAAATCAAAATGAAATGGACAATTTTCTTGATCAATTTTACATGACAAAGCTGAATCAAGACCAGGTAAAGCAATTAAATAGTCCTATATCCCCTAAGGAAATAGAAGCTGTCATCAAAACTCTACCATGCAAAAAAAGCCCAGGGCCAGATAGTTTCAGCGTAGAGTTCTACCACATCTTCAAAGAAGAGCTAACACCAATACTCATCAAACTATTCCACAAAATAGAAACAGAAGGAACACTACCAAACTCATTCTATGAAGCTACAGTCACCTTGGTACCTAAACCTCACAAAGACCCAACAAAGAAAGAGAATTTCAGGCCAATCTCCCTCATGAACATCGATGCAAAAAATACTCAACAAAATACTTGCAAACCGAATCCAAGAACACATCAAAGATATCATCCACTATGACCAAGTAGGCTTCATCCCAGGCATGCAGGGGTGGTTCAATATATGGAAATACATCATGTGATCCACCACATAAACAAACTGAAGGAGAAAAACCACATGATCATCTCCTTAGATGCTGAAAAGGCAGTTGACAAAATCCAACATTCATTCATGTTTAAAGTATTGGAGAGATCAGGGATACGAGACACATACCTTAACATAATAAAGGCAATATACAGCAAGCCTATAGCCAATATCAAACTCAATGGAGAGAAACTTAAATCATTCCCACTGAAATCAGAGACAAGGCAGGGCTGCCCACTCTCTCCATATCTCTTCAACATTGTTCTTGAAGTCCTTGCTAGAGCAATAAGAGAGTTGAAGGAGATCAAGGGGATACAGATGGGAAAGGAAGAAGTCAAAGTATCACTATTTGAAGATGATATGATAGTATACGTGAGTGACCCCAAAAACTCTACCAGGGAACTCCTACAGCTGATTAACACCTTCAGCAAAGTGGCTGGACACAAAATTAACTCAAAAAAAATCAGTAGCCTTCCTGTATACAAAAGACAAAAGGGCTGAGAAAGAAATTAAAGAAACCACACCCATCACAATATCCACAAAGGACATAAAGTACCTTGGTGTGAACCTAACCAAGCAAGTTAAAGACTTGTATGAAAAAAATTGCCAGTCTCTGAAGAGAGAATTAGAAGATATCAGAAGATGGAAAGATCTCCCATGCTCATGGCTTGGCAGGATTAATATAGTAAAAGTGGCCATTTTACCAAAAGCAATCTACAGATTCAAAGCAATTCCCATCAAATTACCAACACAATTCTTTACAGACTTTGAAAGAAAAATTCTCACCTTCATATGGAACAACAAGAAACCCAGAATTGCTAAAACAATTCTCTACAGTAAAAGATCTTCAGGAAGTATCTCCATCCCTGATCTCAAGCTGTACTATAGAGCAACAATACTAAAAACTGCATGGTACTGGCATAGAAACAGACTGGAGGATCAATGGAATCGAATAAAAGACCCTGACATAAATCCACACACTTATGGACACCTGATTTTTGACAAAGATTGCAAAACCATTCAATGGAAAAAAGCATCTTCAACAAATGATGCTGGTCTAACTGGAAGTCTACATGTAGAAAAATGCAAATAGATCCATACTTATTACCCTGCACAAAACTAAAGTCCAAGTGAATCAAAGACCTCAATATAATAACCAGACACACTAAACCGCTTAGAAGAAAAAGTGGGGAAGAGCCTTGAACTCATTGGCACAGGAGATAACTTCCTGAACCAACAGCACAGGCTCTAAGATCAACAATCAATAAATGGAACCTCATGAAACTGAAAAGCTTCTGTAAAGCAAAGGACACTGTCATCAGAAGAAAACAACAGCCTACAGATTGGGAAAGGATCTTCACCAAACCTTTATCTGACAGAGGACTAATATCTAGTATATATAAAGAACTCAAGAAGTTAAACAGCAACAAATCAAGTATCCAGTTAAAAATGGAGTACAGAGCTAAAGAGAATTCTCAATAGAGGAATATGGAATGGCAGAGAAACACTTAAAGAAAAGCTCAACCTCATTAACCATTAACCAATGCAAATCAAAACGACCCTAAGATTTCACCTTACACCCATCAGAATGGCCAAGATGAAAAACTCAAGAGACACATGCTGGAGAGGCTGTGGAGAAAGGGGAACCCTCCTCCACTGCTGGTGGGAATGTAAACTTGTGCAACCACTCTGGAAAGCAATCTGGCACTTCCTCAGACAAATAGGAATAGCACTTCCTCAAGATCCAGCTATACCACTCCCAGGCATATACCCAAAAGAGGCTCAAGTACACAATAAGGACATTTGCTCAACTATATTTGTAGCAGCCTTATTTGTAATAGCCAGAAGCTGGAAACAGCCCAGATGCCCCTCAGTGGAGGAATGGATGCACAAATTGTGGTACATCTACACAATGGAATATTACTCAGCAATAAAAAACAAGGAAATCATGAAATTTGCAGGTAAATGGTGGGATCTGGAAAAGATCATCCTGAGTGAGCTATCCCAGAAGCAGAAAGATGCACATGGTATATACTCACTCATATAGACATATAATAAAGGATAAACCTACTAAAATCTGTACACCTAAAGAAAGTAGTCAAGAGGGAGGACTCTTACTAAAATGCTCAATTCCTATCCAGAAAGGCAAAGAGGATGGACATCAGAAGAAGGAGAAAAGAGGGAACAAGTCAGGAGCCTGACACAGAGGACCTCTGAAAGGCTCTGCCCTGCAGACTATCAATGTAGATGCTGAGACTTATGGGCAACCTTTGGGCAGAATGCAGGAAATCTTATGGAAGAAGTGGGAAACAGTAAGATCTGGAGAGAACAGGAACTCCACAAGGAGAGCAACAGAACCAAGAAATCTGAGCACAGGGGTCTTTCCTGAGACTGATACTCCAACCATGGATTATGTGTGGAGATAACCTAAGACCCCTGCACAGATGTAGCCCATGGCAGTTCAGTATCCAAGTGGGTTCCATTGTAATAGGAACAGGGACTGCCTCTGACATGAACTGATTGGCCTGCTCTTTAATTACCTCCCCCTGGGGGGGGAAGCAGCATTACCAGGCCACAGAAGAAGACAATGCAGCCTCTCCTGATGAGACCTAATTGACTAGGATCAGAAGGAAGGAAAAGAAGACCTCCCCTATCAGTGGACTTGGGGAGAGGCATGCATGCAGAGGGTGGAGGAAGGGAGGGATTGGGACAGGAAAAGGGAAGGAACCACAGGGGGGATACAAAGTAAATAAAGTGTAATCAATAAAGAATTAAAAAAAAAAACAGGCTGATTTAAAACAAAAAAAAAAAAATCCTGTTCACTCAGAGCTCGGGGTCCCACTTCTCTACTGGTGCATCAGTGAGACTTGGATCCCAAGTTCGATTACTTTCGTAATAAAGCTCTCTTGCAATTGCATTGAGGCATCTCCTGGTGGTCTCTCAGGGTCCCGTGAACCTGGCATTACGACCTGAGTTCTCTCTCTGCAACCCTTCTCTCCATTACTCACCCAGTAAAACTGCCTCCTTTCTCTCTCATTGCTGCTTAAGTAGCTTCCCTTTCCTCTCTCTTTTCTGGAGAGTGGGTGTATCCTATTCTGTCAAGTCTTTCTCTGATTTGTTTCTGTTTCTGCCACTTAGATATCACTTTCAAATATGGGTGTTTCCTTCTACAAACTAACTTTACCTTTATTGTTTGAGATTAAAGGCATGTACCACCACGCCTGGACGTAAGCTTTTCTTTACATGAAACTTGCTCTATACCAGGCAAGCCTTGAACTCAGATCTGCTTGCCTCTGTCTCCTGGATTAAAAGTATGTGTATTCCAGCCAGATCATACAGACCTATAGGTCTTTGGATGTGACCTCTTGCCAGAACAGCCATGTTATGAATTAAAAATCCTTTTAACAAGTATTTGGAGTTTCCCAGGTGTTTTATACAAGATTTAATCCAGGTGCTATGTCTTTCCTTCCGTACAACAGTGAATTCTCACAGAGGAGTGTTAGTGTATTCTCTGCAAGGGGATGGTCTTGGCTTTATTTTCACTGTATATTTCTGCTGCTTGCTGATGTTCTGCTTTTATTTAGTCAATTCCTTTACTTTAGATTTTACTTTAAATTTCCCTTTAAATATAAAACTATCATTTCCTCGTCTCTTTTCTATTTTACACACATTTCTACAGGAGACACACTGCTGTTAATTTTTATAATGTTTTTTTTTTTCATTATGTGATTGCCAAGACATACGTTTATATTTAACATGCTGGGAATTGGGAGTTTTTTTCACTTTCTTTTGTGAGGGTGTATGCATGTATGTGAGTGCTTACTCAATTGTTCATGTGTGTGTACAGGATAGACACTGGTATCATGTGTCTCTCTCTCTAGATCCTCCTAATTTTTTGAGACAGTCTCTCACTCAATCTGGAGTACATCATCTGGCTAGACTAGCTGTTGAGTGAACTTTGGGGATCCACCTGTCACCACCCTGCCCAGCCCACCACATCAACCTCTATATCGGTGTTTGTTATATGAATTCACTTTCTAATGCTTGCATAACAAGCACTTTTTTTTTCTCTGCATCATGTTTCCAGCCCTGCTATGTTTCTTTATAACACAACATTATAGACGTAAGACTTTGTCTAAGAGCAAACTACACCATCAGTGATCCTTTCTTTAATGTTGCTTATATGGCTACATTTGTGTTTTAATTCAAATGTGCCTTAGGCCAAACAAAAGCCACTTTATCACTACTAGGTGAAGTTTTCTTACACTTAGGGTTTCAGTTCTCTGCCTCAATTTTTTATATCCCATTTTCTATTTTATCTGTTGACCTGATTAAATACAAGAAAAACTTTGTTAAGATTTCCCACCAAGGTAGGCATGGTGGCACATGTCTTCACTTCTAGCACTTGAAAGCAGAGATGGGCAGATCTCGAGGCCAGCCTGGTCTACACATGAATTCCAGGACAGCCAGAGCTATAAACATAGTAAAGCCCTGTCTCAAAAAAAAAAAAAAAAAAAAAAAAAAAAAAAAAAACTTACCATATTGGTTGTGATTATTATGTCTCCTATAATTTTACAGGCTTGATTATGTATAGATGATATTATAAGTATTTTGATTCTCAGACTTAAATTTTATGTTGCTGCAGAAATGCAATAGTTGTGTTCCCTTAACATTTACTTTGTGAAATACAACTAATTTAATGTGAAATTTTCCTGTTAGTCTGAAATTGTTCTTCCTTTATTTTTATTTTAAATCTTTCCACATCTTCATTAGAGTTGATTTTCACACAGTGTGTGCAGTGTTGTAAAGACTAATTTTTCTGATGTTCATTGTGATGTTCCAGCTATATACTGATCATCACTAACACAAGGGACCTTTTTTCTCTCGATTGTACTTGATGTGTTTGCACTAGTGTAAAGTGGTAAATGTTTTAGCACTTAGATGTTATGGAAGTTTTTCATTCTTTCTCATACATGCCAACATGTTGACAGTTTCATTCACAGAAAAAGAAAGGAACAATTCCAATTTTGCTCTCAGTAAAGTTCAAATAGTCTGGCCCAAATGATACGTGTCAACTGTATTTTGTGGACTATGAATATTATTGAATTATAATTATCGTTGTTTACATCTTCTGGCTATTACAAATAAAGCTCTTATGAACATGGTTGAACAAATGTCCTTGTATACTTGAGCATTTTTTTGATATATACCTAGGAGTGGTATAGCTGGATCTTGAGGTAGCACTGTTCCTAATTTTCTGAGAAAGTTCCAGATTGATTTCCAAAGTGGTTGTACAAGTTTACATTCCCACCAGCAAGGGAGGATGGTTCCCCTTTCTCCACAGCCTCTCCAGCATGTGTTGTCTCTTGAGTTTTTTTATCTTAGCCATTCTGATGGGTGTAAGGTGAAATCTCAGGGTCATTTTGATTTGCATTTCCCTGATGACTAAGGATGTTGAACATTTTTTTAAGTGTTTCTCTGCCATTTGATATTCCTCTATTGAGAATTCTGTTTAGCTCTGTACCCCAGTTTTTTAATTGAATTACTTGATTTGTTGCTGTTTAACTTTTTGAGTTCTTTATATATTCTGGATATTAGTCCTCTGTCAGATATAGGGTTGGTGAAGATTCTTTCCCACTCTGTAGGCTGTTGTTTTGTTCTAATGACAGTGTCCTTTGCTTTAGAGAAGGTTTTCAGTTTCATGAGGTCCCATTTATTGACTATTGGTCCTAGAGCCTGTGCTCTTGGTGTTCTGTCCAGGAAGTTATCTTCTGTGCCAATGAGTTCAATGATCTTCCCCAGTTTTTCTTTTAACAGATTTAGTGTGTCTGGAAACAGCCCAGATGTCTCTCAATGGAGGAATGGATACAGAAATTGTGGTACATTTACACAATGGAATACTACTCAGCAATTAAAAACAATTAAAATCATGAAATTTGCAGCAAATGGTGGGAACTAGAAAAGATCATCCTAAGTGAGGTATCCCAGAAGCAGAAAAACACATATGGTATATACTCACTTATAAGTGGATAGTAGACATATAATATAAGATAATCATACTATTATCTGTACATGTAAAGAAGCTAAGCAAGAAGGAGGACCCTGGGTAAGATGACCAATCCTCATTCAGAAAGACAAAAGAGTTGGACATCGGAAGAGGGAGAAAACAGGAAACAGGACAGGAGCCTACTTCAGAGAGACTCTGAAAGACTCTACCCTGCAGGGTATCAAAGCAGAGGCTGAGATTCATAGCCAAACTTTGGGCAGAGTGCACAGAATCTTATGAAAGAAGGGGAAGATGAAAGACCTGGAGGGAACAGGACCTCCACAAGGAGACAAACAGAACCAAAAAAATCTGGGCCTAGGTGTCTTTTCTGAGACTGATACTTCAATCAAGGACCATTCATGGAAATAACCTAGGACCCCTGCATAGATATAGGCCATGGCAGCTTAGTCTCCAAGTGGGTCTCCTAGTGATGGGAGCAAGGGCTATCTCTGACATGAACTCAGTAGCTGGCTCTTTGATCACCTTCCCTTGAGAGGAGCACAGCCTTACCAGGCCACAAAGAAAGACGATGTAGTGAGTCCTGATGAGATCTGATAAGCTAGGGCCAAATGAAGGGGAGGAGGACCTCCCCTATCAGTGGACTGGGGGAGGGGCATGGGAGCAGAAGAGGGAGAAAGGGTGGGATTGAAAGAGGATGAGGGAGGGGCTACAGCTGGGATACAAAATGAATAAAATATAATTAATTTAAAAAAATAAAATTATCAGGGCTGGAGAGATGGCTCAGCAGTTAACACCACTGTCTGCTCTTCCAGAGATCCTGAGTTCTATTCCCAGCAACCATATGATGGTTTACAATCATCTGTACTGGAATCTTATGCCCTATTCTGGCATGCAGGTGTACGTGCAGATAAAACACACATATGTAAAATAAATAAAATCTTTAAAAACAAAACAAATAAAATAAAATAAAATTATCATTGTTTTTTCAATTCCTTACATGTACTTTTTATACAACTGGATAGCTCACTGCTCTGTTTTTGAAAATCATCTGTATCTTTGTTATGGTTTAAATTTTATGCTAATTTTTCTTTATTACTGAAGATTATACACATGTATACAATTAAAGATTATAATATTTATTTGAAATTTATCACATTTTTTTTACATTTGGATAGTCAGTTCCTCTGTTGTTTTTTTTTTTTTTTTTTTTGGAATATGTCTGTTCATAGTATTCAAACTTCATTTTCTTGGATGTCAAAAATAGTGCATGCTAATCTTTTGTGATTCCATTGTCCATTGAAAGCATCTTTCTGTGCTAGTCACAGCATGAGTCCCATCCACTTATGTTCAGATGATAATCTGGTATTTTATCCGAGAACTCTTATTTATTGCAGGAAAAAATACCAATGACATGGCTAGTGGAGAGAATTGTCAGGACTGTGCTGGGTGACAAAAGAATGAAGGTTGGAGCATCTAAGGATAGATAAAGAACAATTAAAAAAAAAAGGATGAGTGAAAAACAAATTTATGGTGAATAGTGAAGAAGGAGACAATCAATCCAGAGTAAAACTTGGGAAGATGTGAGTGATCCCAAAAAAATAAATATGAGTCTAAAAAAAGCCATAATGCACAGTGGAGATGAGATGATGTGTTTTCAAAGCTTAGAAGATGGTGGGCGCTCTTTAGCTATACAAAATAAAACAATGGCAGACAATGACAAGTCATGAGACAGAAATTGAAAAGCTGATAAGAGGAATAATTGGGATTATGGAAGAACAATCTCTCAGTGTGGTAAAATTCTTTAAGTCTTTTGAATGTTGTTCCCTCACACTCAAATATCTTGACTACCAAGGAAGAGATTGTGGTGTATAAAAAGAATTCAGACTGGAATACTGGGAGAAGTATAATAAACATCCAGCAAAGGATAAAGGTTTATATTTCAGGTGACAGAAATAAGCACATCAGTGGAGGAATGGGTGTAAAATCAACATACAATAAAACTCCCCAAATCCACTGAACACGGGTGGCATGACAATGCTGTGAAATTCAAGGTCAATTTCAAACTATTCTCTATGCAACTGTGGACCTGAGAACTCTGCTTCTCTAGCAAGAATACAAAAGAATCTTTCAGTGGAAATAGAATTCAGATGTTGCAATAACAAAATATATAAATCTTTGATTCTTATTGATCAGAATCAGCCGGATTGATTTGCTCAGCGAATGTCACAGAAAACACGTTTTGAAGATGTGCTCAACACTGTGGGATATGTAGTTTCACCCTTGACTTTTTGTTTTGCATGTCGGCAGCTTAACTTCACGCTGACAACAAAATACATACATACATACATACATACATACATACATACATACATACATA
>NW_026590435.1:719807-985961 GCF_907164565.1 Psammomys obesus
ATACATACATACATACATACATACATACATACATACATACATACATACATACATTCATAAACAAATAAAATGCCTCAGAACATTGTTGGTTAACATGTAGAGTAGAATGAGAGGCAAAGAGTTCCTCATGGAAGTCTAAGTACTTAGTCATCATGAAGCTGACAGAAATGTATGCCAGCCAAAACACTAAAGTTCAAGCACAAATGTTATGTGACAGATACAAATGTTGTTATAAACATAAAAACATTAACAACTAGGTAAAAGAAAATATATAGACTGATGAGTAAAAATTCCTTGGGACTGGAGGGGTGTTTCAAAAGTTAAAGACCATTGGCTGCTCTTCCAGAGTGCCAGGATTTGATTCCAAGGCATGTATATAATACAGACATAGAGGCAAAACACCCATCTGCATAAAATAAATACTCTTCATAACATGCAAATTTTGTTTTCACATAGGTCAACATATCCTTCTGCCTGACATTACAGAATTCAGCGTGTTTGAATTGATTCAACCTGCTTTCCAAGACCATTCTATACTCTTAAGATCATCAAGAATCCCAGAAATGCAGTTGATAAAGTGTAAAATCTGGACTTAACACTGAAAGGAGTTGGACATTTCTCCAAGAGGTGGTGATGCACAGTTTGAATTGAAGCACTTAGGAGGCAGAGACAGGTAGATCTCTGTGAGTTTGAGGACAGCTTGGTCTACAGAGCAAGTTCCAGCCAGGGCTACACAGAGAAATGTTATCTTAAAAAAACAGGAAAGGAAGGAAGGAAGGAAAGAAGGAAAGAAGGAAAGAGTTGAGCATTTCATCATCTCTCCTTTCTGCTGATCTGTCAATCAGTATATTTTCCCACAAATACCTTTTTAAAAATAGTTTTACAATACAGTCTGTTTATTTCTCACTCTAGACCTAACAAACCTGACACACGTTAACATCCATCATGCTTCCAAGTGATACCATCTTGGGAATCTTTCTCATATCACAGTTATGTACTAGTGTTAAGGGAACTCATCACTGTTCATTTTACACGTATAGTTTCTTCTTTAAGCCTCATTTTAAGAAGTTGATAGATTCTGTTTTCATGCACCTGACAATAGTTAATATGCTGATGATCATATTCACATTAATACCAGATATCATGTCATTCTTTGGAGTACCCAGTTTTCTAAATGTTTGTTGTAAGGCAGTTTTGCTTTTATTCAGAGTCACACGAGGTCTGTCCATCTGCACTACCTCTACTGTAAGCATATTTCAAGTCATCACCATCATTCCTAGTAATTCTAAATGGGCATGGCTTAAGCTTAAACTCTCTACATAGACTTTTTCTTCCTTACTTTTCTCCTGGCTCATTAATCTGCTCATCTATGCATATATGATTGAAATGATAATAGCCAAAACCAACTCTGCTCATGTTGGCAATGGATATTCACATTCTTACAGTCAAAAGGCAGTTTGGGAACCACAATTCAGGGTCATTTTTTAGTATCATATTCATTCACAATCTCTTCTTTATGTCTGTCATGTTGTGGATTAGTCTCTACAGACACCACAAGAGAGCCCAGCATCTCCACAGCCTAAGCTTCTCCTAGCCATCTCCTGAATGCAAATCCACTCACAGCATCCTGTCTCTGGTGAGCTACTTTGTGTTCATTTGTTGGTTGAAAACTCCATCACCCTTTATGGCTTCTATGCACAAGCAAAAATTACAAGATTGGAGGGAAATAATGCAATTTTAACAACATGCTACCCAACCACCTGCTCTTTCTTACTAATAGAGAATAATAAAATTATTTTGCAATTCACTTCTTCCTTTTCTGTATTGAGAACAACCTGTTTGCAAAGCACATTCCATGGTTGAACTGAAACCCACACTTTCTCATCATTAAAAGAGTGTCTTAATGATTTCTATGGGATAAAGAATTTGATTGTGTCCTGTTTAAGCATGCATTTTCTTAGTTTGTGTCTTTTTACTGGAGAGTTGAGTATTGATGTTGAGAGATATTAATGACCAGTGGCTGTTATTTCCTTTTATTTTGGTGTTGGTTGTGGTAGTTTGCTTGTGGACATAGAAAAGATCATCTTGAGTAAGGTGGCCCAGAACCAGAAAGACACACATGGTATATACTCACTTACAAGTGGATATTAGCCATATAATACAGGATAACTCTACTAAAATCCACAGACCTAAAAAACTAAATAACAAGTATTCTCATTCAGAAGGGCAAATACAATAGACAACAGACACAGTTGAAGAGAGAACAGGATGGGCGCCTGCCATAGATGTCCCCTGAAAAAATCCACCCAGTAGGGGATCAAAACAGATACTGAAACTCATAGCCAAACTTTGGGCAAAGTGCAGAGGGACTTATGAAAGCGCGAAGGGGACAGAAGCTCCACAAGCAGACCAACAAAGCCAACAAATCTGGGCCCAGTGAGCAGAGACTGATGCACCAACGAAGGACCATGCATGGAGAGGACCTAGACCCCCTGCTCAGATATGGCTGAGAAGCAGCTCAGTCTTCATATGGTCCCTTAGTAAGGAAAGCAGGGACCATCTCTGACATGGTCTCTGTTACCTATTCTCTGATCACTTACCCCTCATGGGGAAACCTTGCTAGGCCACAGAGGAAGAGAATTCAGGCAATCCTGACTGATAAGACTTCAGAGTCAGATGGTAGGGTTAAAATGGCTCCTTCTTTCTGTAGTCTAGGGAGGGGATAGGGTGAAAGAGGGAGGGAGGGTGGGACTAAGAGGAGATGAAGAGCTACAATTGGAATATAAAGTGAATAAATTATAAAAATTTAAAAATAAATTTTTAAAGATTTTTAAAAACAATTTGAATGTTGACCTTGAATACCTGATATGACTTTGTTTATAATTCAGATAATAAGTACACTATTAAAAATCAGGTAATTAGCATTTTTCTTGAATACAACTCATGTACATACTTTAATAACTTTAACATTTATTATTCTCTCAAATCATGACACGGTGGGCAAAATACATATATTTTATGTACTTTGAACAGTGTTATTCCTTGATATTTCTCTATTAAAATACTTCTAATCAAAAATTTTAAATACCATTTGGAGCTTGGTTTTTGTTTTTTATAGTTTTCTGTTCTAAGGAACAGATTTTTACCATTGAACAAATAAATTTTTCTATCTTTTGTTGGTATAACTGGCACTTAGCCAATGAATGTCCTTGTACCATAGCTGACTTTGATTCACACATTTTTTTTTTTTTTACTATTTTAGTATATACTTCTCCTAACTTTCTTTCAAATTCATGGTGTCTTTTTAAAATTTTATTTATTTTTTATTAATTACAGTTTATTCACTTTGTGTCCCAGCTGTAGCCCCCTCCCTCATCCCTTCCAATCCCACACTCCTTTCCTCTTGTCCTCCCATGCCCCTCCATCAGTCCACTCATAGGGAGGTCCTCCTCCCCTTCATTTGACCCTAGCTTATCAGATCTCATCAGGACTGGCTGCATTATCTTCCTCTGTGGCATGGTAAGGCTGTGCCCCCCTCAAGGGAAGGTGATCAAAGAGCCAGCTACTGAGTTCATGTCAGAGATAGCCCTTGCTCCCATCACTAGGAGACCCACTTGGAGACTAAGCTGCCATGGCCTATATCTATGCAGGGGTTCTAGGTTATTTTGATGAATGGTCCTTGATTGAAGTATCAGTCTCAGAAAAGACACCTGGGCCCAGATTTTTTGGTTCTGTTTGTCTCCATGTGGAGGTCCTGTTCCCTCCAGGTCTTTCATCTTCCCCTTCTTTCATAAGATTCTGTGCACTCTGCCCAAAGTTTGGCTATGAATCTCAGCTTCTGTTTTGATACCCTGCAGGGTAGAGTCTTTCAGAGTCTCTCTGTAATAGGCTCCTGCCCTTTTTTCTCCCTCTTCCGATGTCCAACTCTTTTGTCTTTCTGAATGAGGATTGGTCATCTTACCCAGGATCCTCCTTTTTTTTATTCTTTATTTCTTTTTATGTATACAATGTTCTGTCTGCATGTACAGGTCAGAAGAGGGCAGCAGATCTCACTATAGATAACTGAATCATCATGTGGATGCTGGGAGTTGAACTCAGGACCTTTGAAAGAGCAGCACTCTAGTGCTACCAGAACTCTTAACCTCTGAGCCATCACTCCAGCCCCGGGTCCTCCTTGATTAGCTTCATTAGGTGTACAGATTTTGGTATGTTTATCCTATATTATATGTCTAATATCCACTTGTAAGTGAGTATATACCATATGTGTCTTGCTGCTTCTGGGTCACCTCACTTAGGATGATCTTTTCTAGTTCCCACCATTTGCCTGTAAATTTCATGATTTCCTTGTTTTTAATTGCTGAGTAGTATTCCATTGTGTAAATGTACCACAATTTCTGCATCCATTCCTCAACTGAGGGACATCTGGGTTGTTTCCAGCTTCTGGCTATCACAAATAAAGCTCCTATGAACATGGTTGAGCAAATGTCCTTATTGTTTACTTGAGCATCTTATAGATATATGCCTAACAGTGGTATAGCTGGATCTTGAGATAGCACTATTCCTAATGGTCTGAGAAAGCACCTGATTGATTTCCAAAGTGGTTGTACAAGTTTACATTCCTACCTACAAGGGAGGAGGGTTCCCCTTTCTCCACATCCTCTCCAGCATATGTTGTCACTTAAGTTTTTCATCTTAGCCATTCTGATGGGTGTAAAGCAAAATCTCAGGATCATTTTGATTTGCATTTCCCTGATGACTAAGGACACTGAGCATTTCTTTACGTGTTTCTCTGCCATTCGATATTCCTTTATTGAGAATTCTCTGTTTAGCTCTGTACCCCAGTTTTTTAATTGAATTACTTGATTTGTTGCTGTTTAACTTTTTGAGTTCTTTATATATTCTGGATATTAGTCCTCTGTCAGATATAGGGTTGGTGAAGATTCTTTCCCACTCTGTAGGCTGTTGTTTTGTTCTAATGACAGTGTCCTTTGCTTTAAAGAAGGTTTTCAGTTTCATGAGGTCCCATTTATTGACTATTGATCTTAGAGCCTGTGCTGTTGGTGTTCTGTCCAGGAAGTTATCTCCTGTGCCAATGAGTTCAATGTTCTTCCCCACTTTTTCTTCTAACGGGTTTAATCTGTCTGGTTTTATATTGAGGTTTTTTTATCCACTTGGACTTTAGTTTTGTGCAGGGTGATAAGTATGGATTTATTTGCATTTTTCTACATGTAGACATCCAGTTAGATCAGCACCATTTGTTTAAGATGCTGTCTTTTGTGTAGATGTACCACAATTTCTGCATCCATTCTTCAGTTGAGGGGCATCAGGGCTGTTTCCAACTTCTGGCTATTACAAATAAAGCTGCTACAAACATGTTTGAGCAAATGTCTTTATTGTGTACTTGAGCCCCTTTTGGATATATGCCTAGGAGTGGTATGGCCGGATCTTGAGGAAATGCTATTCCTAGTTGTCTGAGGAAGCGCCAGATTGATTTCCAGAATGGTTGTACGAGTTTACATTCCCACCAGCAGTGGAGGAGGGTTTCCCTTTCTCCACAGCTTCTCCAGCATGTGTTGTTACTTGAGTTTTTCATCTTGGCCATTCTGATGGGTGTTAGGTGAAATCTCAGGGTGGTTTTGATTTGCATTTCCCGAATGGCTAATGATGTTGAGCATTTCTTTAAGTGTTTCTCTGCCATTCAATATTCCTCTACAGAGAGTTCTCTGTTTAGCTCTGTTCCCCATTTTTTAAGTGGATTACTTGGTTTGCTGTTTTTCAGCTTCTTTAGTTCTTTATATATACTGGACATTAGCCCTCTGTTAGATAAACGGTTGGTGAAGATTCTTTCCCAACCTGTAGGCAGTCGTTTTGTTTTGATGATGGTGTCAAGGAAATCATGAAATTTGCAGGTAAATGGTAGGACTTGGAAAGGATCATCCTGAGTGAGCTGTCCCAGAAGCAGAAAGACACACACGGTATATTCTCACTCATATAGACATATAACATATGATAAACCTACTAAAACCCTGAACATCTAAAGAAACTAATCAAGAGAGCAGACCCTGACTAAAACGCTCAATCCCCATCC
The DNA here is from genome assembly GCF_907164565.1 of Psammomys obesus. Lineage (NCBI taxonomy): Eukaryota > Metazoa > Chordata > Mammalia > Rodentia > Muridae > Psammomys > Psammomys obesus. The sequence continues at coordinate 725,896 of NW_026590435.1, forward strand.
CGAAAGGCAAAGAGAATAGACATCAGAAGAAGAAGAAAACAGGAAACAACCTAGGAACCTGCCACAGAGGGCCTCTGAAAGGCTCTGCCCTACAGACTATCAAAGCAGACACTGAGACTTAAGGCCAACTGATGGGCAAAGTGCATGGAATCTTAAGTAAGAAGTGGGAAATAGTAAGATCTGGAGAGGACAGGAACACCACAAGGAAAGCAACAGAACCAGAAAATTTGAACACAGGGGTCTCCCCAGGGACTCATATTCCAACCAAGGAACATGCATGGAGATAACCTAAAACCCCTGCACAGATGTAGTCCATGACAGTGTAGTATCCAAGTGGGTTCCATAGTAATGGGAAGAGGGACTGCCTCTGACATAATCTGATAGGCCTGTTCTTTGATTACCTCCCCCTGAGGGGAGAGCAGCCCTACTAGGCCACAGAAGATGACAATGCAGCCATTCCTGATGGGATCTGATAGACTAAGATCAGAAGGAAGGAGAGGAGGACCTCCCCTATCAGTGGACTTGGGAGGGGCAATCGAGAAGAAGGGGGAGGGAGAGTGGGGCTGGGAGGGGAGGAGGGAGGGGCTTATGGGGGGATACAAAGTGAATAAACTGTAATTAATAAAAAATTTAAAAAAGATTAAAAAAAGATGTTATCTTTTTTCCAATGTATGGTTTTAGCATATTTGTCAAAAATCAGGTGCCCATAAGTGTGTGGGTTTTTTCTGGGTCTTCTATTTGATTCCATTGATCCACCAGCTGGTTTATCTGCCAGTATCATGATGTCTTTCTAAATTAACTGTTGTTATGTATGTGTGGGGCCAGGGTCCTAAATACATGAATTGTTAGGGTCTGAGAATTGCTGAGGAAAGAGACTCAGGTATTATGCAAGAACAAAGAGTGTTTATTTTGCAGAAATTACCAGTATGCTGGGATCATCACTAGGGCAAAATGAGGACCCAGAAGTGAGTTCATAAACTCAATTTATAGACAGGGGCTTTGTGTGGTAACTCTTAAACTAATTGGTCAGAAATGACAAAAGGGTATGAGAGGATTCAGGATTGTCTGATTGCTTAGGGATTTTCTATAGGTACTAGGGACTTTGTTAACGCATTGATGTTTGGTTTTACTCATGTGTTGACCTTTCATTTGAATGGGTTAGGGCCAGCTGCACTGTACTTTGGGAACAGCAAGGCCATGTATTTATAAGCATAGCTTTTGGTCAGCTTGACCTGTGAGCCGATTGGTTGTTCTCAGGTTGTGGCTTTTCCAGGAATTCTGAGAAACAGAAACGCAGCCCTAGTTAAGCAAGGTGCAAAAAATGCAGCCTGTCATGGAGCCAGGCTAGTCAAAAGGGCTTAGGGCTTCTGGAGGGTCTTGAGGGATACAAGACCTCTCAGAAAACAATGTGCTCAATCTTTATAGTGTTACTTACATGTGTGTATTTGGGGCTGAATAACCAATTGCGACCAATGGTGTACTCTTTTTTTGGAGAAGACCATTTCTCTTGCTCTTGACATTCTTTAGTTGCATGTAGTTCTTTTTGTAGGGTTGAGGCCTCCTTAAGTGTATCTTCACTCTACATCAAGGAAACTTCTCTTTGCAATAGACAGAGACCATTACAGAAAACCACAACCAACCAAAATATGGAGTAGTGAACCCCAGTCCCAACGAATGTATCAATAATACAGCTGCTGCCCCTAAGACTCAAGGGACATTGATGAATAGGGAGAAAGAAAGATTTTAAGAGTCAGAGGATCAGGGATTCTGCTATATGATTCACCTGGTAATGTCAGAAGCTACACTCATAGATAATCAGCAACATGACCATTTAATTAATTTATCCATTTATTTATTTATTTTGGTTTTTGAGGCAGGGTTTCTCTATGTAGCTCTCGTCCTGAAACTCACTTTGTAGATCAAGTTGACCTCATACTCACAGAGATTCACCTACCTCTGCCTTCCAAGTGCTGAGATTTAAAGCATGTGCCACCAAAACAATTACATCACTTTCCTACATTCTTTTCCTTCCTCCATCCCCTCCCAACTATCCTTCCACAAACCCCTTCCTCATATGCCTCATACACACTTTCAAGTTGATATCCACTTTTTCTCTTATTACTATTGTTATATGTAAACACATATATTGTGCCTACATACACTGTGGTGGGTGGTTAATATTTCTTACTGATTTATCTTTTAGGTAAGCAGAGGTTATTCTTAAACGAGTTGTACAACCAAATCACACACAGAGACTAGAATTTATTTAATTAACCTAGAGCACAATAATTGGCAATGATTACTCCATCCTAAACCTCCAAGCCCACATAGTTTCCTACCATTCAGATTTTACCCATTATACTTGCTTTTAGTCAAATCTTAGGTCCAGTTCATCTCTCCTCATGGTTCCAAGAGCTCTCCTGCTGATCCTTCCTCCTCCTCCTCCCACTCGCTTCCTTCTCCTCCCCTGCGGACCAGGATGCCCCACCTTATTCTTTCCATTGCACAGCACTAACTGGTTGCTTAATTGACAATTACAGAGAGTAAATGGTGGCATGTTTACACAAACTTGAGACATTGTCTGGATTGAAACCAGATAGTGGGGTAGAGAAATCAGCATTTGAATGAACAAGGGTAAATTGTATACATTCCATAAGAACACTATACCTGCCAAAGACTGACCCTGAGCTATGAGCCAGAGAAATATCTCAGACTGACCCTGAGCCATGAGCCAGAGAAATCTCTCAGACTGACCCTGAGTCAGAGACAAGAGAGTCCCTCCGACTGACCCTGGGCTGGGAGTCAAAGGATTCCTCCCTTAGAAAAACATTGACTCAAGACGACAGGAATAGATTAGCGCAGAAAAGGCTTACTGAGGGAATTTGCAAGATAGTAGCCCTCAGACAGCTCCACTAACAGCCCCCCACCTTTGAGCTGGAGTCAATGCAAATTCCAGCTCGAATTCCTCCCTCCTAACAGCTCATCTTCCCTTCCCCCTTCCCCCCTTTTCCCTCGTTTATATTCTGTACCTTGGCTTTCAATAAACGGACCCTGACAAGATTTAGCTTGGTCCCATTCTTCTTTCTCGCCCGTTTTGCCTTTCAGGTAAGGGTCCCTCTCGAGTCCCACCCAATAACTAGTTCCGCAGGCGGGACATATACCAACAATATACATATATGCAGTAATATATACAAATATAATCTGCTGACTCTGTTTCTGTTTGTTTGTGTGAATAATGTTTCAGGGTTGACCACTCTGCACTGGACAACCAATAAGGGAATTCATCCCTCAGAGATGCTGACTATCCTTCTTCCAACAGTCCTTAGTTACATATAATTCTTTGTCTAGGAGTGGTACCCCATCATATTTTTGCCCTTCCATGTCAATGTGTCCATTGATATTGCAATTGTTTCAGTCTTCATTGTACAGCTATTTCTGGGATAGACTCTTTCACAGCAGACTTACTGATATTCTGGTTCTTACAATCTTTTCTCCCCTCTTGTGCAATATTTCCTGAGCCATAGATGCAGGAGCTGTGATATAGGTGTGGCCATTGGAACTGGGCTCCTCACAATCTGTTGATCTCTGCATTGTAACCAGTTGTAGTTTTCTGTGATTGTCTCCTTGTCTCCATTTAATCTGAGGGTTTGAAACTAAAAAACAAAGATGAAACACAACAAGCATTTGTCTTTCTGGGTCTGGTCACCCATACTTTTTGTAATAAATCTGATTGTGTGTTTTAGGTATCAGGGTGACTGTGGCTTTATAGAACGAGTTTTGTAATGTTCCTTTTGTTTCTATTTTGTGGAATGATTTGAGGAATACTGGTAGTAGCTCTTTTTTTTTTTTTTTTTTTTTGAAAGTCTGCTAGAATTCTGTATTGAAACTGTCTGGCCCTGGGCTCTTTTTGGTTGGGAGACTTTTGATGACTGCTTCTATTTCCTTAAGGGTTATAGGGCTAGTTAACTTGTTTATTTGCTCTTGATTTAACTTGGTAAGATTTTCAACAATCTGTCCCTGACTATAATCCTTTGATCTGTTTTTCATAGCCTTCTCTATCTGGGATGAATGTTTCCTTACATAACTCAAGTTATGGTCATCTGCAACAGCTGTAAACTAAACACAACATTATGTTTTCAAACTTGAATTGAGGTAGAGTGTCTGCCAAGAAAATCCTGAACAGAGAGGTCTCAAAAGAAGAAAAAAACAGCTAAGAAATATTTTTTAAAAGTGTTCATTGCCCATGGGCTGGTGAAATGGATAGCTCAGGGGTTAAGAACAATGGATGCTCTTCCCGAGGTCCAGAATTCATATCTCAGAAACTACATGGTAGCTCAAAACCATCTATAAAGGGATCTGATGTCCTCTCCTGGAATACAGGTGTACATGCAGACAAAGCACATATACATTCATCATTCTTAGCAATCAGAGAAATGCCAATTAAATCTACTTTCTGGAAAGAAATTAAAGACCTTCTAAAATTCAATGAGATGAAGGCACAACATAGCCAAACTTATGGAACAATAAAAACAGTGCTAACAGGAAAATTCATAGCACTAAGTGCTTTCATAAAGAAATTGGAAAGATGTCATACTAGCAATATAAAAGCATACCTGAAGCTCTAGAACAAAAAGAAACAAACACACTCAAGAGGCAGGAAAAAAATCAAAATCAGAGATGAAATCAATGAATTAGAAAAAAAGAAATCAGTACAAAGAATTAACAAAACCAAGAACTGGTTCTTTCAAAAAATCAACAAGGTAGACAAACTGTTAGCCAAACTAACTAAAAGGCAGAGAGACACGATCCAAATTAACAAAGTCAGAAATGAAAACAGGGAGGTAACAGACACCAAGGAAAGCCAAAGAATCATCAGGTCTTACTTCAAAAGCCTATATGCCACAAAATTGGAAAATCTTACCAAGTTAAATCAAGAGCAGATAAACAAGTTAACTAGCCCTATAACCCTTAAGGAAATAGAAGCAGTCATCAAAAGTCTCCCAACCAAAAAGAGCCCAGGGCCAGACAGTACAGAATTCTAGTACAGTTTCAGTACAGAATTCTAGCAGACTTTCAAAAAAAAAAAAGAGCTACTACCAGTATTCCTCAAATCATTCCACAAAATAGAAACAAAAGGAACATTACAAAACTCATTCTATAAAGCCACAGTCACCCTGATACCTAAAACACACAAAGACTCAACAAAGAGAGAGAATTGTAGACCAATTTCCCTTATGAACATTAATCCAAAAAATTCTCAATAAAATACAAACCAAATCCAAGAACATATCAAAAATATCACTCACCACAACCAAGTAGGCTTCATCCCAGGAATGCAGGAATGGTTCAACATACAAAAATCCATTAATGTAATCTACCATATAAACAAACTGAAAGAAAAAAGGCCACATGATAATCTCATTATATGCTCAAAAGGCTTTTAACAAAATCCAACCCCCCTTCATGTTAAGAGTCTTGGAGAGATCAGGGATACAAAGCACATACATAAACATAACAAAGTCATTACACAGCAAGCCGACAGCCAACATCAAACTAGACGGAGAGAAACTTAAATCAATCCCACTGATATCAGGGACAAGGCAAGGCTGCCCACTCTCTCCATATCTCTTCAACATAGTGCTTGAAGTCCTAGCTAGAGCAATAAGACAACTGAAAGAGATCAAGGGGATACAAATCAGAAAGGAAAAACTCAAAAGTATCACTATTCACATCTGATATGATAGTATACATAAGCGATCCCCAAAATTCTACCAGGGAACTCCTTCAGCTGATAAACACCTTCACCAAAGTGGCTGGATACAAAATTAACTCAAAGAATCAGTAGCCCTCCTGTAAACAAAAGACAAAAGGGCTGAGAAAGAAATTAGGGAAATAATACCCTTCACAATAGCCACAAATAACATAAAGTACCTTGGTGTAATTCTAACCAAGCAATGAAAGACCTGTTTGAAAAAAAAACAGGTCTCTGAAGAAAGAAATTGACAAAGATATCAGAAGATGAAAAGATCTCTCATGCTCATGGATTGGTAGGGTTAACATAGTAAATATAGACATCTTACCAAAAGCAATCTACAGATTCAATACAAATCTCATCAAAATTTCAACCCAATTCTTTACAGACCTTGAAAGAGCAATTCTCAACTTCATATGGAAAAAAAATTAAAAACAAAAGCAGGATAACTAAAACAATCCTGTACAATAAAAGAACTTCTGGAGGTATCACCATCTCTGATTTCAAGTTGTACTGCAGAGCAATAGTAATAAACACCACATGGTATTGGCATCGAAATAGACTGGTTGATCAGCAGAATCAAATGAAAGACCCAGAAGTAATCCCACAATCCTATGGACACTTGATTTTTGACAAAGAAGCAAAAACCACACAATGGAAAAAAGAATGCATCTTCAACAAGTGGTGCTGTTCTAACTAGATGTCTGCATGTAGAAAAATGCAAATAGATCCATATTTATCACCCTGCACAAAACTCAAGTCCAAATGGATCAAAGACCTCTACATAAAACTAAATAAAATAATTCTAATAGTAGAGAAATCTACCTTGAACTCCTGTTGGCACAGGAGACAACTTCCTAAACAGAACACCAACAGCACAGGCTCTAAGATCATCAATTAGTAAATGCGACCTCATGAAACTGAAAACTTCAGCTAAGCAAAGGACACTGTCAATAGGACAAAATGGCAGCCTACAGAATGGGAAAGGATCTTTACCAATCTTACATCCCACAGAGGGTTAATATCCAAAATATATAAAGAACTCAAGAAATTAAACACCAACAAACCAAATAACCCAATTAAAAAGCGGGATAGAGAGCTAAACAGAATTTTCAACAAGGGAAACTCTAATGGCTGAGAAGCACTTAAAAAATATTTAACGCCCTTAGTCAGCAGGGAAATGCAAATCAAATTACTTTGAGACTCAATCTCACACAGTCAGAATGGCAAAGATCAAAAACTCAAGTGACAACACATGCTGGGAAGAATGTGGAGCAAAGGCAACACTCTTCAATTGACGGTGGGAGTGAAATCTTTTACAACCATTTTGGAAATCAGTCTCAGAAAATTGGGACTAGTTTTATCTCAAGATCCAGCTATACCACTCCTATGCATATACCTAAAAGATACTCCACCATACAACAAGGACACCTGCTCAATTATGTTCATAACAGTTTTATTCATAATAGCCAGAAACTGGAAACAACCTAGATGTCCCTCAATCAAAGAACAGATAAAGAAAATGTGGTACATTTACACAATGAAATGCTATTCAGCTATTAAAAATAATGACATCATGAAATTTGCAGGCAAATGGATGGATCTAGAAAAGATTATCCTGAATGATGTAACCCAGACCCAGAAAGACATGCATGGTATGTACTCACTTATAAGTGGATATTAGCCATAAAGTACAGAATAGCTATGTTACAATCCACAAGACACAAAGATGCTAAGTAGCAAGGAAAGCCCAAATGAGGGTGCTTTAATCTCATTCAAAAGGGGGAAATAAAATAGACATATGAAGTAGTTGGAGGGAGGGAACTTTATGGGAGAGGGAGTTGGGAGGAAAGGGGTATAGGCACCAGTGTGTGGAGATGGGGAGAGGGGCTGGGAGAGGGAACAGAAATTGGTGGGGGAGGGGGAACCTCCTGGGAGTCTACTGGAATGACCCCTGCTGAGACTCCTAGCAGTGGGAGATATGGAGCCTGAACAGACCACCTTCTGTAGCCAGGCAGGACTTCAAGTGGAGATTAGGGGACACCAATACACGCACAAAACTTTAGGCCCAAAATCTGTCCTGCCTACAAGAAGTATAGAGATAAAAATGGAGCAGAGATTGAGCAAAAGACCAAGCAATGACTGGCCCAACTTAGACCTACTCCTTTGGAGAGAGCCAACCCCTGACATGCTGCTATGCAGACAGTACACTACCATAACTGTCTTCTGAGAGAATTCATTCAGCAGCTGATGAAAACAGATGCAGAGATATGTAAGGGTTAGGGTTAGAGTTAGGGGTTAGTTTAGGGTTAGGGTTAAACAATAGCCAAACAATAGGCAGAGCTTGGAGAGTCTTGTGAAAGAGATGGGAGAAGGATTTAGGGAGCTAGAGAGGTCAAGGACACAAGAAGACCTACAGGGTAAATCAACCTGGGCTCATGGGGGCTCACAGAGACTGAACCACCAACCAAAAAGCATGCATGGGCTGGACCTAGACTCCCTACACATATGTAGCAGATGTGCAGCTTATTCTTCATGTGGGTCCCCTAACAATTTGAGTGGGGCCTGTTGCCTTCCTTTGAGTCTTTTTTCCCCTAGCTGGGCTGCCTTGTCTGGTCTCAGTGGGAGGGGATGTGCTTAGTCCTTCTGTGACTTGATGTGCAAGGGTGGGTTGGTACCCATGTGAGGCCTCCCCTTCTCTGAGGAGAAGAGGAAGGGGGAATAAGAAGAGGGATGTGAGGGTGGGACTGGTAGAAGAAGAGGAAAGGGAGCTGAGATCAGGCTGTAAAATTAAATACATAAATAAATCAAGGAAATAGATAAAGTAAATATACTACCTTCAGATTTTATCTTACTCCACTGAGAACAAGAAAACAACTGACAACAAATGCTAGCAAATATTCAGAGAGAGGAGACTCCTTATTCACTGTTGGTGGTGTTACACACTAATGCTGCCATTATGGAAACCAATATGGTGAATTCTCAAAAATGCAAAAATGAATCTACCACCATGACCCACCTAGACCACTCTGTGGCATATACCAAAAGACTCAATATCCTACTGCATGTTTACTTGCTTAGCCATGTTTATTCTTGCTATATTCAAAATACGTGGAAAATGGAAACAACCCATACATCCTTCAGCTGATGGAATGAAATGTGGTACATACTCGACAGAATTCTAATCAGCTGTAAAACAAAACAAAACTTAAAATTTGCACTGGATATCGAGTGAGTTATTGTAGTGAGTGGCTGGTGGTGAAGCCACAGTCAGTGGACCTGGTGAAAGCGTAGATGGGGTGGAGATCCGGTTAGACGAGCTATATGCAGCTTCAAGTGTTGGATTTGCAAGCAGATCAAGGGGATAGAGAAATGTATGGAGCTATGATGCAGTAGGCTCAAGACTGGCCTCACTTAATCCCCAGTGTCCTGCAGCACCTGCCTCATCCAGCTAAGCATTTCTGTGGTCACTGAAACTCAGCAGAAATTTGTATGACTTGGGGTGGGGGTTGGGATCCTGCTGAGAGTAAGAACTGTTCTTGCCATAATTGCAATGGGCCATCCTTAATGAGACTTCTTGGAGAAGGCTCCTGTGTGAGAGTGTGCAAAGCTGGCCTAGGTAATGACGCAAGGTAAAATGGGAACGGGGACAGAATGATCTCCACCACATCTGCCTGAGTGGACCTTTTCCAAAGTGATTGGAGAATGTTTCTGTAATAAAAGCCTTTACTTTGTTCAAAAAATATTTTCAAATTAATAATTTAATAACATAGCTGGGCATAGTGATATACAACTTTAGTTCCAGCACGTTGAAGGCAGAGGTAGCTAGATCCTTGTGAGTTCAAGGCCAGCCTGGTTTACATACAGAGTTCTAGGACAGCCATAGAGTCACAGGACTCCATAGAGAGGCATGTGTCAAAAAAAATTTAAAACCTCAGTGATGCACCTGAAATATGTAAGCTCTGCTAATATTGAACTCTTTGTGTCTTTCATCTATGTATATCATCATTATGTTTATATACTTTGGCTGACCTTAACTTGATATGTACATCAGGCTGGCTTCGAACTCAGCTCCCTGTCTCTATCTTGCAAGTGCTGGGATATAAGGGATCCACTACAATGAGCCACTTCTCCTTTTCTGCTGTCTTTTTTGTATGTAGGTCTTGAGTAGATGAGCAGCACTATGGAGTGTTCATGGTTGTCATGGCCAAGTCAAAACCAGGAGACATCATTTCATGACATTGATCCTCTGGATCTTATAATCTTTGACCCTCTTCTATTAAATCTTGAAGAGGATTTAATAGATGTCATGTTTAGGTATCTGAACTTAATGGCCAGTTATTTTCAGCACTTTGAATATTTCTAAATTGTCTGATAAAAGTTTCTCTGATCCAGGCTGAACCTGGACTTGTCTGTAGCTATAATCATAGATATTTGGAAGGCAGATTGACTAGTGTCTGTTTTAGCAAAACTGAGAAATCTTAGAGTAAAACTCTACTCCTGAGCAAAAGTGATACAAGCATGATTAGTCCATGTACTATTTGGTCAAAGTGTGGTGTCATGTATTCTTCTGTTTTTCTTTTTTTAGTTTATTCACTTTGTACCCAGCTGAAGCCCTTCCCTTGTCCCCTCCCAATCCTACCCTCCCTTATCTCATCCCATGCCCCTCCCCAAGTCCACTGATAGGGGAGGTCCTCCTCCCCTTCCCTCTGACCCTAGCCTATCAGGTCTCATCAGGACTGGCGGTATTGTCTTCCTCTGAGTCTCTGACATGAACTCAGTGGCTGGCTCTTTGATCACCTCCCCTGAGTGGGGAGCAGCCTTGCCAGGCCACAGAGGAAGACAATGGTGTCATGTCTTCTATGGAACCTGAAAATACAACATAAGAGCAGAAGGCACAATGGTCTCCAGTGGACCAGCACAAATGTTCTCTGTGGCCCTGTTCACTACTCAACCTTTGTTACACCAGCTGTGATAATTCCCACCACTGTCTTAAAACTTTTAATGACTTCCTTAATCCTCAAGTTTACTTTCTGGTATAGTTCATCTTGGGAAAATGCACATCTTCAGATATAGACTTTGCACTCTTAGCATACTAATGTTACCTGAGAATCACTTGGCCTCTTGGAGAGGTTTTCCTCTAGGTGCATCTAAAGGATGCACAGTAAACAAGGTCATTGACACCATGGGTGACAAGCTGGTCTGTGTCCACTGGGAGGAAGAGACCAGTCATCCTGTCCTTGATTTATTTAGTCATGCCTCCTCTTAGGCAGCCTTTCCAAGGCACTTCACATCTGTAGGATTCACTCTGCCCTGAGCAAAGGCATTCAGCACTCAGACTGAGTGTGAGGTATGATGACCTTCATACTGATCCTCTCCCCCAGTCTATCCTTTCTTAGAATTTGGATTTTTTTTCTTCATATTTCTCATTCTTGTATCTTTCTTTTTATGTAACTAAATCATATCTTTCTTATTTTTCTTAACAATCCTAATCTTTAAATCATATTATTTTGACTATTTTCCTCCTTTTGTTATTTATTTTTGCATCTGTTCAAAACAATGATTCAATTCTGTAGAAAGCATAGGCACTTACGACTTTCTATAGTTCTAAAATCTTGCTATAGAAGTTAATCCTCAGAGAAATTTGCCCTTTCGCTCAAACTTCCAAAGATCGTTGCATAGGTAATCGTAACATAATCTTGTTACAAGTATATTGCAGTTTTGCAGTTAGTCCCCAACATTTTAATCCTGATGTTATCTGTACACAAAACGGACTTTAAATTCTTTTCTCATTCTCAACTGTTTCCTATGACTCTGATTTCATCTTTCAATTCAATTCTCTATTTCAGAGTGCAGTTTTAATCTCCCTTTTAATGTTTTGCATCTTCAAAACTCTCACCTGTTATCTATAAATGTTCCTATAACAGATACTCTGTAATCTATTTTCATAATGGTACTTTTTATTATGTGATTACAAATATGTGATTTTTTTTTTGTTTTCAACATATTGAGAAATAGTTGTATAATTTATCTAGAATTTCTAATTACTTTTTTAAAAGAAAACTTTCCTGCAATGAGCTATGACTTTCAGCGTTATTGTTTATCGCCTGCTTCATGTGTGCCTGACAGAGACGGGCCTGTAATAGTGGGGATTATGCTGTGAGGTTTCCTCGCTGCTCCCAAGGCTGGGTGGGGTGGCACGTGACTTTAACCATGGCACTTAAGAGGGAGAAGCGGCCAGATTTCTGTGAATTTGAGACCAGCCTGATCTACACAGAGTCTAGATTATAGGGCTACATACGGCAGTCCTGTCTCAAAAAGCAAAAAATAAAACAAAAAAGAACATAAACAGTCTCACTCAGACCTCTTAAATGATATTGCTCTTAGGCCCGTTAATTTTATCAAATACAGTAAGAATTCTCAAAATACAAAATTCATTAGATTCTTCCACTTTGTAATTTTCTAAGTTTGATATTCCATATAGTATTACAAGGAATAACATTTCTACTACACAAGCTTAAATTTTCTGTAACTAAAGACATGGGAAGGCAAGGAAAGCTGAGAGCAAGAAGAATAATCTTCCCCAGAGAAGAGCACACGAGTACCAAATGGTCAGCCCTGAAAACACCCGTGCAAGTGACATTACACAGAGTGAGCAGATTATGGTTATATACCTAGGAGTTACATACATATATTACAAGAATAATGTAACAACAATTAAAGAAAAGAGGCCATGAATTTGAAAGAGGGAAAAAAGGGGGGGGTTCACGGGAAGACATAGAGGATGAAAGGGAAAGGGGAAATGACATCATTATTTTATAATCTCAAAAATAAAAACATTTGCCGGGAGGCGCGTCCCGGGTCGCGGGTGCGTGCGTCAGGCGGCGCTGAGCCACGGCCGGTGGCTCTCTGCCCTGGAGGACGTGGGAGCCGGACGTTGCCCTTCTCCCCGGTCCTCTCCCGCCCCTCTCTCGCCGCCGCCCCGCCGCCCCGCAGCCCGCGGGCGTCCTCTTTCCCGACCGGCTCTTCCCTCTCCCGCAGCGGGGGCGGAACGTGGACGGTCGGGCGAGTCGGGCGCTCTCCCGGCGCCTCCGCCGCCGCTCCGGCTTCTGTGGAGCGGATGTCGTGCGGCCGGCGGGGTGGGGGCGTCCCGTCCCGACGTCGCGCGTGTGTCCGCCCCGACCCTGTCCGGGTACCTAGATCGTCGCGCTCCGGCGCGTAGGTTTAAAGACCCCCGGGGGGGTCGCCCTTCCGTCCCCGGGTCGGGGGGACGGTGGGCCGGTGGGGAGCCTGTCGGGAGGGATACGGTTCCTTTTTCCTGGCTCCCTCGGACTCCTCGACCCCATCCAAGGCCGTTCCCGAGGCTGTGAAAAAATAATAAAAATAAAATAAATAAAAATATTTAATTTTAAAAAGAGAAATGATACAATTTGAATTTTCAAAGGACATGGGATTTCTTTTACAAATAATCCTGTTCAGTTATCAGTTTTGTGTGTGTGATATTATTTATTTAAGGTGACATTTCTTTTGCTGAGTTGAAAAACATTTTTACTACTATTTTTATTCATTATTTGAAATTCTCATACATTTATACAATATATTTGAATCATTTGCACCTACCACAACATCCCACCAACTGGCCCTTATTAACCCCAACGCATCATGCTCCAAAATTCATTTCCTTTATTTTGTTTGTTTGTTTCTTTGTTTGTTTGTTTGTTTGAGAGAGGACTACTCTGTGAGCCCTGGCTGTCCTAGAAGTCATTCTGTAGAACATGCTGGCCTCAAACTCAGAGATCCGCCTGGCTCTGCCTCCCAAGTGCTGGAATTAAAGGCATGCACTGCTATCACCTGGCCATTTCCTTTATTTTGTATAAAATTTATTTTTATGTATCTCGAGGTTTTGCTTGCATGTATATCTGTGCAGCACATGTGTGTAGTGCCTCAAAGTCCAGATCCCCTTGAGCTGGAGTTACAGATACTTGTTTGCAGCCATGTGGGTGCTGCAAACTGAACTGAAATCAGCGCTTCTAACCACTGAGCCATCTCCCCAGCACTTTTGTTCTTTTGTTTCCACCTAAACTGTCTACACTTTCATCAGAGTTAAATCTCATACAGCATATGCAATGTACTAAAAAATAAATTTCTAATGTTACTTTGAACACTGGAGCGCCTGCTCATCAGCATTTATACATGTAAATTTACCCATCTATTACCTCCCATATGTCACATTTTGTTAAATTATAGATGTACTACCAGGTAGCAAGGATGCTATGTTTTGGTAATGATATATGACATATTTGAAATATGATAGAAAACATCATACATTTAGTCTATTTAGTCCAATTTGGCTTTTGTTATTAATTTATTGAAGCTTAATGAGGTCTTATTGGCAGATACACATCATATATTGTGTTATGACATTTTCACACATTCACAAACATAACTTTTATTAAATTTTCCCATAGCTCCCTTCTGCATCACTATCCAACCTCCATTTCTTACACGTGGCTAAGAGTCTGCCCGTTGGGTTTATGAATTTCTCCACCAGATTCTGTATGTGAAAACGTGTAGTGTTTATCTTTGTGAGACTGCCTTATTTCACATAATACAATGATCTGAAGTTTTGTTTATTTCCTTGAATATAACAGAAAAATATATTTATCTGAGAATGTGCTCAACACTAGGGCATGTATTGTAACAATGGTCTCTGTATGTTCTGCACAACAGAAGCCTACACCAGGATTGAGCCCCTAAAATGCTTCAAAAATTTGCTAGTTATCCAAAGGCTAAGCTCAGAAACAAAACCTGAGTGAAAAGCTACTTTTTAATATATTTTTTCTTTATGGGTATGAGTATTTTCCTGCATGTATATTTGTAAAGTATGTGCATGTCTTGCTCCCACAAAGGCCTGAAAAAGGTGTCAGATGCCCTGGAACTGGAGTTAACAAACAGTTGTAAGCCTCCAAGTGAGTTCTGGGAATCTAATCTGGGTTCTCTGGAAAAGCAACTAGTGCTCTTCACTGCTAAGCCGTCTCTATGGCCACTCTGTTGAGAATTTAAATATAAATACTTTGGAAGAATTTTGGGTGCAATTGAAACTCTAAAGACGTTCAAATATGTATGTTACTGTCTGTGTTTTACACAATCTTCTTGGGAAAGATTAGAACTTGAAACGGGGTTTTAATTGGGAGAAGATGAGGGAAGGCGGCACAGCCAGGATATAAATTGAATAAACTGTAATAAATGATGATGATAATAATAAAAAGAATATATATACTGTGATCTACTGAATAAAAACCTCTTTATAACATGCAGATTTGCCTTTCAGGTCGTTAACAGATCTTGCTTCTTAATATAACAGCACTCAGAAGATTTTTGCTTTGAACCTACCTGTTTCAACACCTTCTATCCTCTGAGGTTCTCAAGCCTCCCTGGAATTTGGTTCCCAGAGGTACCACCTGAAATACCAATCTTCCTTCCTCCTGAAATGCCAATCAGTATATTTTCCTACAAACATCAGTAAATAATTAGTTTTATAATTCAGTCTGAGTGGTTTTCACTAAAGGAGACACAAGCCAAATAATATCTAAAGTGTCACTGACATGATGTTTCCAAGCAACTCCATCTTGAGCGTTATCTTCATATCCGAGCTCTGTGTGGGTGTCATAGGAAACTCATCGTTCCTCATGGTGTATGTTTACAGCTTCTTAATCAAAGCTCACTTTAGCACACCTATTGATGCCATTTACATGCACCTAATGATAGTCAATATGTTGACGATCATATTCCCTCTCATACCATATATCATGTCATCCTTTGGAGTACCCATTTTTTTAGATGATGCTGGCTGTAAGGCCATTTTATATGTATACAGAGTCACCCAGGGTCTGTCCATCTGCACCACCTCTATTCTAAGCACATTCCAAGCCATCACCATCACTCCCAGTAATTCTAAATGGTCATTGCTTAAGCCTAAACTCTCTACATGGACTTTTCGCTCCTTCCTGTTTTCCTGGTTCATCAACTTACTCATATATGTGCACATCATTGAGAGTGCGATAGCAAAAATCAATTACACTGATGTTGATTTGGGATATTATCATCCTTACTGTAAACGCAGAGGACCTGAGTACCACAACTTAGAACTGTTCCTGAGTATTATCATGATAAGAGCTATCTTCTTTTTGGCCATCATGATGTGGACCAGTCTTTACATGATGACTCTCCTCTACAGACACCGCAAGAGAACCCAGCATCTCCACAGCCCAAGCATCTCCTCCCATCCATCTCCTGAACAAAGAGCCACTCATAGCATCTTGATGCTGGTAAGCTGCTTTGTATTATTTTATTTGTTGAATAACTTCATCACCCTTCCTGGGTTTTGTATATATGAAAGAATGCCAAGCCTGGGGGCAATTACTGTAATTATATCATTATTCTACCCCATTTTCTGCCCATTTTTATTGATGAACACTAATAAAATTATTTCACAGTTTATTTCTTCCATACAAGTACTGAGAATTACCTGTTTTCAAAGAGAAGTTGGTGACTGATAAGCCAGATGTTTTCATCAACAGATGAGTCTCTAATGATTTGGGTGATAAGTTGGAAGCCATGTGTTTCTTGAGGCCTTGACATGGTCACACAATTTGTACATTTTCAATGTACATTACTATTTTGTCTCAATAAAAACTACATCCATACCAATTCAACAATTTTCATATTTATTTTCTATTTAAAGTACAATGCTTTGGAACTTGTAAAATAAAAACTGGTCTTGTTGACCTCCACATGAGTTCACAAACTCACAAACACACACTTTGCAAACCTGAGCATATATATACACACAAAGATAGGTAGATAGCCAGACAGATAAATAAATAGATAATAGATAAACTTTTCAAAGATTTTTTTATTTTATACTTTAAAAATGTTTATTTTATATCTGTTTGTTCTATTTTTTGAGACAGTGAGGTAGCCCTGGCTTTTCCTGGAACTCACTATGTACACCAGGCTGTCCTTGAACATTGAACTAGTTTATAGTCTATAGATTATTTTATAAATATTTTTATTCTTTTTTATAATTTTTTCCTTTGAAGTGTGTAATTAGAAAACTCAAAATATTATTCATGTTATAACATATGATTTTGCCACATGACATCTAGTATAAGGAAGTTTATTTGGGGGAAATAAGGGAAGAAAAGTTAGGGCCTCCAGGAGGAGAGGTAGAAGCAGATGATTGGACATGTAGACAGACAGGGACAGATCCATGAGGACAGAAAAAAACAGAGAAAGAAAACGTGGGGACAGAGGGAAAAACAGAGAAATTGAGAGACAGAGAAAGGGAAACCAAGAGAGCTGGAGGGGCAGGCAGGTCCTTTACCAACACTGCCCTCCCCCACACACCTGGTGCACCTGGAGGCACTGGCAGGTGATGACTTAAGACATTGCTAGGACTCTGAAGGGAAGCCAGTTGAGTTGCCCGTACACTAAAATGTGTATCTTGCATAAAAAAATTTTTTGAACTGTTCTCTTCATTTATTTTTTTAATTATTTGGTTTTTGAAACAGGGTCTTACTGTGTAGCCCTGGCTGTTCTGGCTTCTGTGGTAGCTCTATAACTTAAGAGCAGCGGTTCTCAGACTTCCCAATGCTGTGACCTTTAATACAGTTCTTCGTGTTGTGCTGACCCCCGACCATAACATTCTTTTCCTTGCCATTCTATAACTGTAATTCTTATGAATCATTGTGGGTTTTTTTTTTTCAAACAGGGTTTCTCTGTGTATCCTTGGCTGTCCCTGACTTACTTTGTAGACCAGGCTGGCCTTGAACTCATAGAGATCTGCCGGTCTTTGCCTTCCCAGCTAATGGGATTAAAGGTGTGTACCACCATGCCCCGCTTACTCTTATGAATCATAATGTAAACATCTGATATTCAGGATGGTCATAGGTGACCCCTATGAAATGGTTATTCAAAGCCCAAAGGAGTTGTGACCCACAGGTTAAGAACTGCTGCTTTAGAGGAACCTCCACCCTGATTTGCATAGTGGCTGTGCCTTTTTGTACTGCCTTTTCCCCACATCTATGCCAGATTTTGCCATCATTTGGTTAGCCATTCTGACTGGGGTAAGATGCATTCTCAAAACAGTTTTAAGTGACATTTACCTGATGGCCAAGGATGTTGAACATTTTAAATGCTTTTTAGCTATTTATGTCATCTTTATTTCTTGGATTTATTTACGTATGTGTATGAGTGTTTTGCCTGAATATATGGATATGCACTGCATGAGTACCTGGTGACCTTAGAGCTCAGAAAAGGACATGAGATCCCCTGAAACTGCTTAGCTACAGATGGTTATAAGCTACCATGTGGGCTCTGGGAACCAAATCCAGGTCTTCTGCAAGGGCAGCCAGTGCTCTTAACTGCTGAGCCATCTCTCTAGCCCCTGTATTTAATCTTTTGAGAAATCTTTAGCCAGGTATGATGACACACATCTTTAGTCCCAGCACTAGAGAGTCAGAGGCAGATGTATCTATGAGTTTGAGGCCAGCCTGGTCTACAAAGCAAGTTCCAGGATGGCCAAGGCTACACAGAGAAACCCTGTATCAAAAAAAATCACAAGAGAGAGAACCGTTCAGTTCTATGCCCTAAATTTTAAATAGGGTTGTTTATTTTCTTGATCTTTAGATTTTTTTCTTTTAGTTCTTTGTATATTCTAGGCATGTCATATATTTACACATTGGAATATTATTCTACTGTTAAGAAAAATACAATTATGAAATTCACAGGTGTGGTGGCTTATATAAGAATGGCCCTGAAGGGCTCATATATTTGAGTGCTTAATCATCAGATAGCAAAGCAATTTGAAAAGGATTAGGTATAGCCTTGTTGGAGTAGTATAGTATAGCCTTGTAGGAGGAAGTGAGTTGCTGGGGGTGGCCTTTAAGGTTTTAAAAGCCCATGGTAGTCTCCAATCTCTGTCTCTCTCTTTTTCTCTTTCTGTCTCTCTCTTTATCCCTCTCTCTATCCCTCTCTCTCTCTCACTCTGCTTGAGGATCAGGATGTAGCTCTCAGCTACTTCTCCAGCACCATGCCTGCCTGCTGCCATGCCATGAAAATAATGAACTAATTAAATGATTTATTTTAAAAGAGTTGCTTTGGCCATGGTGTCTCTTCACAGCAATAGAACAGTGACTAAGACAACAGGTAAATGGATCGAGCTGTAAACACTCATTCTGAGTGAGGTAATGCAGACCCAGAAAGACAAACATCACATGTTTTCTCATTTATAGATGTTAGCTTTGACTCTTCAAATGTGTGTATTTCTTTTGTAATACACATAGAGATTAGGAAACTATTAAGGGGTCATTAGTGATAGGGGACACACTTTCAAGGCAGGAGAGGTATAATACAATGATATATAAGGTTAAGTGGAATGTGAAATGGGAGGACAGAGGAGAAAATAAAGAAGAAAATAACTAACACTACAGAACTTCTGAAAAAGTTGTATGGAAATCTGATACTGTCAAAGTTTCCTAAATATATGTGCACACACATAACGAGAGTTTAAGTGGGCATGGGAGGCCTGAGAGATGGCTCAATGCAGAACACTGGCTGCTCTTCAAGATTACCTGGATTCCATCCCCAGCACTCATATGGAAGTTAACATTTCCAAGATGTCTAACACCTTCTCTGGCCTCCATGAGCACTAGACACATACATGGTGCATAGACATACATGCAGAAAAAACATACATGTTAAATAAATAAATAGTTCTGAAGTTACACTATAAATGAATGGCAGTACCCTTTCTTGATATCATAGCTTAACAACTAAAAGCACCAGTGCCAAACATGAATTAGCTCTTTGGAGACTGTTGGCCAGTGAGATTTCATTAATGCCCAAAACATTACAGGCTATTGCCAATGTTTTTGGTTGTCCTCTAACAGTAAGAACCTATTGTTGAAGATATCACAATCTTGAGTCACAGAACACAGAGATATCAAGCTGGTACTGACCTGGAAGGTTTGTTCCTACTGACTCCAGTTAATGGTGGT
Source organism: Psammomys obesus (assembly GCF_907164565.1). Lineage (NCBI taxonomy): Eukaryota > Metazoa > Chordata > Mammalia > Rodentia > Muridae > Psammomys > Psammomys obesus. The sequence continues at coordinate 745,708 of NW_026590435.1, forward strand.
GGAAGATGCTATAATAATACTGAAGAAGAAAAGCAATAATCATTCCTACTTAGATATGAATTCTGAAGGCAACAAAAATGACCTGCTTGGCAAGACATGCCCACTAGTGTGATATTGGCATAAATGTCATGGGAGCAGGGAAGCATATTCTTTTGGTGGATTTAAGACCTTCTCCATAAAATAGAACTCATACCTGGCACCATTAACAGACCAAGATCCTGTGTATAGGCCATATGTCCTACGAGGTTATCTACTACCATTGATCTACTAAATAAACATAGAATTGAATTGACTCCGAATGCCTTATAGTTATATCCATAGATTAATTTGTCTCAACTCTCATCACAGAAGTTTTTGCAGTAGATGTGATTAACATAGAGGCCCACAACTTGTCAAGGTGAATAGAATAAGAGGCTGCAGAATGTTCAGCCCTAAATAGTACATCTATATCACACCCTTTCTCCCAAGGCTCAGGAATAATTGAGAAAAAAAGGGTGTGGGAAGATATAAAAGGCAGATGATGAATGACTACAAAGAAACAGTATTTTCTGGCCACAACATGGCAGTTGTACATATGAACTCACAGTAGTTATAAGAGCCTACAGAAGACCTGTGCAAGCTCAAGTCAGTTAAAATCTCAGCATGCAGAGGGGATGTAGGCACAATGTCTCACCTGTAGCTGCTGGCAGCTGTAGCTATTGGCAGCTGCTGGCTGCTGGCAGAAGGTTGCTTTAATCTAAGGGTGTGACCATTGGTAGGTCTACCACGCTCGACTGGTTGGTCACTCATCCAAGGGATATGGACAGCACAAATTTGAGTTCATGTTTTAATAAGGGCACAAAGTTGTATAGGTAGGGAAAGGGAGGAGGATTTAGAAAGAATTAAAGAAGAGGTGAATATGATCAAATAACAAAGTTCTCAAAGAACAATACAAAATAGGCTTTTTAAAAGTTTCCCAGTTTAACTTGTTTCCTGTTTTCTTCTTCTTCTAGTGTCTATCCTCTTTGCCTTTCTGGATAGGAATTGAGCATTTTAGCAAGAGTCCTCCCTCTTGATTAGTTTCTTTAGGTGTACTGATTTTAGTAGGTTTATCCTGTATTATATGTCTATATGAGTGAGTATATACCGTGTGCATCTTTCTGCTTCTGGGACAACTCACTCAGGATGATCCTTTCCAGATCCCACCATTTACCTGCAAATTTCATGATTTTCTTGTTTTTCATTGCTGAGTAATATTCCATTGTGTAGATGTACCACAATTTCTGTATCCATTCTTCAGTTGAGGGGCATCTGGGTTGTTATATATCTTTATTTTATGTGCATTGCTCTTTTCTTCCATACATTGGCTGCAAATGTGTCTGTGATGGTGTCAGGTCTCCTGGAATTGGAGCTACAGACAGTTGTGAGCTGCCATGTGTGCTGGGAATTGAACCCAGGTCCTCGGGAAGAGCAGCCAGTGTTATTAAACACTGAGCCAACTCTCCAGCCATGAAATGACTCTTTCACAGGCGTCACCAAAGACCATCAGAGATATCATATATTTATGTTATAATTCATATCAGCATCAAAATTACAGTTATGAAGTAGCAATGAAAAAAATGTTATGGTTGGAGGTCACCACAACATGAGGAGCTATATTAGTCTCAGCATTAGGAAGGGTGAGAACCACTGCTCTAAAACATTTCTAATGACTTTCTTTTTCTACTATTCTATGTAAACTAGCAATATCTGGTGATTAATACCCTGTAATGTCTCAAAATAATTTCCCTTCCAGCTCCATCTGGCAAAACTCACTGTAAAGTCATTGTGTCTGACACGGGCTGTTTCATAACTGCTCCTTGGGGTTATAACACTTCTGTAGCATAGAAGGGATCTACAAGTTTTTCAAAAAATGGCAGCCAGTTGTGGTGACACAAACCTTTAATCCCAGCACTTAGTTCAAGGCCAGCCTGGTCTACATAATGAGTTCCAGGACCATCAAGGCTACCGAGTGAGACCCTGTTTCAAAGAAAAGTAAAAAACAGAAAAATGTTTGAAAATTATGCCCAGGAAGATGACTCAACAGATGTGATGGCTATTCTAGGTTGTCAAGGTGACTATATCTAGAATTAACTCAAACCTAAAAATGTCTAGGCACACCTGTGAGGAATTTTAGCTTAGTTAAATCATTTGAAATGGGAAGGTCTACTTTTCTCTCTCTCTCTTTAAGAAGTCTATTCCTTCACTGGTATTAGTGTCTACTTCTGTGGGATTCCAGCATCTACCGAAGAGCAGCTGAAACACTTAAAGAAATGTTCAACGTCCTTAGTCATAAGGGAAATGCAAATCAAAACAACCCTAAGATTTCACCTTACACCCGTCAGAATGGCTAAGATCAAAAACTCAAGTGACAACACATGTTGGAGAGGCTGTGGAGAAAGGGGAACCCTCCTCCACTGCTGGTGAGAATGTAAACTTGTGCAACCACTTTGGAAAAGCAATCTGGCACTTCCTCAGACAAATAGGAATAGCACTTCCTCAAGATCCAGCTATACCACTCCTAGGCATATACCCAAAAGAGGCTCAAGTACACAATAAGGACATTTGCTCAACCATGTTTGTAACAGCCTTATTTGTAATAGCCAGAAGCTGGAAACAGCCCAGATGCCCCTCAGTGGAGGAATGGATGCTCAAGTTGTGGTATATCTACACAATGGAATATTACTCAACAATAAAAACAAGGAAATCATGAAATTTGCAGGTAAATGGTGGGATCTGGAAAGGATCATCCTGAGTGAGCTATCCCAGAAGTAGAAAGGCACACACGGTATATACTCACTCATATAGACATATAATATAGGATAAACCTACTAAAGTCTGTACACCTAAAGAAACTAATCAAGAGGGAGGACTCTTGCTAAAATGCTCAATTCCTATCCAGAAAGGCAAAGAGGATGAACATCAGAAGAAGGAGAAAAGAGGGAACAAGTCAGGAGCCTGACACAGAGGACCTCTGAAAGGCTCTGCCCTGCAGACTATCAATGTAGATGCCGAGACTTATGGGCAACCTTTGGGCAGAATGCAGGGAATCTTAGGAAAGAAGTGGGAAACAGTAAGATCTGGAGAGGACAGGAACTCCACAAGGAGAGCAACAGAACCAAAAAATCTGAGCACAGGGATCTTTCCTGAGACTGATACTCCAACCAAGGCCTATGCGTGGAGATAACCTAAGACCCCTGCACAGATGTAGCCCATGGCAGTTCAGTATCCAAGTGGGTTTCATTGTAATAGGAACAGGGACTGCCTCTGACATGAACTGATTGGCCTGCTCTTTAATTACCTCCCCCTGAGGGGAAAGCAGCATTACCAGAAGAAGACAATGCAGCCACTCCTGATGAGACCTAATTGACTAGGATCAGAAGGAAGGAAAAGAAGACCTCCCCTATCAGTGGACTTGGGGAGGGGCATGCATGCAGAGGGTGGAGGAAGGGAGGGATTGGGACAGGAGGAGGGAGGGAACCACAGGGGGGATACAAAGTGAATAAAGTGTAATTGATAAAGAATTTTTAAAAAAGAATGAAAGGACTGGCTGTAGGAAAACAAGCAGCCACTAGAGAAGAGATCTTCACCAGCCACAAACTGGAACCATAGAAAAGAGCCAAAGTTAATGAAAAGACAGAGGAGAGGATGTACGATGGTACAAAAGTGCTCACTAAGACAAGGATGCCCTGGGTAGCTCTGGACTTGAGAGGATCTAGGGGAGTAGTTGGTGCTGTGGATGTGTTGAACATGTTGCTTGTGCTTGTACAAGATGGAGATCATGGAGCCACTGGACCAGATCATGAGCCCCAAGCACAACACATCATAGGATGACCACAATATGAGATGTATTTGGATATACGACTCTGTTACTAACTGCCTCACAGTATCCAAAATCCATTTTCTCTATGTCATTCTGCTTGCTGGTGACACCCATTGGAACAATGACATATAGCAGCATGTTCACTATCCAACACAAGATCAAGATATTGATGATCCCCATGTATTTTGAAGCTAGCCGCTTCACTTTTTTCCATATAGAAGTCATGGGGCTGGTGGTGATGGCCTGGAAGACACTCAAGAAGCAGGTGCTACCCATGCACATACCGCTGGCCACTCTGTGGACATAAAAGACAAGTTTGCAGCCTGTATCATAGAGGAAATGCTTCATCCCCAAAGCAGCCATCGTCTGTGGTACTCCTTTAGTGAGTATAACCAAGAAATTAGCCACAGTCAGGTGCTGGACAATCAAATCTGTGGACCTGACTTCACCTCTCATGAATCGATGCAAATTGTAAGAGCAGAGAAGAAGGAAGTTCCCCAAAAGATCAACTATGGTCTGATGTAGGAAGATCATCGCTACTGCCAAGTCCATAGAGTGACTCATAGTCCTGTTCAGAGTGACAGGATCCTTCACTAGGTCTGTGTGATGTGAAACAATGAAATGCACTACTGCCTGCTCACCATTGTGTCCCACTCAGACATTGTCTATTGCATATTGCTATTACTATCACTATTGCCACTGTTACTCTCTTGAGGATATGTAAAGGCACGCAGGAGCCATAGCATTGTACGGAGATCAGACGACATCCTTCAGGAGTCAGCTCTCTCCTTCTACCATGGACTCTGGGAAGGAACACAGGTTGTCAGGTGTGAATAGCAAGTGCTTTTATCTGCTGAGCTGCTTTGCTATTTTTCAGATGCTCCATGTTAGATCCATGTTTTCTTTCTCTAAGAGTTTAGTTTTAAAAAGAAAATCATATAATGAGTAATGAGTGCATCAGTATTTTGTAAAATAAATACATGTAAGATTCAATTACAGCTTTACATATAAATTCTACAACAGTTCCATCAAGTCAACTATCTCCACTCTACAAGTGAAGAGAATTAGGCACAGAAAAGCTGGACAGTGTTTGTAAAGTCACCTCCATACAAGTGAGATGGCACAGATGGCACAGTGGGTAAAGGCACTTGCTACCAAGCCTGACAACCCAAGTTTCATTCCAAGGACCCACATGGTGGAAGGAAAGGCCCAACTCCTACAAGTTATCTTCTGGCCTTCACATCTGTGCTGTGATGAACACACACACACACCAAATAAAGAAATAAGTAAATTATGTTTTCTAGACATAACAGGGCAGTTGCACATAGGAACTCACAGTGGTTGTGACAGCATGCAAAAGGCCTGTGCAAGCTCAAGCCAGACAAAATCTCATCATGAAGGACTGAAATAGACACAAAATCCCACCCCTAACTGAGGTGTTATTTGCAAGTAATCTTTACTGGGAAAGGAGGAGCCGGTCTTCTTTAAGGGTATGGCCCCTGCTATACCCTGACCATACTCCAGTGGATGGCCATACACCTAAAAGTATAATATAAAGACAGTAGTAATGGGACTTAGTGGATTTAAAAAATGAGGACAAAAATAGTTGGGTGAGTATAAAATGGGATAGAATGTGGTGGTGAATATGATCAAAATACATTACACAAAATTCTCAAAGAAGTAATAAAATAGTATTTTTTCCAAAAGAGAAAGATAGTGTAATGCCAGGTTCACGGGACCCTCAGAGACCACCAGGAGACGACTCGATGCAAGAGCAAGAGAGCTTTATTATGAGAGCGATCGAACAAGGGACCCAAGTCTCACTGATGCAGCAGTAGAGAAGTGGGACCCTGAGCCCTGAGTGAGCAGGGTTTTTAAAGGGAAAGTCTGTGATCAGGAAGTTTCCACGACAGCAAACAGGGGGCCACATGTTTCTATGACAGCAAACAGGGGCATATGCCTTGATGTTACAGGATTAGGTAAAAGTTAGAGGGGCAAGGTGACCTTCTCTGAATCATAATTACCTAAGGCCTATGCCTCTCTGAGGCACAGTTGCCTAAGACATATGATCACAATGGCTATTCTTTTAAACTATATCTGAAACATTAGGGAAAATTTTCCCAGCTGATTCTCAACCAATTCTCATTGATTATTGCCAGGGAGATTGTCTCTCTTTTCTATGAAGTATTTATTCTGTGATATTTCCTGGAGGCTGTTGCTAGGAGAGTTAAGTTTGTTCTCTGCCAAGTGTACATATTGTGATATTTCCTGGTACCTGGAGTCATACTCAGGCTCACTATACCCAGGCTAACTTAAACTCTTCAACAGCAAGATAAATCACCCAGTGAAATGACCACATGCCAAACAGAGGTATACAAATCATGGGTAGAAGGTAAATTACTGCACAGGAGAAACTGAAGAGTTTAAGTTAGCCTGGGTGACTCCATTTTGAAATGAGGAGCCATCTTGACCAGGAGCTGAACTCAGGTACCAGGAAATATCACAGAATATGCACTTGGCAGAAAACAAAGTTAACTCTCCTAGCAACAGCCTCCAGGAAATATCACAGAATAAATACTTCATAGAAAAGAGAGACAATATCCCTGGCAATAATTAATGAGAATCAGTTGGGAAAATTCTCCCCAACGTTCCAGATGAAGTTTAGAAGAATGGCAATTGTGATTATGTAGAAGGTCACCTTGCCCCTATGGTTTTTACCCAATCCTGTAACGTCAAGGCATAAACACCCCTGCTTGCTGACATGGAAACCCCCTGCTTTCAGTTTTTCCCTTTAAAACCCCTGCTCACTCAGAGCTCAGGGTCCCACTTCTCTACTGCTGCATCAGTGAGACTTGGGTCCCGAGTTCAATCTGTCTCGAAATAAAGCTGTCTTGCTTTTGCATCGAGTCGTCTCCTGGTGGTCTCTGAGGATCCCATGATCCTGGCATAACAAAACTAACTAACCAGAGCTATACAGAAAATTAGCAGTTTTATGAATGGGGAAACATCAAATGAAAGTGTTTCAATGTCAGCACTGTTAAATACAGTGAAACAAATCACATAATATGAAAATAAAACCTGTTCCCTGAGCAACTTTCCACAGTACCGATCTGAACACTGAGTCTGGATGGCACGACGACATGAACATTGAGTCTGTGAATAGAATTTTTGGAAGCATAGAAAATATCACCAAGTAAGGTCTAGGAGTATAGCTTAGAAAATAAAGTGCCTTTAGCCAGGCATGATGGCACACGCCTTTAATCCCACCACTCAGGGAGGCAGAAGCAGACAGAGCTCTGTGAGTTCAAGGCTAGCCTGGTTTACAAATCAAGTCCAGGACAGCCAAGGCTACACAGAGAAACGCTGTCTCAAAAAAACCAAGTAAATAAACAAACAAACATACCAAATAAAGTGCCTTGCTGGCAAACACAAATTCCTGGTCTGATCCCCAGCGCAGCATAAATGTGTGGTGGCACATTCCGTAACCCCAGCATTTAGGAGGTGGAAGCAGGAGAATCAGAATTTCAAGAAGCTAGAGAGTTAGAGGGTATCCTAAGGTACATGAGACCCTGTCTCAAAGAAAATACAAGAAAAGGAAAATAAAAATCACCTAATAATACAATTCAGATAATTATTGAATGCAATTTTTTTTCTAATAAAATCTGTAAGGGGTTAATGGTTCAGAGGTAGTTCACTTAACCAAACAGCTATAACATTGTTCAATCCCCAGTACAGGGGAAAAACCATGTTGAGGAGATGGTTCAGCACTTAAGAGTACATACTACTTTACAGAGGAGATGAGTGTGGGTTCCAGTACCCACATCAAAGAGCTGACATCTCCCTCTGGCTCCAGTGACATCTGAACTCTGACCTCTATTGGTACCTACCCTCACCTGCACATATACAAATAATTCTTTTTTATTTAATTTTATTTATATATTTATTTATTACAATTTATTCACTTTGTATCCCCACTGCAGCCCCCTCCCTTGACTCTTCCCAGTCCCATCCACCCTCCCTCTTCTCCCCCTATGCTCTTTCTCTACTCCCCTAATAGGAGAGGCTCTCCACCCCTTTTATCTGACCCTAGCTTATCAGGTCTCACCAAGGATGGCTGTATCATCTTACTCTGTAACCTGGCAAGGCTGCATCCCCCAAGGGGAGCTGATCAAAGAGCCTGCCATTGAGTTCATGTCAGAGACAGCCCCTGGACCCCTTTCTAGGGAACCCATTTGGAAACTGAGCTGCCATGGGCCACATCTGAGTAGGGGTTCTAGGTTATCTACATGAATGGTCCTTGGTTGGAGCATCAGTCTCCAAAAAGACCCCTGGGCCCCAGATTTCTTGAATCTGTTGCTGTCCTTGTGGAGCTCCAGTCCCCTCCAGGTCTTTCTATCTCCCCCTTCTTTCATAAGATTCCCTGCACTCTGCCCAAAGTTTGGCTATGAGTCTCAGCATCTGCTTTGATACCCTGATGGGTAGAGTCTTTCAGAGGCCCTCTGTGGTAGGCTCCTGTCTTGCGGTCTGTTTTCTCCCTTTTTGGATGTCTATCTCGTTTGCCTTTCTGAATGAGGTTTGGTTATCTTACCCAGGGTCCTCCTTCTTGCTTAGCTTCTTTAGGTGTACAGATTTTAGTATGTTTATCCTATATTATATGTCTAATATCCGCTTACGAGTGAGTATATACCATGTGTGTCTTTCTGCTTCTAGGATACCTCACTCAGGATGATCTTTTCTAGTTCCCATTTGCCTTGGACCGGTTCTTTAAGAGCTCATTGCTGGATGGTGATGGCGCCCTCTGCTGGTCAACATTGGGCATGCACCCAAGTGTGGCTCCTTGCTCCCTGCGCGTGTGGGTGTGTCTGTGCACTGTGGGGGTGACTATGATGGGGTGGGGTGATATGTGACAGACTCAAGACACAAGAAGTACACAGTTTCCCCGACCCTATTACTTCTGTAAACATGGACAGAGAGGTGGGAGTTATTTAAAACTAAGGCGAACCTGGTGAATCCTATCTGGGGTCCCCCCTGGGACATCCAGCTTTCCAAAACGCTCCTTCACCCCTAACCCACGTTACCTGACCACCCACGTTGTCTGCTTCGAGAATACGCTTGTGCGGCATCGCTCTGCTCAGAATCTAGACCTGGGGCCTCTCTGCTGAACCCTGACCCTGCGTGCCTCTCCGTCCTGCCTCGCTCTCCTCCTCTTGTCCTGTCTCCTGACCCACTTCCTTGCTTGCAAACTGTGCCTCAAAGACCAAACTATAAAATGCTCACCTGACTACTTCCTGCTGTCAGGACAGTGGGTCTGGATGATACTCCCACAGTGGTTTGTGGAAGGAGGCAGCCAAGGATGGGATATGAGGTAGTGATCCTGTGACCTCACCTTCCCCTAGGATGGCAATTATTTCACCGGTAATAACAATGACAGGGCATACTCTGGGAATCAAAGTAATTCCTGAAAAACTTTGTCTGGTTTCCTGAGCAATCACATGTTTCTAAACAGAGGAAATCATTTGCGACAGTGTCTTCTTTTCCAAGAGTTTAGGAGGCAGAACTGTGCACTCTCTGAGGTATGAGATATGAAGGAATGTGCACAAAACACACCCTGGATTCTGGGCTTCCAGGAGATATACTACAAGGACTCTAAATCTATGTTAATCTTCCAGCTCTTAAGCCAGACCACTATTTAATTCTGAACAGTGATATGAGATCATGCAAAGGACTTGAAAAAGGTGTTCAAATTACTTACACCAGGGCTGGAGAGGCGGTGTCAGTGAATAAGACACATGGCCTGTAAGCTTGAGGACAAGTATTTGGATCCCCAGAACCCATATAAAAACTAGGCATTACAGCCACCTATTATCCCAACATTCAAACGGCAGAGACAGAGGGTTCCCGGAGTGAGATGGCTAGCTGACAAAAGCAACTTAGGAGAGGATTTGTTTCAGCTCATAGTTTGAAGATACTGCCCATCATGGCTGGAAAGTTGAGGCAGCAAGAGCTTGCGCGCAAAGGTCAGGAAGCAGAGAGCTATCGATGAATGATGACTTAGCTGGCTTTCTTTTCTGTATTTCGTCCAAGATTCCAGACTGTGAGATGATGTCACTCACTTTTAGGGGTGATTGTTCCTCCTAATTTAAGCCTTCCTACCTCATAGACAATGAGACATGGTTTTCCATGGTGATTCTAAACTCAAATAAGTTGACAATAAAGCTGGTGTGTGAAGCTGGGTAGTAATGGCAAACACCTTTAATCCCAGCACGCAGAAGGCAGAGGCAAGCAGATTTCTGAGTTAGAAGCCAGCCTGGTCTACAGTGTGAGTTCCAGGATACACCAAAGAAACCATGTCTTAAAGCAAAGAAAAAAAAATTGTGTGCAAAACTCAGTGAGAGTCACAAAAGAGAGAATGTGAGAGTCTTATCACACATAAAAAAAAATTACCAAAGTCTTGTAGTGGGACTCAAGAGATAATTGATAATCAATATAAGGCAGTCAGTACACCAAGTAGTGTTTAAGAACTCTATGTAATTGTGATTTGAGAGTGTTGCCTGGTTTCACCCATGTAAAACATTTTCTAAGGCTTATAATTAGTAATTTTTTAATTTAATTTTTTTTGTTTTGTTTCAGAGTAGAAGTTTTTGGCTTTGTGAAGTAAGGTTTTGGTATGTCTTTTTTGCTTCATTTTACTGATGTCATTGTCAAAGTCTTAAGGAAAGTGTGGTGTGTGTCTATGTGTCTGTGTCTGTGTGTGGTGTGTATGATATATGTATATGTTATGTGTTTGTGTCTTTTTGTGCACAGCATATATATGGAATATGTATACTGTACACTGTGTGTGTATGATATATATGGTATAGGTCTATTGTGCGTGGTTGTGTGCACATATGTGTATGCAGACACAGAGGCCAGAGGAGGATGTCAGGTACCCCACTCTGTCCCTGGAGACCACCAAGCACCAGCACTTGTCCTCTTTTCCCCCTGTTTCCCTCTCCCAGCATTGAGGCCACAGGTGTTCAAGGCCACATCCAGATTTTTATGTAGGTGCTGGAGATTTGAAGTCAGGTGCTCCTGGTCACACAGCAGGTGCTCACCTGCTTAGCTACTTCTCCAAGCATGGTAGAAGTGTTTCTACAACACCTCCACGACTGAGGTGACATATGAGAGATAGGTCCCTGAGTTACTTCATTCTATTCAAGAATAGAACCTAGCAGATGTGCCCCAGACTTATAATCCGCAGTGATTTCACAGTAAAAAGGGAGGAAAAAAAGTCTACTATCTGTAGACTGTTTTTCCAGTCTCATCCTTGAAATCAGGGAAGAAATCTAATAGATAATGGTAAGTTGAAGACCTAGCTTTCCATGAAATGTTTTAGAATTTCAGAAAATCACAGCTAGATAATTCTTTCATGATGAAATTGAATAGTGGCCAAAACACATGTTGAGATATTAATAAAAACAGAAAATAGTAAAAGTGTTTATAAATGTAAAGAAAAGCATCACCAAGAAAAATAAGATGGGGCTGAAGACATGGCTCAATGGTTAAGCCTTACAGGCTGCTCTTCTAGAGGATCTAAATTCTGTTCCCAGCATTCACATCAGGTGTCTCACAGTTACATGTAACTCCAGCTCCAGAGATATCCAGTGCCTCTTGTAGTTTCTGTAGGTATCTACATATATACGGCATAAACACACACACTTAATAATAAAAATAAATACGTAAGGGGCAGGTATGGTGATGCATGACTTTAATCCCAAAGCCTCAGAGGCAGAAATCTACAGAGTTCCAGGACAGCTAAGGCTATGTAGAGAGACCCTGTCTCAAAAAAGTAAGTAAATAAGATCAAAATAGTTACCTTTAAAATATACATATATGAGAAAACACTGAAAAAAAATAAAAGTCTAAGAAAGGATAGACTGGGGAAAAGTATCAGTGTGGCGGTTATCATGCCTTCCTCTTCCTCTGAGCACTGAATGTGGGGAGTCTTTTCTCAGGGCAGTGTGAATTGCACAGACATGACGTGTTCTGGAAAGGCTGCCTACCAGGAGGCATGACTAAATCAAGGACAGGATAACAGTGGACTCCCAATGTACACGGACCATTTTGTCACCCATGATGTCGATTACCTTATTTACTAAATAGCATTTGATGCACCCAGTTGAAAACATCTCTCTTCCAGATGCAACGTGAACTCAGATGACTTTATTAAGCTAAAACTGCCATGTATCTGTCAAAGATATACATTTCCCAAGTTGAACTACATCAGAAAGTAAACTTCAGAATCTTGAAATTTTGAAGTTTATTTTAATCTTAGAAGTCATTGAAAGTTTTTATGCAGTGGTGGGAATTATTACAGCCCTTAAATCAAGAGGAGCGTTGAGCAGGACCACAGAGAACACTCTCACAGCTCCACAGGAGACCACTGCTCTTACAGTGTACTTTAAAGTCCGTCACCTTCCACAGAGGACATAATGTCAGGATGTGGGTTTTACTTCAATTCACAAAACAGGGATCAGGCACAGTTGTCACACACTTTATTTGAAAGTTGTTTGCCAAAAAAAAAGAAGATAGAGGTTGCTCTATCATTTGTGTTTTTAACTCTTCTTACTCTACATATTGCAATAATGTATGCAAGTATAAACAATCCAAGTTCTTTTTTTAATATAAAATAAATGAATTTATTTTTTTTACTTCATACTGCTAAATATTTCAAGATTATTATTTTTTTTTTTTTTACAATCCAAGTTCTTTAGCAAAATTTTGCCAATAACTCAGAAATCTTAAAATGTGTGCCTCCACTATCAGTGTGTTCCCGCCATTTCTCAGGGCTCAAACCTCATCATACACCTGTAATGCCTATGTAGATTTCAATTATAAAACCATGGAATTGAAGGCTGGTTAGTTGGCTCACTTGGTAAAGGTACTTACCACTTACCAAGCCTGGCAAACTGTGTTCAATACCCAGGCTTCATATGGTAGAAAGAGAGAGCTCAACACTCTACTTCCAGGCCCCAAAACATACATAAAACAAATAACTGTAAAATAAATACCTCACACTGGGCATATTTTAAACCCACCACACTTTTGTATGCAGATTACCTTGTCTTACTGTGATATTTCATACTTGGGTATTACATAGTTGATTTTATCCATACCCCCATTACTCTCTATTCTTTTCCTTACCCACCCATTCATCCCCCTCTTCTCTGAACTGATTTTATCTAGGGGCTGGAGAGATAGCTCACTGGTTACAAGCACTTGTTGTTCCCACAAAAGACCCGGGTTCAATTCTCAGCACCCACGCAGTTCAGACCCACCCATCATTACCACTCCAGGGTAAACATAATCCTGTCCTGACAAGAACTTTGTCGCCTGCTTTCTGATCACTCCCCCCTGGCAGGACTGCCTTGCCAGGCCACAAGGAAAAAGGATGTGCTCAATCCTGATGCAAGTTAATGAGCTGGGAGTGGGGCTCCCCTTATCTGAGGAATAGAATGGAGGGGGAAGAAGGAGAGAGGGTGGAACCAGGAAAATTAGAGGGAAGAGGCTATGATGGAGATGTAAAGTGAATTAATTAATTAATTAATTTTTAAAACAATGAAAAAAACAACATATTGCACAGACCCTCAAAAATAAAGCAAAACACTCATATACATAAAACAAATAAATCTAAAAATGTTTTTAATTATTTCATCTAAGGGCTGGAGAGATAGTTCTGCAGTTAAATTCCATTGCTTTTCCAGTGGACTCACACATGGTTTTTCACGATCATCTTTAAGTCTAGTTCCAGGGAATCCTATGCCCTCTTCTGGCCTCCAAAGACACTGCATACCCATGGTGCACTCAGGTATGAGAAAGAAACACACCCACACACTTAAAATAAAAGGAAACAAAACTTTTTAAATTCTTCACCTAGTTGTATCTCTTTTTTCTACAGTCTACCTAAGAGAGAAAATATCACCCTTGTCTTGCTGATTCTGGCCTAACTTCCTTAATATGATAATTCTAAATTCCATCCACACTCTTTGTTTGCTTGTTTAGTTGATTGGTGGTTTTGGTTTTACTTTCATTTTGAGACAGGGTTTCTCTGGGTAGCCCTGGATAGCCTGGACTCATTTTGTAGACCAGGCTGGCCTGGAATTCCTATCCTAGAGACCTACCTGCCTCTGCCTCCCAAGTGCTGGGGTTAAAGGTGTTGTGCTTTAATACACTGTGCCCAACTTTTTTTTCCATCCACAGTCTTGCCAATGACATAGTATTGATCTTTTTTACTAAATAGTGGGATACCATTGTGCTGCCATACAACCTATTTAAAATGAGTTTTTCATTTCTACACCCATTCCATGATTTGGAAAGTGTGGATACTGCAGGAGAAACATAGATATGCATATATCTCTGTGGCAGACTGACTTTAATTTTTTATGTTTAATTTTTGGAGTTCTTTATGTAGCCCAGATACTAAATCCTTGTCGGAAGCACAGCTGGTGAATATTTTCCAGCATTCTGTAGGCAGAATGTTCATTCTGTTAACTCAGGCACTTGCCCGTTGAACCATCTTGATGGCCTGTGGCACAGTTTTTAATATATCATTATAATTAATTGCTGTCATCCTGTGATATAAAAGAATACTGAAACAGGGTAGTTAGACATTCTAAAACCACACAGCCTTGAAATTGCACGATACAGACAAAAAAACACTTGATAAACACAAATGTTATGCTTTTATTTATTTTATTTAGTTTCCTGCTCCAACATAAATATTTTTTTGAAGTCTGCCATTATTTAAATGTAAACCAAGCACTGGTATTGCAAATCTTTAATCCCAGCACTCCGGAGGCAGAAGCAAGTGAATTTCTGAGTTGCTCTTGAGTGCTGGAAATAACAGCATCAGCCACCACACAAGGCCTAAAATTTGTTAGGTAAGCACATTTGTCTGTCAAACAATAACATTTTGTTTTGTTTTTTTCAAGAGAGGGTTTCCCAGTGTAACCCTAGCTGCCCTGGAACTTGCTTTGTAGACCAGTTTGCCCTCGAACTCAGAGGTCTGCCTGTCTCTGACTCCTGGGTGCTAAGATTAAAGATGTGTGTCACTATTGCCCAGCTTCAAACAACAAGAACTTTTTTTTCAATAAGAACTTTTAAAACGTGAAAATACAATAAAAATTTAAAAGGCACTAAATTACTGTTCCTCCAAGTATCATAAATTTAGATTCCTAGTGTTTTCCCTCATGTGTTGGTTTAAGAGTGTCTCTCCTTGACAGGCCTTCAAGGTTCTCCACAGCAAGCAAGATGAACTTCTGGGTTCCTGTGACAGACTATGGATGGGGGAGGAAAACGTGTGAGAGGTGCTGGATGTTCATCCAGGAATCAGCAATCAAACTGGACACTCCCAGAACCTAAAAGCAAGAGCTCAGAGTTCTGGGGTTCTGGAAAATTAGCACCAATGGACTCAGGGAGGGGAAACACATGGCAAAAAACTTCAGGGAGTGTTGCAGCCACCAGGAGGAACTAAAAGATTTTATGTCATAGAATATGTATATTGAGTTGAGAAAGTAAAAGGGGATGAAGCCAGCCACCAAGAGCAGGATGCTATGAGTGGCCCGCATCTCAGGGGAGGTCCTGTGGGTGAGGCTGAGGCTGCAACTTCGAACATGTTGAACCCTATGATGATGTCTGTAAAGGAGACATACCATGTGCATGCTGGCTACCACCATAAGTGTCATCAGCAGGGCACCCAGAATGAATAATGGGATTGCACACAAGCCAGACATATTGGCCACATACTGGCAAGCCATGCCATTCCCCATTGAGGAATCACTACTGTTATCCCAAAAGAGTTTTATCTCAATGGGAGAGATGGTGCTGCTGGCCAGAATAAGAGTCCAGCAGAGGAGGCAGGAGCAGCCAATATGCCTAGACACCCAGCGTCTGAGCCCTGTCCACAACTTGTGCTTGGGACTGACTGTGACAGCTTGAAAACAGCTCAGCAAGCTGGTGGTGCAAAGTGAAAGGTCTCGAGACATCCTATGGAAATAAAAGAAGACTTGGCACCCAGAACCTTCCAGGGCATGCACCAGGCCCAAGTCTTCCATCACTTCCTGTGCTCCCTTGGAGAGAATAACAAAGGAATTGGCCACAGCCAAGTTGGAGAGAATGAGGTTTGTAGGCTTCATTCTGTTTCCTGTGAGAAGGATAAAGCTATGCATGAAGAACAAGTAAGTGTTTGTCAGAAGGCCTGTGCCCATCTGCAACAGAAACACAACCTTCAGGACCATCTTATCAACAGTCATTTGTACCATGTTTATGGAGGCTTGTGGTCAAGGAGACCCAGGTTGTGTCCTAGAAGAGAAAAACATTAATATCGCGGTGCTGAGGTTAAAGCTGCCCAGTGAATCCGGGAGTTTTATTAACTTATTTTTATGTGTACAGGAGAATGTGGTGGAATCACATTTGTGTGTGTACACATATATTCAGGGTGCCCAACAAGCTGGGGAGGCCAGACGGCAGCATTAGGTGCCTTCCTCTATGTTTTCCACCTTTTTTTTTTTTTTTTTTTTTTTAAGACAAGGCCTCTCCTTGAACCTGGAGCTCACTGACTGACAGAACTAGCTGGCCAGCAACCTCCAAGTACCCTTCTGTCTTTGCCTCCCCAGTAATTAGGTGCTTGCTGTCTCATCTGACTTTTTGTGGGGGTATTGGAGACTCTAATTTGAGTCCTCATGCTTGCAGTGCAAACTCTTTGTCAACTTAGCCATCCTCCCGGCTCACAAGTCTTCCTTTCTTAAAAGATTAAACCGAAGGGCTGAAGATGTTGGGAGAGTACTTGCCTGGTTTCTGCAAAAGTCCTGGACTCTATCACCAGCACCACATAAACTGCCAAGGCGGTACATGACAACAAGCCCAGCATTCAAGAGATGGACACAGAAGGACCGAGAGTCAAAGTCATCCGTGAGGACATGGCAAATTCTAGGCCAGTCTGGGCTGCCTGAAATCTGTCTCAATTAATAAATAAAAATAAAATGAGTAGGTGGAGAGATGGCTCAATAATTAAGAGCACTGGGTGTTCTTCCAGAGGACACACAGATCCACCTCTAACACCCCTGATGGAGGCTCACAGCTGCCTGTAACTCTGGCTCCAGGAGATCCTATGCTTCTGGCCTCCAGGCACCTGAACTTTTGTGCACGTATCCCCACACATACATATAACTATTTTTTTAAATTAACCCAAAAGTTTCTGAGTTTTCAGGCACTTAAACTCCAACTTTGTAAGACTGAGGGTAGGGTTCAGTGGTAGAGAGCTTACCTGACTTTCAGGACCTCTTATCCCCACGACCACAAACAAAATTCTAATTTTGTTTGATGTTTTTATTGCCATCATAATTATTACATGAGTATTAAAATACATAATCCTTGCTTTCAACCTGGTACAATAAAAGTTGCATCTGCCTAGGCCTGACAGTACCCACCTGTAATCCTAACATTCAGGAAGCAACAGCAAGAGGATTATCACTGGGCCGGGGGCAGCTTGGACTAAACAATGAGTTCCAACTTAGTCTAGGCTATATGAGAATTTGCTTTCCTTAAAAAAAAAAAAAAAAAATTAAGATTTGAATCAGACAATAACTGAATTTTATTACCATACTATACAAATTGACTATTTTTAATAACAATGTTATTTTAACATTTTTTCAATAGCATAAAACAAAAGTCCCATGTATTTTTCATTATTTTGTGATGCTGAGATAAAACAAAGTCTCAAGCATGACTGGCATTGTACTACAGAGCTAACTCCAGATTCCCCACAGTTTTACCTCCAAATGCATATGATGGCTGTGCAGAGACACAGCCTATGTTCTGTTTGAAGACTTTCACGAGCAGATAATGATGACTTTGATGAAAACAAGGAAGTTCCCAGTGTTATGAGAGCCTAAAAAGGAGGTTAAGCTGGGTGTGATGGCTCATTGCTTTGATCCCAGCACTCAGGGAGGAAGAAGCATGAGGGATAGCTGTGAGTTCAAGGCCAGCCTGGTCTACAAAGTGAGTCCAGACAGCCAAGGCTATACAGAGAAACCCTGTCTCAAAAAACAAAAACAAACAAAAACTAAAAGGGGGAGTTATTTCTCTCAGAATATTGCAAGACCTCCCAGAACTACAGGCCTTCCTACAGGACCACATTCACAACAGATCAGGGTGTGTGACCCATTTCTACAAACTGTGAACCCCAGATCTTGTTCCATTCTCAGAATGGAAGAAGCATCCTATACACACTGAGAACACAGAGCAGAAGCTCCCATGGTACCTTGTGAAAGAAAATGCTGAGCTCCTCCCTTCCAACTCCCACTCAAGTTTCTTCAGTTCCATGGGGTAGCAATGGGACCTTCACACATGCAAATAGAAACAGAGTTCTGAAAAATGTGTAAATACCCAAAGTAAAGACCAAGGAGGACACTCAGCACAGACACTGCTTTCTGACACGATGTTGGTTCAAAAAGTCAACAAGAGCCTGTTGCAATACTTACTTCCAAGCCTAACAACCTAACTTTGCCCCCCCAAAACCCACATGGTGGAAAGAACCGACTTCCACAAGTTGTCCTCTGACCTCCATGTGCACAGCATGTCGGATCCACATACACACATCCATACACAAACATATACACTAAATAAGTAAAAAACTATTTTTTCAAATTTTTTGAGGCAGTGTCTCACTATGAAACCTTGGCTGGTCTGGAACTTGCTAATATAGAAGCTAGCTTCTAACACACAGAGATCCAGATGTCTGCCTCTGCCCCTTGAGGGCTGGAATTAGAGTTATGTGCCACTGCAGTTGACGAGTAAACAGTAATTTTATTTTGGGGAGGAGGGTTGAGAGGGAGGAAGGAAAGGGAGGCAAGAGAAAGAGAGGGGTGAAGGGAGAGGGAGAAAGAGAATGACTCTGTTATAAGTTAGGAGCTATACAGTATGTTTCCTGAATACTGAAAAACAGAAACATCCCTGTTGAAAGCAAGCTGGGGCAGAAGGCTGCTCTTTCCTCACTAAGATGACAGACAGGAGACTCGGGAAAGGATTTGCTTTCAGAATGACAGCCCTTCACTTACACTCTGTCGGGATCAGGCACATACATGCAGATTATTCCAAGACAACCCACTCCTCAAGTTTCAACCCTACCATCTTCTTCCCATCCTCACATATCTCTCAGCCTACTCCCCTCTCAGCAACCTACTGGTACCAGCTGCAGGGGGAGCTGGCTACAGTCTTAGGCTAAGGGAACAAAGCCTGGTTCTGAGGAGTATTCAGAAGCTTGAGCTTATGAATCTTCACCTGAGCCCTTGTCTGTGGACTTGAACCCCAGGAACCCTCAGAGGCTCACTTCCGCAGCTGTGGCCACAGGCAGCAGAGCCAAATCAGAGTGTATGGCAGCTATTGATATGGGAACTGGGCTCCAGAGTAAAACCCCCAGGGGGCTGCCATGTGTCACCTACAAAGATATTGCCTGTAAGGGGAGGCTAGGGCATTTCCAGAAGAGAAAGCACTCAGGTTCCAGGTGCAAGGACCCAGTAATAGCTGTAGTTGGGAGTGATTAATTAAGAGACCTCATGAACAGCTAGAAAAAAAATACTTCTGGTCTCCCCGGAGCTACATGCCAGAGTGAGGGTGGGAATGCGCTAGGTGGGTTAGGAGTGCTCCGTAATAAGGTCCCCAAAGTGGGCTTACCGTCTTCTACCAGGGAGCTGTCAATATGTTCACAGTCACCCATAGGTTGTCTCAGAGGGAAAGTATCATAAGCTGCCAGAAGAAACAGGTGGTGTCTTAAGGCTGCAACCTGCTTTTCCACCCACACACCTTCCTGCAGGGTCTCTCCCCAGAACACCACTGGGACAGAGCCTAGACTACCTCCACCTACTCTCACTCTCCCCTGAGGCTCCTTCTCAGTTGTACATTTGCATTTAAGATTGATACATTTCAAAGCCCAGGCAGAGACAGCCCCTGCTCCCCTTATTAGGGACCCACACGGAGACTGAGCTGTCCATGGGCTACATCTGAGCAGGGGGGTCTAGGTCCTCTCTATGCATGGTCCTTGGTTGATTCATCACAGTCTCTGCAGGCCCACTGGACCAAATTTTTTTGACTCTATTGGTCTCCTTGTGGAGTTCCTATCCCCTCAAGGATAGGAACTTCCACTTCTTCCATAACACTCCCTGTGCTCCAGCCAAAGTCTGGCTGTGAAGCTCAGCATCTGCTTTGATACCCTGCTGGGTAGAGTCTTTCAGAGGCCCCCTGTGGTAGGCTCCTGTCCTGTTCTGTGTCTTCTCTAGGTTGTCTGCTCTTTGATCACCTCTCCCTGGCTGGGTGGCCACAGAGAAACAAGATACAGACAGTCCTGATGAGACCTGATAGGCTAGTGTCAGATAGTAGGGGAAGAGGACCTTCCCTATCAGTGGACTTGGGGAGGGGCATAGGGGGAGAAGAGGAGAGGGTGGAACTGGGAGGAGATGAGGTAGGGGGCTACAGCCAGGATAAATTGTAATTAATAATAATAATGATAATGATGAAAGATTGATACATTTCTCCCAATTTAAGCATCTAATCTGAAAGTGTCTACTCAGAGGAGCTGGGGACCCTGTGAGGTAGTAATCTCCACTCTGGAAATCTCTGCACCCCCCCCCAAAAAAAAACCAAACTATATAAGCCTGCCTCCCACTCAGTTCTCTGCTACTTCTACACCAAACACAGGCAGCTGTCCTCTTGTGTCTTCCCCAATAAATCTCTTTCCCAATAAATCTTTATGCGGTTTGCTGTGTGATGTGATTTTTTTTTTTTTAATTCCTTGGCTCCTGACTTCCAGGATACCTTTTCTTATAACTGTAACACTTGTAATGGGAAAATCTTCTCCCTCCCCCTACCCCAGCAGAGCTGTAAGACTTATGGTGGGGAAACCTTCCCCCTCAGAGCTGCAACACTTATATGTGGAAGACCTCAACACAGTTATATCACCACCGAAAATTTATTTTTATTTTATGATGGCATCATGGAGTGCTTTCATGTTGTGATGATTAACATTGCACTTAAAGTTTAGACTTGAGAGACCAAAATGCAAACATTGCCTCTAATATGTAAGCCCCTAACTTGTATTGGCTATGCCCTAGCAGGCCACTTCCCTTTTTCCCCCAAGACATTGAAGACTATTTTTGTAGTGTCCCACACTCCAGTTCCTGGACCTGTGCCATTTCCCCGGAACCGCCTTGGAAAGGAGACCAGCACGGATCAGGGAGCAACAGGTGAGAGGCTCTTCCCCCTCATCTACTGGCCTGCCACAGCCTACCAGCAAGAGTGGTGAGGGCCCTCTGTGCTCCACTTTTCCTGCAAGCCACACACCCCAGTTCTCAGGCCTGTGCCGTGTCCCAGGACCCAGCCTGATCTGAGGACCTGGAGACAAGCATGGATCAGAGACCAGCAGGAAAACCAAAGGACTGCAGCCATCTGAGACCATGATCTCTACCTACAACCCCAGAGACCTGTTACCATCAGAGAACAACAGGCCTGCTAATAACAGAGTCAACCAAATGCCTAGAGGTCAGCACAAGAATACAAGCAATAAAACACAGAGCCATATGATACCACCAAAATCCAGCTATCTGACCATAGCAAGTCCTAAGGGTACTATCACACTGGAAGCACAAGAAAAGGATCTTAAATCTGAAGTTATGAAAATAAGAGAGGCCTTAAAAGTAAAAATGAGGGCTGGAGTTATGGCTCAGAGATTAAGAGCACTGGCTCTTCTTCCAAAGATCCCGAGTTCAATTCCAAGAAACCACATGGTGGTCCATAACCATCTATAGTGAGATCTGGTGCCTTCTTCTGGTTCACAGGCACACACGGAGGCAGAATGCTGTATAAATAATAAATAAATAAATCTTTTTCTAAAAAGTGAAAATAAATCCCTTAAGGAAGTGTAGGAAAATACAACCAACGAGGTGAAGGAATTAAATAAAGCCCTCAAAGAAATACAAGAAAATACAACCAAATGTAAGAAAGAAATTAATAAAACTGTCCAGGACCTAAAAATGGAAATGGAAACAATAAAGAAAACACACTCAGAGGCAATCCTGGAGATGGAAAACCTAGGGAAGAGAGCAGAAACTACAGACACAAGCATCAATAACAGAATACAAGAGATGGTAGAGAGAATCTCAGGTGGAGAAGATATAGCTAAAGAAATCAATACATCAGTCAAAGAAAATGTTAAATCTAAAAAATTCCTGACACAAAACACCCAAGAAATCTGGGCTAATATGAAAAGACCAAGCATAAGAATAATAAGAATAGAAGAAGACTCTAGACTCCAAGGCCCAGATCTTTTTTTCAACAAAATCATAGAAGAAAACTTCCCCAACCTAAAGTAAAAAAAAAAAAAAAAAAAAAAAAAAAAAAAAAAAAAAAAAAAAAAAAGTCTATAAACATACACAAAGCCTACAGAACACCAAATAGATTGGACCAGAAAAAAAATCCTCCCTTCACATAATAATCAAAACACTAAATGTACAGAATATTAAAAGCTGCAAGGGTAAAAGGCCAACTAACATATAAAGGCAAACCTATCAGAATTACACCTGACTTCTCAACAGAGAAAGCCAGATCCTGGACAGATGTCATGCAGACACTAAGAGAGCACAGATGTCAACTCAGACTACTATATCCAGCAAACCTTTCAACTGCCATAGATAGAGAAAACAAGATATTTCATGACAAAATCAGGTTTAAATAGTACCTGGCCACACACCCAGCCCTACAGAAGGTAGTAGAAGGAAAACTCCAAATTAAGGAGGCTCACTACACTCAGAAAAACACGAAAACAAATAACCCTACAGCCTCAAAACCAAAAGAAAAGAAGCATGCACACACACTCTATGACCACCAATATCAAAATAACAGGAATTAACAACCACTGGTCATCAATATCTCTCAACATCAATAGTCTCAACACCCCAATAAAAAAACACAGGCTAACAGAATGGATGCATAAACAGGACCCATCATTCTGTCGCATACAAGAACACACCTCAGTAATAATGACAGGCATTATTACATCAGAATAAAAAGCTGGAAAAAAGTTTTCCAAGCGAACAAACATAAGAAGCAAGCTGGAATAGCTATTCCAATATCTAATAAAATAGACTTTCAACCAAAATTAATCAAAAGAGATGGGGATGGGCACTTCATACTCATCAAAGGGAAAATTGACCACAATGACATCTCAAATGAAAGAGCCCCCCCCCCCATTTGTAAAAGAAATATTACTAAAGCTAAAATCACACATCAAACCCCACACATTTATAGTAGGAGACTTCAACACACCTCTCTCATTGAGGTCATTGAAATGGAAACTCAACAGAGAAAAAAACAAAACTAACAAACATTATTAGTCAATTGGACCTAGCAGATATCTACAGAACATTCCATCCAAACACAAAAGAATATTACATCTTCTCAGCACCTCATGGAACCTTCTCCAAAATTGGCCACGTCCTTGGACACGAAGAAAGCCCCAATAAATTAAAAAAATACATTAAATAACACCTTGTATTCTATCAGACCACCATGGATTAATGCTAGATTCAACAACAAAAACAATATAATTCCTACATGAAATAGAATGTTCATAAAAACTGAACAAGTCTCTACTTAATTACCACTGTGTCAGAGAGAAAATAAATTAAAGACTTTTTAGAGTTCAATGAAAATGAATAAACAACATACCCAAACTTATGGGACACAATGAAAGCAAATGCTAAGAGGAACGTTCATAGCGCTAAGTGTCTTCATAAAGAAAGTGGAGAGAGCTCATACTAATAACTTAGCAGCTCCCCTGAAAGCTCTGAAAAAAAAAAAAAAGAAAAGAAAGAAACTAACACACCCAAAAGGAGTCAACAGCAGGAAATAATCAAACTCAGGGCTGAAGTCAATAACCTAGAAACAAAGAGAACAATACAGAACAATACAAAATCAAGAGCTGTTTTTTTTTTTTAATCAACAAGATAGACAAACCCTTAACAAAACTAACTAAAAGACAAAGGGAATTTATCAAAATTAATAAAATCAGAAATGAAAGGGGGAATACAACAACAGACACCAAGAAAATCCAAAAACCTGTACACCACAAAATTGTAAAATCCAAATTAAATGGATGATTTTTTGATAGATACCACTTACCAAGATCAAGTTAATAATCTAAATAAACCTATAACCCCTAAGGAAATAGAAACAGTCATCAAAAAGCCTGCCAATGAAAAAGAGCCCTGGGCCAGATGGTTTCAGCACAGAATTCTAAAAGACTTTCAAAGAAGAACTAATACCAATATTCCTCAAACTATTCCACAAAATAGAAACAGAAGAAACATTGCCAAGTTCATTCTGTGTGGCTACAGTCACCTGATACGTAAACCACATTAAGACCCAAAAAAGAAAGAGAGAATTTCAGACCAGTCTCCCTTATGAACACTGATGTAAAAATACTCAATAAAATACTTGCAAACTGAATCCAGGAACACATCAAAAGCCCTTTGACAAAATCCAACACCCCTTCATGTTTAAAGTCTTGGAGAAATCAGGGATACAAGGCACATACCAAAACACAATAGAAGCAATATACAGCAAGTCAATAGCCAACATCAAGTTAAATGGGGAGAAATTTAAAGTGATCTCACTAAAATCAGGGACAAGACAAGGCTGCCTATTCTCACCATATCTCTTCAAATTAGTACTTAAAGTTCTAGCTAGAGCAATAAGACAAGTAAAGGAGATCAAAGGAATACAAATTAAAAAGAAGTCAAAGTATCATTATTCACAGATGACACGATAGTACACATAAGTACCCCCCAAGATTCTACTACAGAAATCCTACAGCTAATAAAAAACTTTGGCATAGGGTCTGGATATAAAATTGACTCAAAAAAGTCAGTAGCCCTCCTTTATTCAACAAAAGGGTTGAGAAAGATATTAGGGAGATATTCACCATAACGGCAAATAATATAAAATATCTTGGTATAATGCTAACCTGTATGAAATTGAAGAAGATTTTAGAAAATGGAAATATCTCCCATGCTCGAGGATCAATAAGATTAACAGTGCCATTAAAAATGGCCATCCTGCCAAAAGCTATCTACAGATCATTGCAATTCCCATCAAAAATCCAACACAATTCTTTTTTTTCTTTTTTTTTTTCTTTTTTTCTTTTCTTTTTTCTTTTTTTTTTTTGTTTTTGTTTTTGTTTTTGTTGTTGTCGTTTGAGACAGGGTTTCTCTGTGTAGCTTTGGCTCTCCTAGATTCACTTTGTAGACCAGGCTGGCCTCTAACTCACAGAGATCCACCTGCCTCTGCCTCCCTGAGTGCTGGGATTATAGGCGTGAGCCACCGCTCCTGGCTATCCAACACAATTCTTTACAAACCTAGAAAGAGCAATCATTAACTTCATATGGAAAAAGAAAAGACCCAAGATAACTAAAACATTTCTCAATAAAAGAACTGGCAGTATCAACATCCCTGATTTCAAGCTATACTACAGAGCAATAGTAATTTAAAAAAAAAAAACTGCATGGTATTGGCATAGAAACAGACAGGCTGATCAATGGAACCAAAATGAAGATCCAGAAATAAACTCGCACTCCTACAGGCACTTTATTTTTTTACAAAGAAGCCAAAACTATACAGTGGAAAAAAGAAAACATATTCACAATGGTGCTGATCTAACTGGATGTCTGCATGTAGAAAAATGCAAATAGACCTGTGTTTATCACCCTGCACAAAACTCAAGTCCAAATGGATCAAGACCTTGACATAAAACCAGAGACAAGTCTGGAACTCACTAGCGTAGGAGACAACTTCCTGAACAGAACACCAGCAGCACAGGCTCTGAGAGCAACAATTAATAAATGGGATCTCATGAAACTGAAAAGCTTTTGTAAATCAAAGGAGACTGTCAATAGAAAAAAATGGCAGCCTACAGATTAGGAA
The DNA here is from genome assembly GCF_907164565.1 of Psammomys obesus. Classification (NCBI taxonomy): domain Eukaryota; kingdom Metazoa; phylum Chordata; class Mammalia; order Rodentia; family Muridae; genus Psammomys; species Psammomys obesus. The sequence continues at coordinate 771,557 of NW_026590435.1, forward strand.
AAGATCTTCACCAGCCCTATATCAGACAAAGAGCTAATATACGTAATACACATAGAACTTAAAAATTAAACATCAACAAATCAAAAAACCCAATTTAAAAATGAGGTACAGAGCTAAACTGAGAATTCACAACAGAGGAATCTTGAATGGCTGAGAAGCACTTAAAGAAATGTTCAATGTTCTTAACTATGAGAAAAATGCAAGTCAAAATGACTCTAAGATTTCATCTTACACCAATCAGAATGGCTAAGATCAAAAAATCAAGTAACAACACATGCTGGCAAGGATGAGGAGAAAGGAGAACACTCCTCCATTGCTGGTTGGAGTGCAGACTTGTACAGCCTCTCTGGAAATCAGTCTGGCACTGTCTCCGAAAATCAGGAATAGTTCTACCTCAACAACAAGCTATACCACTCCTAGGCATATATCCAAAAAATATTCCACCATACAGCAAGGACATTTGCTCAACTGTGTTTAGAGCTGCTTTATTCATAATAGCCAGCAACTGGAAACAACCTAGATGTCCCTCAACCAAAGAATGGATACAGAAAATGTGGTACATTTACAGATTGGAATACTACTCAGCTATTAAAAACAAAGACATCGTGAAATCTGCAGACAAATGGATGGAACTAGAAAAGATCATCCTGAGTGAGGGAACCGAGATCCAAAAAGACACACATGGTATTACTCACTTATAAGCGGATATTAGACCTGTAGTATATAATAACCATACTACATCCACAGACTCAAGCTAAGTAACAAGGAGGGTCCAAGGAAAGGTGCCAAAATGTCACTCAGAAGGAGAACTAAAATAGATAGCAGAAGTGGATGAATAGAGGGAACTGGGCAGGAGATGGATGGGGAGGGAAACAAGGATGGGGACCAGATGTGGGAATGATGAGGGGGGGAGGTGAGAAAGTTGATTACAAGAAGGAAAACTGAAGGGTGGAATCTCTTTGTTAAGCTAGAGATCTGCAAAAGGATAGGCTCCTTGGGAAGATATGGGTGTAACTCTACCTGAGGCTCCTAACAGGGGGAGACATGAAAACTCAAGTGGCCACCTCCTAGCCAAGCAGGTCTAGTGGAAGAAGTGGAACAACCCACCGAAAAAACCTTTGATCCCAAAATTACCCTGCCTACAAAAAGTGCAAGAATTAAGAGGGGAAAAAAGATTGAAGGAATGTCCAACCAATAGTTGATCCAACCTGAGACCCACCCCACAGTAGAGAGCCAGCCCCTGCCACTATTAATGATGCTCTGCTATGCTTACAGACAGGAGTCTAACTTAGTTGTTGTCTGAAGACTCCAGCCAGCATCAGATCAAGACAGATGCTGGAACTTGCATCCAAACATGTGGTAGAGCTCTGAGGATCCTGTGGAAATGTTGGGGGCAAGATGGAAGGGCCTGGGTCAAGGGGACAGAAACCTCACAAGAAGACCAACAGAGACAACTAACCCAGACCCATAGGAGCTTACAAGGAGCATGCATGGTCTGGAACTAGACCCCCTGCACATATGTGGCTGATGGGTGGCTTGGTCTTCATGTTGCCTGGCAATTGGAGGGGTAGGGGCTGTTTCCAACATAGACTATATTGCCTGCTTTAAAGTCCCAAAAGGCTGCCTTGCCTGTCCTCGGGGGGGTGAGGATATGCTAAATCTTATTGTAACTTGGTTGCTTGGGAGAGTTGATATGGGGAGAAGGGGGCTTCCCTTTTCTGGGAGGAAAGGGAGTGGGGAAGAGGGAAAGAGAAACTGGGAGGAAAAAATTATATATATATATATATATATATATATATATATATATATATATATATCGGTATATACTATATATACCCTTGGGATATAAAGTAAATAAACTAAAAATTTTTAAAAGACTTCTTAAATTGACTGAACTTATAAAATTTGCTGTCCTATCAAGATAATAGGTCCTAACATGATCTTCTATTTCTGCTTTTGTAATCAACTTGCTTGCTTTGCTCAATGACTAGGACAACTTCAAGACATATATGACCAAATTCGACCCTGCCTACACATTGACAGAATATCTGTAATCTTGAGGGTTTTGACTTTATAAACATTGGACTGATATGACTTGTTTGCTGCATCTTAAGAGCACTCGTGGCTGCAGTCCTGAGGCCATGAGTATCTGGCACTGATAGTTAATAAAGCCTCTTATTACAATTTATTTATGGGGCATTGGAGAGATGGCTCAGTGTTTAAGAGCACTGGTTGCTCTTCTAGAGGAGCCAGGTTCAATTCCCAGCACCCATATGGCAAAACACAACTGTCAGTAACTCCTGTTCCAGGGGATCTGACATCCTCACACAGACATACATACAGTCAAAAGACCAATGCACATAAAATAAAAATAAATAAATAATTTAAACGTATTTACAGTCATGGTGAATCTCTGAGTGACCCTCAGACCCATAACAATCTAACCTCCCATCCATTTGTAATATAGAACCTCCTAAGATCATGTAAAGATGGGTGACTGACAGAACCAGCTGTAGGTAATTCGGGTCACAATGGAAAGGGTGGGGATTGAGAAATTACAGGTTAAGAGAATGAGACAGAAAATTTAGGATATATTCGAGAGGGCTATCAGTCAGTACTTTAAAAACCCTGAGTTTATTTTCCAATTCCTTTTTTAAATACAAAAAAGCAAACACAGTTCACATTGGTCCAAGGACAGGGTTCATGAAACAGTTAAGCTTGTTTTCAAAGACCACATTCCTATATGGCAGACATGGTCCAAGGTCTCACAGACAAGTTAAAGAAACTTGGAAAAACCTCCTGCTTATTTCTGTCTTGAGGTAAAGCATATTTTTCACTGAATAATCTATAACAAAACAAGCAGCTACCCACAGCTTGAGAAAGAACTTTTGCTTCCCACAGGTGACAGGAAAGAAGTGAAAATTCCAGATGGAAAGCCTGTCACTTCCAACTCCCACCTATTTCCTTCATTTTGGAGATATCAGTAGCTCTATTACTGGCTGGCAAAATGACCAAGCAGGTAAAGGCATTTGTTGGGAAGCCTGACGACTTGAGTTGAATTCCTGGTACCCATATGGTAAAAGGAGAAAGCAAACTTCCACAAGCTACCCTCTGATCTACATGAAAACACATACACACACACACACAGGCACAATCAGTCAACCAATCAATGAGCTAGCAAAATGGCTCATTTGGGTAAAAGCACTAGCTATCAAACCTAATGACCCAAATTCAATCCCCAAAAAAACCCACATGGTAGAAGGAGAGAACTGACTCTCAAAATTGTCCTCTGACCTCTACATCCATGATGTGATGCATTGACCCCCTTCCACAAAAATAAATGTAATAAGTATTAAAAGTAACTAAAAATACCAGATATGGAAGCATATACCTTTAATTGTAGCACTCTAGAGAAAGAAGCAAGTGAATCTCTATAAAATCAGTCTGGCTTACACTGTGAGTTCCAGGTCAGCCAAGGCTACATAGTTAACTTTTTGTTACAGCAGCTTTTCAGGTAAGAAAGTTACAAGCTACAATTCTCATGTTGGATCCATGAGAATTGGATTCAACAGATAGCAAGATATTCCTTCCTTGAAATTACAGCTAAAAGAAGTAAAAAAAAAAAAGGTTTTGTCTTTCTGTTTTAAATATGTAAGTTTGCTATGTTTTGTATGTCTTGGTTATAGATTATTGGTTATTGGGTGTGTTAAAAATCTATAATGTCTAACAAAAAGTTAATCAACTTAACTTAAGGTTGGAGCCATTCTGAATAACAAAAGGCACAAGCCCACTAAAAAACAAGTCTCCAAAGGTAATATAAATTGGGATAAGATTTTACATAATTTCTATCCTGTCTTAAAAACCAGGTTTATAAAAAAAAAAAAATAAGGTTTGAAACTCTATTTACATGAGATATTAGAGCTGTACCTGTACCTCCCTGTGTTTGTATACAAGAACTTTTCTTGCTGGCAGCCAAAGTTTATACCATCAAAATAGTACACTTGCTATTGATTTTGGAGATACAGAATTGTTTACACTGATAAAATTTGGTTCTAACTTCTAAAAACTATGGATATGCTCTATGACTTCACTCTTAAAAAGGTACTTTATTTTAACATTACAAAAAACAGGGTTTTTTTTTTAAGTTTAAATATTTAAGGCTATGAAACATTTTAAAGTTTATCAGGTATTTTAAAATAATGACCTTGGGCAGCTTAACAAAGAACTTGGAACAGTTCAACCCTTTAAGGGAGGTCAAAAGACCTTGGTATTTAGTTTATTAATTTTACCAAATGAAACCAAGCTGTTCTATTTGAGACAATTAAAACAACTGGAGTTTTTATAGTGTATCATGGCAGAATGTTAAAAACCCATGAAAACTTGATAAAAATAATGAGAAGGATTTTTGATAGAAGTTTTTATATTGTCTGAGAAGCAAGAGAGAAGGCAAGAGACTGAGATAATAAAGAAAAGAGAAGGAAAAAATAGGTTGTCTAAAATAAAAATGTCTGGTTAAACCAGAGAAATGCAGCTAGGCCTAACTTGAAGATATATAGAATGTTATGGAAGGTCAGAGTATGTATAGAAAGCCAGAGGGCATATGAACTGTATTTGCTTTGGTTTCTCATACCTGCAAACATGATTTGAAAAAGAACTGTAAAGTATGTTGAAATTTATCCATATTAGATTAATTCTGGTTTGTTTTTCTCATTAAAAGGCTGATGATTCTTCAAAGAAAAATGTTTGCTTATGCTCTTTAAAGGGGGAAAAAGGACTACAGCTCCATGTTAGCTCAGGTTATGAGCTGATGATCGGTTCAAATCATTGTTAATCATTATATGAAATATATGCCTGGATGCCAGTTCCTAAAATAAATAAATTAATGCTGTTTCTTTCTGGCATATAGGTTTGGTATGGCCAGAATAGTCCAAGCACAGTTTTAAAATTGCTCTATACTGTTCTGCTATATAGTTGGCTCTAAAACTTACTTGATTGCAATGTTAGAACTTGGTTACGGGAAACTGTAAATGTTCCACAGTGCTACACTGTGGGTAGCGGCAACACCACCAGCAACACCTAATGGCTATGTTTTTAAATTGCCTGCCACAGCCTATAACAACACATGGCTGGCCACCATGTTGGTTCAGGAATAAAGAGGATAGAGCCATGATTTTATCACCATCTTTGTTGAGGGCTGCCAGCTATGTTCAGTTCTCTGTTTAATGCTAAGTAAAACTTTTGTCCTTTATACTTTTGCTGTTCAGTCTTGATAAAATGGTATGATAAGATCAGCAAGATTTGCCAGCCTGTCTATGAACTATATGAGTGAAAGTTTTACTTTGATTTTAGTTCAGAAACATATTTAAAGTTATGCTAATGACTGCAGTTGATTACAAGATTGAACTTTACCTAGTCTCTTGTTTTTGTTTTCAAGGTTAAGCTTTGGATGGATAACTACAAAGTTTGCCTATAAAAGATCTACTTAAAAATAGATATGGTCCTAAAACACTTATCTAAGGAATATATCAGAATTAGAGAGTATAGCATTCTGTTTTACAGGATGCAGTTTAGAGCAGATAACTAAAGACAGACAAAGAATAACTCAGATATGCTGGCCCTCAAGCTTGCCAGAGATCTGATGAATATGGCATCTAATGTGTATAAGTTTTATTATGACAGAGAGTCCCAAAATCCTGGCAGTAGCTCCCCAAGATCTCCAAGAAGATTTAGGCACAACAACAGAAGACTTCAACTCTGGATTGTGGTATGCTAAGCACTGGGCAAAACTGCCCCACTTAGCCCACTGCTAGGGCCCAGCCTTAAACTGTGGACAAAGTTGTGGACACCTGGAGAGAAACTATTTCACGTTGCTGAAGGTAAGGTGAGGCCATGCTCTCAAGTTCTTCTTTTTCACAGAAACAGTCTCTCATCTTCTGGGCCTGATGGCCAGACTGCCTCTGCTCGTGATGCCATGAGACCACAGGAGCCAGGGACAACTGCCTAGGTGGTGGACTAACTAGTCATCTCTGTCATTTTGATTGGTACATAGATTCACTTAGCTTATAATTTATCCTTATCAGGTCTCTGATCACATTGATGGCTAAACTAAGCTATAATAGCTTTGAAGCTAAAGAGGATACAATTAGATCTAATTCATTCATTGGCCAATTCATTAGCTAGCTATAACTAATAGGTACTAAATATGTTATTTAGCAAGGCAAAGAGGTTTGCCTTGCTCACAGGCTTCTTGTTAATTGCCTGTATCTTATGATGAATAACTGGATAAGAAGATAAAATTCCTATAAGGTCTGAGGAATGAAAATTTAAGTTATGAGGATCTAAAAAATTGTTTGACGGTCTAGGAAAATGTTTCCCAGTTAATAAATAAAAATTACAAAGAAAAGCCTCTCTAAGAAAGTTAGTAAAATATAGAAGGGTCTAAATAGGTATTTTAAGGTTGGTAAATGCAAGCTATAAAATGCTTATGGCTCTGAGAAGATGTTTTAAGATATATGAATTCAAGTTATAATGATATAAGAAAATAATTTAAAGCACATTTAAAAAGAGATATTTCAGATTTCTCTATGCTATTGTTATAGGATTTCAGAAGTTCAGAATTACGACACTGATCAATAGAGTTCTAATAAGCTGATAGAACACTGATTGCTTATTATGCAGGCACAAACTCAAAATTTTAATTTCCCTTTGGTTGTCTTCTGGAGATAGACTTAAAGATCCTTCTAATTATGCTAAAAATAATGTATCTGACCAATATATGTGTGTGTGTGTGTGTGTGTGTGTGTGTGTGTGTGTATCCCAAAAGCCATAGCTTTTACTAGGTCTTAATGGCATGCATCTATTCTTTCTGTCTTGTAGACACCTGTTACCTGCTTTTTCTAAAGTATGGATCTCAATACAATAGTGATACTAATATACTTCTTTTTGTAAACTAAAATTCATATGAGTTTCAAGAACTCAAAAGAAGTCAAAAGACCAATATCTGGCATAGCTCAAATGGATCCCAGAGGAGTTTTTCCCTTGGTCTTGGGATTTCTCACTTTCCCCATTTACTAGACAAAATTTAACTTCTGTCTCTAGTCTGAATTTGTTTCAGCAGATTTTCACCTGGTTGACAGACTCCATTCAGGAATCAGCTATAGAGTGCAAGCTGAAATCTTGACTTGCTGAAAGCTGAAGTAAACCAGTCCAGCCAATGTGATGGCTCCCTTATCTTCAACTGGATCACTAAATGTAGGACCTGTTGCCTATATTTTAACTAGCCTTTCAGCTTTCCTGGGTCCACAGTATCTCTGCCCCAATGTCAGCCTGAAAAAGTTACAGAAGAAGATAAATTTATCAGCCTTTATCCTACCTCACAGCTGAAATGCTGAGTCAAAAGGGGCCCCTGACATTAGCTATCTCTGGAAACTGCTTAGCTGGAGCAGGAACTGGTACTGCAGCACTGGCTGTACAAAGCCAGAATTATAACAGCTTTTAGGCAAATATTGATAAAGATATTCAATGCCTTGAGAACTCAATCACACACTTAAAAAGAATAATGTTTTTACACTGACCACTCCGGAATAATCAGAGCATCTACATTTCAGGAAGCCCCATGGCCTACAAGGAACTTGTCAGAGGGGGGAATGAGAGACCAAAGAATCAAAAACTAGGTTTTTGTGGTACTGAGCTAAAAAGTTGAAAACATATCAGGCCAGTTGACCTGTTTCTAGGCAGATCCAGCCAGCTGCAGGGAAGAGCTGACCTTGATGCTCGTTAGAGGTACTGTTGCCAGGAATCCAGCCTGGGTGGCCTTGCTCCTGGAGATAATCACTGCCTCTTCCCTAGCAGCAGTCTAGCAGTCCAGGACAGGACTGAAACCCAAGGCCAACCTTTTCCCCCTACTCCCTACCCCCTACCCCCATCAAAAAAGAACAAAGAAAACCAGAACAGTTCGTGGTCCTGGCACTTTTCCATAGCAAACAGTTTAAGAAATGTAGCACCCCCCTTTTCTGTATTAACCAATAGAAACCTGCCAGGCTAGAACCCCCTGCTTTGGGTGTGCTGGGAGGGACTAGGACCTATAAATCACCCACAATCTGGAGCTCAGAGCTCTCAGCTGGATGCCGATGCCTTGGTGTCTGTGGGAGTCTAGCTTGAGCTGCAAATAACGATCCTCATGTGTTTTGCAATGGACTGGACTCCTGGTGGTCTTTTGGGGATCTTGGGAATCGGGCACAACATCTTGGGGGCTCATCCAGGATCCCCAAGACATTTCCGCCTCCCCCAGGACACGCTCCCCCCTTCAAGCCAGAAGATCAGAACCCCGGGTAAGTGTTTTTGCCTTAGCCAAGTTCTGTGTCTTTGTTCTGCTGTCCTGCGTCTCTGTTCTGTTATTTCTGGGTCTGAGATCTCAAGGTATTAGCAATGGTGGCCAAAAAGCGGTCATGTCAGTAGGGCTTTGGATGATAAGCTGGAAGGCCGAGGTCACAGGGATCTGGGAGATGTCTCAGGTCCCAGTGAGGATGGAGAGGCTCACAAGTAGGACACTAGGTCCCAAGTCTGTTTCCTAGTCCTAGAAGAAAGTGGGTCACTCCCGTGGAGACAGGAAGTGCTGCCAATGTACTGGTTCGGGGTTCTTACCCACTTGAGTGGCAGAATCTGTCATTTGGTTTTGTGTTTGTCTGTCTTGCTGTCTGCAATAACTGTTCCCATTTATTTGGATGAGACTCAGATCACGTACAATATAGGACAGACTCCTTCCACTCCCCTGAACTTGCTCCAGGCCCACTTCAGAGAAGTTAGGGCCAGGGGATGGAACCTTTCTCTTTCTCTTAACACAAACAAATTCATCACCTTTTGCAGCTCCGAATGGCCCACCTTTGATGTCAGATGGCCATGGGAGGGGTCTTTTAACTTGAAAGTGATCCTAGCAGTCAAATCAGTGATCCTCAAACCCGACACAGGCCACCCAGACCAATTTCCTGACATCATAATCTGGGAGGACCTGGTGTTTAACCTCCCCCACCCCCCATATGGTTCTAGTCTTTCAAACCTTTCTTCCATGCTAACCCAATTTATTCAGGTCTGGAAGCCAATACAGTGTTAGCTATGGCAGAGCGAAGCAGCCACAGCAGGACAACTCGGAAAAACAAACTAGTGTGTCCAACTTCCCCTGCACCTCCCCTGTATCCAGTATTACAGGAGGGAACAGAGGAGGACCTAACCTTTCCTCCTCCTCCTTACCCTAGCCCTTTACAGGCTACGCCACCTAGAAACACTGAGGCTCAGGCAGGGGCTGAAGCTGCAGCCAAGGCAGAAGCTGTTGCCAGAGTACCTGCCAGGCATGGGGGGGGGGTGTCAAGGCCCTGCAGCTCAGGCCAAGGAAGAAAGACCTGCTCAGGGAGCCAGAAGCAGGAGGACAGCCATACCCATGGTGGATTCCACAATTATTCTCCCAGTAGCAGGGCTGGCTGATGACCACAGCAATCAGCCTCATCACTATTGGCCTTTCACTACTAGTGGTCTTTACAACTGGAAGGAAAGTCATGCTAAGTTCTCAGAAGATCCAAAGGATCTCATTGATGCTGTTCTTTTTACCCATCAGCCCACTTAGGATGATTGTTAGTAGCTATTGCAGATCCTGTTCACCAAGAAAGAAAAGTAATGTATCCAGATGGAGGCCAGGAAATTGATTCCTGACACAAATGGGGAACCAACCACCAACCAGCAGATAGAGAATCAGCTTCCCCTTGCAGAGACCTCCCTGGGACTACAACAATAGGTAAGGAAAGACTCCTAGTCTACCACCAAGTTCTGTTGGCAGGTCTCAAAGCAGCCGCCAAGAGGCCCACTAATTTGACTAAGGTTTATGATGTTAATCAGGGAGCAGACAAGAGCCCTGTGGCTTTCCTAGAAGGGATCATGAAAGCTTTCCTGAGGTACATACCATGTGATCCAGAGGCAGCCAAACACAAGGCCACAGTAGCTATGTCCTTTGTGGCCCAAGTAGCACCAGATATTAGGAGAAAGCTCCAAGGCCTAGAGAATTTGCAGGAAAAGAGTCTCGGAGAGTTAGTAACCATGGCAGCTAAGGTGTATAACCTTAGCTGGGTCTACCACAGGCTCACACTGAAGAAGATGGTGCAGAACACTGAAGGTAAGAGGTGAAACAAAGTCAGGCCAAAGTGATGACATAACCAATGTGCTTGCTGTAAGGAAGAAGGGCATTAGGCAAAGGAATGTCCCAAGAAAAGGGGAGCTAAAAAGACACTCCCCCTGAGGGCAGATGGTGAGGACTGATAGAGACAGAGTTCAGACACCCTCTCCAAACCTAGGGTAACTCTAAAAGTGAAGAGGAAGCTAATGGATTTCCTGGTTGATACCAGAGCCCAACATTCAGTTTTGTTGAGACCAAAAGGTTCCCTGTCCAGTAAAAAAAATCTTGGGTACAAGAGGCCACCAGAATGAAAAAAATATCTATGGACTACCTGAAGAACGGTAGACTTAGAAATGGGCCAAGTACCAGATTGCCCATACCCTCTGCTAGGGAGAGATCTTCTGACTAAGCTGAGAGCCCAGATACATTTCTAGCCAGATTGTGTGAAAGTCCTTCACCACCAGGGGGCCCCAGTGCAAGTCCTCACTACCACACTGGCTAATGAATATAGGCTCTTTAATACAGTGATAAAGCCAGACACCACCAGAGTGGTCTGGCTAAAACATTTCCCCAAGGCTTGGGCAGAAACAGGAGGTATGGGATTGGCTAAGCACAGACCACACCTTTTCATTGAACTGAAGCCTGATGTAGATCCAGCCAAAGTCTGGCAATACCCAGTGCCTCTAGAAAATAAGAAAGGCATCACCCCTTACATTTGTCGGTTACCCAGAGCTGGGAGTTCTCAGGCAGTGTCAATCAGCCTGGAACACACCCTTGCTGCCAGTGAAGAAGCCCCATTCCAATGACTATCGGCCAGTTCAAGACCTCAGAGAGGTCGACAAATGGGTGATGGACACTTATCCTACTATACATAACCCATATACCCTCCTATGTGCATTGCCCCCAGAGCACCAAAGGTACATAGTTCTAGATTTAAAGGATTTTTTTTCAGTCTGCCTGTAGCCCCAAAGAGCCAGGAATATTTTGCATTTGAATGGCAAGATCCAGACTTTGGAATAAATAACAACTGACATGGACCAGATTCCCTAAAGGATTCAAGAACTCTCCTACAATTTTTGATGAGGCTTTGCATGAGGACTTGGATAAGTACCGAGAAGAGCACCCTCAAGTTACTCTGTTTCAGTATGTGGATGATCTGACAAGGAACAAAGGACTTACTCCACACTAGAACTCAGCTATTGAGCCTTGGCTACAAAGGCCCAAATATGCAGGTCAGAAGTACAATACCTCAGCTACATCCTAAAGGAGAGTAAAAGATGGTTGTCAGATGCTTGCAATGAAATAGTCGTCAAGATCCCAACCCCCACGAGTTGGAAACAAGTATGGTAATTCTTGGGGTCAGCTGGGTTCTGTAGGTTCTGGATACCAAATTTCACAGAGCTTGCTAAGCCATTTTATGATGCCACCAAAGAACAGTCAGGTGACTTCTCATGGACAGCTGAGCATCAGCAGGCCTTTGAATCCAAATAAGGGGCATTGCTGTCAGCCACAGCCCTCGGGTTGCCTAAAGTCCCCAAATCATTTCAACTGTTTATAGATGAGAAAAAAGGAATAGCAAAAGGAGTTCTCACTCAGATGCTCCGACCATGGAGACCAATAGCCTACCTATCCAAAAAGCTAAACTCGGTGGCAGCCAGATGGCCCGTGCCTCTGTATCATTGCTGTGGCAGCATTACTGGTCAAGGATGCTAACAAATTGACTCTAGGGCAGGACTTGGTTATAACCGCCCCTCATGCCATTGAGGGAGTGCTGAAACAGCCCCCAGATCGGTGGCTGACCCATTACCAACCACTGCTGCTGAGTCCTCCTAGAGTCATTTTTCAGGTGCCAACTTCCTTGAATCCTGCCACTCTGCTGCCAGACCCAGACCTGGACGCCTGCCTGCGTGACTGCCCTGAGATCTTAGCCCATGTGCACAAAATCTGAGCCCATCTCCAGGATGTCGCCCTGACCAATGCAGACAAGATTTGGTTCACAGATGGGAACAGCTTTGTCAGGGATGGAAAAAGGTATGCAGGGCAGTGGTCGTGTCATTGACTGAGACTATATGATCAGAGCCCCTCCCTCCTGGGACTTCTGCCCAGAGAGCTGAGCTGATAGCATTGACTAAGGCATTAACTCTGGAAAAATATCTAAGCCTTAATGTGTACACTGATAGTCGATATGGTTTTGCTATTGCACATGTGCATGGCACCCTCTATCAGGAACGAAGCTTATTGATAGCTGAAGGGAAAACAATTAAAAACAAAGAAGAAATACTGGCATTATTAAAAGCTCTCTGGCTGTCCAAAAGACTGGCTATCATACACTGTCCAGGACGTCAGAGAGGGGACACTCTAATCTCCAGAGGTAAAAATGACAAAGGCAATTCACATTAGAGATGGAGTCCACTCTTATCCTGGTTGATCCTAGAGAACTGGTCCTCCCTAAGAAGCCAGACTATTCCCCAGAAGACATTAAATGGGCCAGAGGATTTCCCATGTCCCAATACCTAGATAGATGGTAGAAATCAACTAAAGGAAACCTGATACTCCCTGAAAAGCTGGGAGAAAAGATGTTAAGAAAAAATCTGTCACTCCTCCCATATTGGTATTTGGAGGATGCAAGATTTGATCCAGCAGTCCAGGATTATTATCAGAGGTGCTAATTTTAAGATTAGGGACATTGTTTCCAACTGCAAGGCATGCAAATTGACAAATGTTGTACCTAATGGTAAAAATGCAGGTAACCAGCTGAGAGGTAAGAAACCAGGAGCCTACTGGGAAATAGATTTCACAGAAGTAAAACCTGGTAAATACGGTTACAAGTATTTGATTTTTGTAGACACCTTCTCAGGATGGACTGAAGCTTTCCCAACAAAGCAAGAAATGGCATAAATTGTAGTCAAGAAGTTACTAAAAGACTACCTTCCAAGGTATGGTTTTCCTCAGACAATAGGGTCAGAAAATGGACCAGCTTTTGTTCCAAGTCAAGTCAGAGTCTGGCCACGGTTCTGGAGACTGACTGGAAATTACATTGTGTTTATAGACCCCAGAGTTCAGGACAGGTAGAAAGGATGAACAGGACTCTAAAAGGGACCTTAACTAAACTGACTTTAGAGACTGGCAGGTACTAGGTGGCTCTCCTTCCATTTGCACTCTATCGGGCGCACAATTCTCCTTATCAGATGGGACTCACTCCTTTTGAGATTTTTTGGAGTCCCTCCCCCTATTATCCCTAACCTACAAACTGAGGTCATTGCTAAGTTTAAGGATCAAGACTTCCTGCATGACCTCAAGGGAAAACATGGTCCCATAAACATGTTTGGCCTAAATTAAGAGTTCTTTAAGGCTCCCCTGGAGCCTCATCACTATAGACCAGGAGATTGGGTCTACTTCAAGAGACAGTGCCAGGAGTCACTGGAACCATGCTGGAAGGGACCGTACTGATGACACCCACTGCCTTGAAGGCTGACAGTGTTGCCTCCTGGATCCATACACCCACGCCAGACCAGCTAGCCCCTTCAAGACCAAGAAAGATTACACCAACCATAAGACAACATGGAAGGCATCAAAGAACCAAGAAAACCTGCTAAAGCTCAAGCTTTCCCGGTGTGGGACTGCTAACTGTATGTATTCAATTGCTTGTAACACTTAGAGTCAGTATACATCTCCAGAGTCCTAACTTTGAGCCTGGCCAAGATACACATTAGCGAGACCCACACCAACTTATGAACTTAACATGGCAGATAACCAGCATGGCCACTGGGGATGTTATCTCAACTACTTCCTACACAGGTCCCGGAGGTGCATGGGGGCCTGAACTTTGTTTTGATTTCTGTGACTTGGCCACCAGAGATGAAAATTTGGTCATGCCAGGTTGGAAGGCCGGTTCCCCTGGTATGCCTGAATGCCCGACGAGGCCCTATCCTAGGCCTAAGTTGAGACAGGATATTGGCTGTTTGGGGGCAGGACCCAGGGACAAACTCACAGGGATCCAATTTTATATTTGCCCTGGGGACTGAAGGAGCCAGACAACACTTCTGTTGTGGAAGTCTTTCCCTTCAGAGCTGCAACAATTACAATATGTAATGAATATATTTGTAAAGGGAAATGAAAGTTTAGAGCAACCTTTACAGCAAGAGCAGGCTTTATTTTTCCTGAACAGAGCTGATCATAAGAGAGCACACAGTATGTGGTTTGGACAGGGTTGGGGGTAGGTAGTCTGGGAGCAGGAATGGGTTGTAGTTTACAGTAAAGAAGGAGGAGGATAAGTCTTCATTAGGGACAGTGTCTTTATCAGTGTTCTGTGTTTCTGAAGAGACACCATAACCAAATTAACTCATAAAAGAAAGCACTACCACAAAAGCTTACAGGAATGACACTGTCTCAGTAGCTAAGAACTTCACACCCTGATTCACAGCCAATGGGAGAGGGAGAGATACAGAGAGTATTCTGGGCCTGGCATGGGCTCTTGAAATCTCAAAGCCCACTCCCCGAGACACACAAGGCCACACATCTCTCTCTCTCTCTCTCTCTCTCTCTCTCTCTCTCTCTTTTTTTTAGACTACACCTCTTAATCCTTCCCAGCAGAGTCACAAACTGGGGACCAAGCATTCAAATACCTGAGCCTATGGAGACCATGCTCATCAAAACCATCACAGGCAGAATAAGGAGAGTAGGTTGTTTTCTCTAGATAAGCCATTTTTTGAGACTATAGGGGGATAGATAGGTCTATTCTCTGTATTTATAATTACCAGGTGTCTGGGGTTAGGGTCAGCTGCATTCCTTTTACAACTTTCAGAAACTGTACAAATAGCTGATTTTCTGAAACTTTGAGCCTAGTTTAGAGTCTCGTGGGTTTGTTGTTTTTGGAGGAAAGATAGAAGGGATTTCTTTTTGTATGTGACTGATCCAAAAAATACTTCAAAAAAAAATTAAACCCAGTAACTACAGCTCAGATAAAATTTCCTGATTGTGCTAGGTGTGGTGATACACACCTTTAACTCCAATACTTGAGGCAGAGGTAGTCAGATCTCTGTGAGTTTGAGGCCCACATGGTCTACAAAGCAAGCTCAAGGATAGCCAAGCTAGTATAGAGAAACCTTGTCTTGAAAACAAAACAAAAACAAAAACAGAATACATTTTCCTGGTTAACAATATGTCTTGTTTACTGTTATACACCACCGTGTCTCTGTCTGTCTTTGGCTGGCTGGCTCTCTCTCTCTCTCTCTCTCTCTCTCTCTCTCACACACACACACACACACACACACACACAATGTCTTGTGCTTGGGGTCAAGTCAGAGTCTGAGTGTTCTTTCCCTGGACATTTTACCCTACAACTGGTACTCCTGGACTCTGCCCTATTCCATTACTGGTGTTAGTATGTATGTTTCTGTGGTGCTGGTAATGGACTCATTGCTGATTTTAAGTTAGTTTGTTGTTGTTGGGGGAAGGTCTTTGTTTTGGAAGGTGTTTGTTTGTTTTCAAGGAGGCTCTCCTGTAGCCCAGACTGGCCTTGAACTCATTGTCTTCCTCACTCTCTTCTTCTGAGGACTGGAATTACAGGCTTGTGCCACAGTACACTTGACTATTGATTTTTATTGTTATCAGTATTAGTAGTCCATAGGTATGTTTGTGTGTGTGTGCATATGTGTGTGTACCTGTGTGTGTTCATGCATGTGTGTATGCATGTCAGTGAGTTCATACATACTCATGTATGTATCTGAGTGAAGGTGCACATGTGTACAGTACGGCAGATTAAAATCTTCCATTTTGGAGGGAAGCTCTTTAAGACACAGGATGTTAGAAAAGAGGCAAAACAACAGGATGTTCTAAAGAGAGTTGAAATAGTTCATCCTGTAGGAAAGCTTCTTAAGCTCAGGAAGTAAACAAAGGCTTCAGGAAGTCCCTAAAACTGACCAGATGCCTAGACCCCTTTTCCTCAAGCATACATAAGCTACAAGCATATATAAGCTATAAAAGCTACAGAGAGACTTTCAGACCAGCTGAGCATCCTGGAAGAAGCTGGAACCTGCTAAGCTACTTACAGAGGACACTCTCCAACCTGTTGAGATGCTTGCAGTCTGGGCTGGGAGCTCTAGGTTTCCAATTTTGTGTTGGGGTAAGCTTTGGTGATGCAGCTGTTTTTTAGTTCCTCACCCATATCCCTGTAAGTAACCCCGATAAAACTCATTGGTTCACCAAATTTGATTTTGGTTGTATCCTAATTTGGTCTGTCATTGGCTCCCTATCTGAGGTTAATAGTATTATGTTGCAGTAGTAGGTTAGTCCATGTTTTTCTAGGAATAATGTCACTTAACAACATGCCACAGCAGCCACATGGACATCTGAGGCTGAGTTTAAAGGAGAGGTGATGATTTGGTAGTGGAAATTTCAAAATAGCTGTGTTGCTAGTTCTGTTAATATAAGATAATCCTCTGAAAGGTGGAAACCTCAATGGAGAAAATGCCTCAAGACTGAGCTGTAAATTACATGATTTCCTTGTTTTTAATTGGCAAGTAGTATTCCAATGTGTAAATGTACCATAATTTCTGTATCCATTCCTCTTCTGAGGGACATCTGGATTGTTTCCAGATTCTGGCTATTACAAATAAAGCTGCTGCAAATATTTTGAGTAAATTTTTCCTTGTTGTATACTTGCACATATTTAGTATATATGCCTAGGAGTGGTATAGCTGGATCTTAAGGTAGCACTGTTCCTAATTTTCTAAGAAAGTGCCAGATTGATTTCCAAAGTGGTTGTACAAGGTTCCATTCCCACTAGCAATGGAGGAGAGTCCCTCTTTCTCCACATCCTCTCCAGCAAAGATCATCCTGAGTGAGGTGACCCAGAACCAGGAAGACACACATGGTATATACTCACTTATAAGTGGATATTAGTCATGTAATATAGAATAAACATGACTAAAATCTATACTCCTAAAAAAGCTAAACAAGGAGGACCCTAGGGTAGTTGTTCAATCCTCACTCAGAAAGCAAATGGGATAGACATCATAATCTAATCGGGAGAAAACCGGGGACCCTGAAAGACTCTACCCAGCAGGGTATGGAAGCAGATGCTGAGACTCATAGACAAACTTTGGGCAGAGTGCAGGGAATCTTATGAAAGAAAGAGGCGATAGAAAGACCTGGAGAGGGTAGGAGCTCCACAAGGAGACCAACAGAACCAAAAAATCTGGGCCCAGAGGTCTTTGGAAAGACCAATACTCCATCCAAGAGCCATGCATGGAGATAACCTAGACCCCTTGCTCAGATATAGCCCATGGCAGCTTAGTCTCCAAGTGGGTTCCCTAGTAAGAGCAGGGACTGCCTCTGACATGAACTCACTGGCAGGCTCTTTGATCACCTCCCCCTGGGGGGAGCATAGCTGTACCAGGCCACAGAGGAAGACAATGCAGCCAGTCCTGATGAGACCTGATAGGCTAGGGTCAGATGGAAGGGAAGGAGGACCTCCCCTACAGTGAGCTAGGGAAGGGGCATGGGAGAAGAGGGAGGGAAGATGGGATTGGGAGAGGATAAGGGAGGGGGCTACAGCTGGGATACAAAATGAATAAATTGTAATAATCAAAAACTAAATAAAAGAGAAAAAATTTATGAATGTTTTAAATTATCATTTATTACAATTTATACAGTTTAAGAAAAAAATTAAAAGCAAAAAAGATCTGTAGAAGGCAGGTGTGGTGGATGGCACACACCTGTGATCCCGGCACTTAGGGAGGCAGAGGCAGGTGGTTCTCTGAGTGTTTGAGGCTGGTCTGGTCTACAAAGCAAGTCCAGGACAGCCAAGGCTACTCAGAGAAACCTGTCTTGAGGAAGTCAAGTGGAGTAAGCTAGTAAGCAGGATTTCTCCTTGGCTCCTGCATCAGCTCTTGCCTATAATAACAGACAGTGATGAAACTTCCTGGGGAGATGCAGCATACACATCTACTCAACCCAGATGGGAAGCCCAAGATACAACAAAGTACAAAGTTCAGCTTGGTGAACCATGAGTTTTATTGGGGTTTACTTACAGGAATATGGGTGAGGAGTAACTTACAGGATCAGAAATTACTCAAAGACAGCTGTGTCACCAAAGCCCATTCCAGCATGGATGACTGCTCACAAAGCTGGGAACCTGGAACACACTGCACAGCCTGAAGGTAGTTCAACATGGTGGAGAGTGTACTTTCCTGTGTCTTGCTGGTCCAGACTTCTTCCAGCTGGTCCAGTCTCAGAGCCTTCTTTGAAACTCAGTTTGTCTGAGAGTTTTCTTTAAAGCCCAGCTTCCTTCTTCTGAGAGGAACTCTTAGCTTTTATTGTTTACTCTGATGGAGAAGGACCCAATTAATCTGGTCAGTTTAAGGGACTTCTTGAAGGTATTTTGAGTTGTTTACATTCTTGCTTCAAGAGTTTCCCTATAGGATAAAATGTTTCAAACCAGAGGAAAGTATTACACACAACACCAGGTTTGAACATACATACATACATACATACACACACACACACACACACACACACACACACACACACACACCATGGTTTGAATTCCTGAGCTGAGTTCCTTCAATGATAATCAGTGTTGTTGAAATGTAATCCAAATTAACCCTTTCCTCACCCATTTGCTTTTGATAATGGTGTTACATCACAGTAATAATCATGCTAAGACTATAGCATACCAGATTCTGGCTGCTTTGGGCTAGTTAAGAACTGGAAACAAAGCAGAGCAGAAATATTTTTAAAACAAACCAGTCTTGGGGTTGTATGGAGCTTAGTGGTTTGTTGGTATAATGTTCTTTTGAAATGTATACACCTTACCCTTGTTCATTCAAATGCTGATCCCCTCCTCCCCCCGTTTCAATCCGGATATTGCATTGTGATACTTATTCTAAGCATCCTGTCTCAACTGTGTGTAAACAGGCCAAAATAAAGCAACTAGCCACAATGTAGAGCAAGGGGAGGAGCCAGAGGACAGGAAATGAGTGGGAGGAGAGAGGGTGAGGCAGAGCTGAGAGAGAAGAGCTGGAGGAGAGATCTTGGAACGACATGGAGAGATGGACTGGACCTAATATATCACTAAAAGCAAGTATAATGTGGGAAATCTAAATGTTAGGAAACTATGAGGGCTTGGAGGTTTGGGATGGAGTAACTATTGCCCAGCATTGTGTTCTAGGTTAACTAAATAAACCCAGTCTCTGTGGTTTATTTAACCAAACCCAGTGGTGATTTGGTTATACAGCTGTTTAGGATTAACAGCAAACATTACTAAAAGATAATTATTAGTAAATATTAATCATCATTTACAACAGTGGTTAAAGAGCACTTGCTGCTCTTCCAGAAGACCTAGATAAAGTTCACACCCCCCATGTCAAGCTGCTCACTACCACCTACCGGTAGCTTCAGTTCCAAAGTGTAATGAGTACAATGTGAGACCCCAATTAAAACTGAAGTTCCATTTGAGACCCCACTACAGTGTGACATAGGATCTGAGCTTATGCCAAGACAGGCTTCAGTCTCTTGTTAAAAAATAAATAAATATGGAGTGTTATGCCCAGTCCATGAGACCCCACAAAGACCACCAGGAATCAACTCCAGGGCAAATACATGAGGGTTTATTTAATACTAGCTCAAGCCTGGGTTGCAGCAACCTCCTCAGTGAAGAGGAGGACTGCAGTGGCGCTGTCTAGGGGAACAAGGTTTTTAAAGGGAAAAATCACATGTGGTGGGTTACATGATTGGGTAAGGGAAATTGACTTTTGAAATAAATGGTTTACTTTAGGTGCCAAGACCATAAACAGTTCTAGCCTGGCCATCTGGGTCGATTTCTTAGCAACTGTATCTCTAGTGGGCAGGAAAAGAATGCAGTAAAGCTAGTTCCTCTCCCCAGGTGGCTGGACATGTATCTACCTGGCTGGTCTTTGTTCACACTTGTTCTTTAACCTTTAAAACAATACTCCAAAATATTATTTAATTATTTGGTCTCTCAGAAGAAGGCCTAAGTTCCCATTTCCCAGAATAGATCAGCATTTACTGGAAAAACCACAAAAAAATGGGCAGCTAATCAAAGGATGCCTGACCCTCTGCCGGACCATCTGGCAGGAAAATAAGGTTGCTTAACTGTCAGGTTAGAAATAGCCTGTTTTATGATAATGATTGCTGACCAGTCCAAAAGTTGCCCAAGTTTTGAATGCCCCAATTATACTAACGATTACCTAACCCACCCTGAAATTCCATCTGAGTACCTACAAAAGAAGAATTTGAGCTCAATTCATTCAACATTTTGCTTTGCATAGGCGAAGTCCCCAGTGCACTGGACTTCTGCAGAATGTTTGTATACTATTTGAGTCTGTGGTGTTTTCTTCTGTGAGTTCTGGACCCTAACAATAGTAAAAATGCTTTTTAGACATTTAAAAACAGCTTAGTCAGGAACCCCGCTACACCCACGGCTGCACCTGATAACCAGAACCCAGTGATATCACTCACTCAAGACAGCCAGACAGTCCTAGAACCCTATGACACCCACTTGACAGTATATAAGCAGCAAACAAAAGCAATGCTCTGCAAACCACCTTGATCTCCCCTGCAGCTGCAGAGTCTCCCCCAGTATCCTGCTGCTAGAATCAGAGACTTCGTTTAGAGACTGGACCTTACCTTCAACTAAGATACATCATTGCACAGGTGAACAGCCTTTAGAGTGTGAACTTTGTGTGATGACCTTCAGCATAATAAAATGTAACTTTTGTTATACTAACTACAAGGAATTCCATGCCTTTTTCTTGAAAGGATCTGTATGGGCTCAGGATCCCAAGACCAAATTCTCAGAACATAGGAAATTTATTTGCACCAGAGGGACAAAAGACAGGAAATAAGACACAAAAACAGGAGATAGAGGCCTAGGGAGAAGGGAAAAGGAATGAGACGGGAGCAGAAGTGTTTGTCCTGGAGGGGAGACAAAGAATTTCCTCTGGATAGAAAGTAGACAGCCATTACCCATAGGCAAATGGGGAAAGGCCATGTTAGGATAAGATGTTTACTTTTAAGTGGGTATGTTAATTAGGTGAGCCAAAGGGGGTGTTAATTGCTTGATTTCAATACTTTGATTGCTGAATATTGGTAGTAAGCCTCAAGAGGAGAAAGTGGCCAAATAAGGGAATAGACCTTAGTGGCTAACTTCAGGAATGTAATCTTTACAGCTTTTAGCAAGGCAAAGGAAACTGAGAAGAGCAAAGCCTGTCAGAGCCATGTTTGCCATGTTCAGGCTGGCTAGAGTCTCTTCACTTCTGACCTGTGTGGAAACATTCACATATGTGATGCTTATAAACAGAACAGGTACATACAGATCAGTCACATACACACACACAAAAAAAAAAAAATCTTATTTTTAAAAATGAAGTCTTGGGCTCTGCCCTGCAGACAATCAATGAAGATGCTGAGACTTATGGGCAACCTTTGGACAGAGTGCAGGGAAGCTTAGGAAAGAAGTGGGAAACAGTAATATCTGGAGAGGAAAGGAATTCCACAAGGAGAGCAACAGAACCAAAAAATCTGAGCACAGGGGTCTTTCCTGAGACTGATACTCCAACCAAGGACTATGCATGGAGATAACCTAAGACCCCTGCACAGATGTAGCCCATCGCAGTTTAGTATCCAAGTGGGTTTCATTGTAATAGGAACAGGGACTGCCTCTGACATGAACTGATTGGCCTGCTCTTTAATTACCTCCCCCTGGGGGGAAAGCAGCATTACCAGGCCACAGAAGAGGACAAGGCAGCCACTCTTGATGAGACCTAATTGACTAGGATCAGAAGGAAGGAAAAGAAGACCTCCCCTATCAGTGGACTTGGGGAGGGGCATGCATGCAGAGGGTGGAGGAAGGGAGGGATTGGGACAGGAGGAGGGAGGGAACCACAGGGGGGATACAAAGTGAATAAAGTGTAATTAATAAAGAATTTTTAAAAAAATGAAGTCTTGGCCAGGAATGGTGGCAAATGGCTTTAATTTGAGCACTGGGGTAGCAGAGGCAGATGGGTTGCTGTGAGTTTGAGACTAGATTGGATCACACAGAGAGTTCCAGGCCAAGCAGAGATGTATATTAAGATTCTGTTTCTGAGAGGGGGGAAAGTCTTACCAGAAAAGGAGTTGAAAGTTGTGGATAACTTAACCCCTTTAAAGAGAGGCCCAACAAGCCAGGTGTGGTAGTGCATGACAAATCCTAGAACTTTGGAGGCACATCCTTGTGAATTTGAAGCCAGCATGATCTACAAAGTGAGTTCCAGGGCTGCATAGTGAGACCCTGTCAGAGAGAGAAAAAGAGAGAGAGAGAACAATTTTCACTGGGACAATAAGAAAGAGAGCATCTCAGAAAACAGCCAGATACCACCCATCTCTGATCTCTGGCTCAAAGGTGGAAAGGGTGAACCTTTCTGTTGAGAAAGGAACTCCCTAGTTAAACAGAGCTACAACCTTGAAAAATGTTTCCCCAGTATTCAGACTACTCAGCTGCCCCAATGCTTAAAGGTTGCTACAATCATGATCTAAGAGGATCAAGGGACCTGCTCTAGATGGACCAGACACATAATACTGGTTTTGCAAACATGTAGACTGTAGGTAATGAAGCTCATCACCAGCTTTTGAAAGATAGCTTGGTAGTCCAGGCAATGGATAGGTAGGGTAAGAGTCCCTACATGCAGCCTTTGAGAGAATCACAGGGGTTTTTGTTTGTTAGATTTATTTATTATTTATGGAGTATTCTGCTTGCATGCCAGAAGAGGGCACCAGATCTCACTATAAATAGTTATGAGCCACCATATGGTTACTGGGAATTGAACTCGGGACCTTTGGAAGAACAGCCAGTGTTCTTTTTTTTTTTTTTTTTAAGATTTATTTATTATTTATACAACATTCTGCCTGCACGCCAGATCTTACTATAGATAGTTCTGAGCCACCATGTGGTTGACTGGGAATTGAACTCAGGACCTTCAGAAGAACAGCCAGTGTTCTTAAACTCTGAGCCATCCCTCCAGCACAATCACAGGGTTTCTAATTCAAGAAACAGGTCCCTGTGTCTGAAAAATATGGCTCAGTGGTTAAGAGTACTTGTTGCTCTTGCAGAAGACCTAGGTTTAATTCCTAGCACTCACATGGTGTTTCATAACTATCCATCATTGCAGTTCCAGGCAATAAAAAACCTTCTGATCTCTGATGTCCTCTTATTGTTAGCATATAGGCACCCTGCTACTGGGTTGCTTAGTAACCTATGATGTCATGATGTGTCGCCCACCAGATGTGTGGCAGGCACAGTTTTCAGCTGCACATGTACAAGCTATAAAAGAACCAACCTGCCACTTTGTCTCTTTCTTACTCTCCTCTCTTCCTCTCTCCACCTCAATTTCTTTCCTGGGGGACCCACACCAAGTCTCTTTCTCTCCTTTTCTTCTCTATATCTCCACCTCCATCCAATAAATCTCTTTCATATAATATCTGTTGTGTGTGTGTGGCATCATTTTTAAATAAATACTAACCCTTATCACCTCTTAAGGCCTCAGGCACTGAAGGTTGCATATATGTACATGCAGATAAAACTCTCATACACATTAAATAAAATAAATACATCCAAAAAAAAGGGACTATAAGTACTGTTAAAAAAGAAAGAAGCCAGAACTGAAGGCTACTATTATTGGGAAGTAGTTTGTTGTATTGGTCACCAGGCTTTAAAGCCAAAGTCTAGAGCCCCAAATGCTATAGAGTTGAGGCTTTCAGACATTTTGTCTCCCATACAGCTCTACATACGTTTTAATTGGATGTTTTTAACTACTAGGTAGTTAATGAGTGGCTAGAATGAGAAGAGAGGGAGAAGAGAGAACTTATAGGAGAGACATAGTTTGCATGTCCACAGGGAGGTGTGGGTGTTCTGAGTTATGCTGCTGGAAAATTGATCTAAGAAATGAGAGGGACTACAGGATGAATTTAGGCTTCTCAACATCAAGGGGATCAGTCTCTCAAGGACTGAACTCTGACAACTTCCTAGAAACTTTTTTTATTATTACACTAATGGCACTTTTAGCAAGTAAATTTCCTCATACCAAAACCTAGTATCTGAACTAGATGTTATCTTGAAAGACCCATTACCTAAGCAATTATCAGCCATATGAAACTTTCTCTGGTTTGCCAGACATATCTCTGGACTAAATTATGCAAAGGATCCGAGAAGCCTTCAAAAGAACAACCCCATAAAATCTCAGGTAACAATCACTGACAAAAGGCTACTTCAAAGCTTAGGTGCCATCATTCCATATTCATGAATATCCATATTCATATTTAGGTGCCATTCATCCATATTCATTCCATATCCATACAATGGTTCTGGCTGAAATTCTGCTACATGAGGGCACTGACCAATCTACATGTACATTCGTAAACACTGACTAAGCCACAATGCTCTTTTGCAATTTTCTTCCTCGTAGCCCTTGGGAGACTCCTCCTCCTACCACAAGAGGGCTGTGTGTTGTGCTCTAAGAATGAAGACCCCAAGATGTTGGAGATGGCAGGGACATAGTACGTGGTATGTCTGCTGAGAAAAGACACAGGCAGTAAAGGGAGACAGTGTGAGAAAGGGGTTATCTGGCTGCAAAGAGTAAGGCCTTAGGTGTAGGGGCTGCCCAGGATCACTGAAGCTCAATCAAACCACTGGAGTATGCTGGACATGATGCTACAAGATTTTTTTCTTGTCAGGTTCCAGCCTCACTCTGGTTCACTGCTCCAGTGCTTTCTCCTATTCCTCCTTTTGGAATGTTAATGTTTACTACCCAACAACTGGGAGGTAAAAGCAAAATGATCAAATGTTCAATTTAGAAAGAGCCATATGTAACAAATAGTACTATCAAGTCCTCTTACTTGAGGACTTGTTATTCATCATGAGGACAGAAAGCTGGAGGTCTACCTAGGCCATCCAAGACACTATCAAAAACAAGACTGCGCACAGTGGCCATGGCACAAGACTTTAATCCCATCATTCAGGAGGCAAGAACAGAGGGATCTTTAAATATGAGGTCACTCTGTTTACATAGAGAGGGCCAGGACAAGACAGTGAAACCCTGTCTAAAATAGTAGATAGATAGATAGATAGATAGATAGATAGATAGATAGATAGACAGACAGACAAGAACCACGACCCTAGAAGACATGTGTCAAAAATTTTTATGCTTCAAGGAAACCAGAAAGGTAGCAAAGGTGGTTCCACGAAGATTCAATGAATGAATCTGAAATAAAACAAAAGGTTGGATGTAAGGATACAGAACTAATTCATGTGATGTGCTGGGCAGAACTCATTTGCAACCCAACTGTTTCAAGTAAATCAATTTCTGCCAGAATAGTGTATGGCCTTCAACTGAGAGAACCGGGCCTGCCTGACCCCCTTCCCAAAAGTCACCAGTCCCAGGAACTAGGCCATAAGTCACCAATTCCAGGAAGAAGACAATAAAATTTTCTATCCAAGGAATAGCCTGGAGGTAACCACAAGAATGGGAAGGTATCTTATCTCAGGGTGGGGCATCTGTGCTGGGCAGTCCACCCACCTGGTAGTAGAACTTTCAAGGCACAGAAATTCCTAACCTTCCTGAGGTCTATAGATAGCTTGCTCAATGATAGTTAACCACAATCACTTTGCCCTTGCTGAATGTTACCCAATTGTGTAACTGTTAAGCTGTAATTTCCCAAACTCACTGTAACCCTTTAAAAACCCTCCTCCCCTTGAGCTCTACACTCTACACCGCTGCCTTAATGACAGTGTGGGCCCAAGTTCGAGCGTTTGTTTTGGAATCAGCTCCTTCGTGGTCTTTGGGGTCGTCGAGACATGAGCGTAACACAACCAAAGATAACGGGGGGAGGGGGGATTGCTATGTTTAAGTATTCAGGTGTCTCAAAATGAGTTTGGTAAATGACACTAGGAAACTAGAGGACTCCAGATCATCTTTCTGCTGTATCGTCAAATTTTCTGTTTGTTTTCTCTCAAAATGTCTCCCACACACATACATCCAACTGTCTCTTTTTGTTGCCATCTTTCTCTCAGTTTTTGAAATTTATCAGTCCATCTTAATTTATCTCTAATTTCCGTCTTTTCCTCCTGCTTACCTTTGTACTCGGATGGGTCCCAAGAGTCTCGATGTCTCACTTTCCTAACCCAATCCCTTTCTGCTTCCTCTCGCTATTTTTTTTTTTTTTTGACATGATCTCAGGTCCTAATTCTGACTTTAATGAATGAAACCCGCCCTTTCATTCAGAACTATACCTCTGTGTGCGTTCACTGATATTCGCTGTCTCTCTTCGCATCCAGTCTTCGCCCTCGCAATTTTCGGGCAGCTCTCCTCCTCTGTGTACTGGTATCTCTGCCTTCCTCCATAGCTATCTCTGGGTATTTGTGTCCCTGTTCCCTCCCCATGCTCTCACCACACAACCGAACTGCCTTTCCTAAATCAGGTAGTCCGGTCGTTACCTAGGATAGCACCAGTCTTGTCCCCTGATTACCATGGAACCACGCTGAAACCCACCCACCGCGCAAAAGTACAAAAGAAGTCTGATGGTGCGGCGCTTGCACACACGGAGTGCCCTCCCGACTACGACTCCCAAAAAGCATCTAGCTGAATCTTTTGCCCAACAGCTCAGGAGGTAGCGGAGGGGGCGACCCTCCGGACCGGGGTTGCCATGGAGACGGAGAGGCTGATGGCGTCCTAGTGAGAGCGGTGATTGGTGCAGAACCCTGCAAATCCCTGGGAAGGCCCGTAGTGAATTGACAAAAATGTGGTGGAGGGCATGCGCTGTCTTGCAAGGCGGTGCTGCCATCCGTTGCCCCCCGAGAGGATTGTGCACGTCGACAGTGTCCTGATGCCTGGATTCGAGACAGGCAGAGTGGGAAGAAACGGCCAGGAGTGCGACCTGATCCTTGCGACTACAGCAATCTCCTGGGGACGGGAAGAAGGGTACAAAGGAAGGCAAAGGTGGGGGAAGGGCAGGAGGGCTTGAAGCTGCGCGCGGAGCAGTCTGGGAAATGTAGTCTAGTATGAATGAAGCGAACGGGAATGTGCACGTTTAGGAGCGCGCAGCCTTCCTCGAACCACTGAAGAAAGGCTGGGAGTCCCTTCACTGGGAAGCCTTGGGATTTGACGGATAGAGGAGTGGGTTCTGGGAGGCAAACCCGTAGCGCTGGCAGGAGCCCGGAACTCCCTGCCGGCCAGCCCTATGCTGGCGTCATCGTTGCCATGGCGACCGGACATTACTTGCTTAGTGGTTGTTCCAAGTTACTCTCTAGGTTTATTGACTTGGCACTCTGAGGAAAGGAGGTGTAATCCATAGACATCAAGCTAACGCTTGATGTCACCCCAATACTAAATTCAGATTTTCACAAAGTCCCAGATGCAGAAAGTATCTGGGGAGAGGAAATCAGCCCTATTTGCAGGTCAGAAACTGCAGTTCACATAGGCACAGAGAAATCAGTCTCTTGGCCCTTCTTTGCAGCCTCTTGGTCCAGTGATTTGGAGGCCTTTGAGGGTCCTCAGAATTCCCCCGGTCACCTCCCAACCCCAACTAAATCAGAGAGCTGAAGAAATGGATCATTGCTAGATATAATAAATTAGCTTCTAGTGTTGGAGAGGAGTGGAAAGATATTTGCCTGAGAGAAGTTGAGATGGGGGATCAAGTGGAGTAGGGCTGTCCTTCTGGGGTGACTACACTGGGAGGGGAATGGTGGGGTGTGAGAGAAGGGCCAAGTCTGAGACTGGGTAGAAAACATTAAGGGACTGTTAATTGGGAGTCTGGGAGGAGCCAGCAGTGGTATACTGATGCCCAGATGCAAGTAGTGAGGCAGCTTCTGGGATGAGGCCGCTGCTAAAGGAATAGGATTTAGGGAAGAGAAATGTCTCTAAGCCTAAGGAGCAACATGTATTTAGAACACGGTAAGCTACCAGACACTTATAGGCCCAGCTGGAGAGGTCAGCAAAGCAAGTGGCTCAGAGTTCCCGCTGGTCTCTGGGTTGTGGCTGACCTGTCAGTGCCTGTTCCCTTACATGTCCTCTGCATGGAGAAGGTCCCAGGATCAAACAATACAGCATGCAGTAGGCGCTCAGTAAGCATTCATTGCCCCCATCTGTCACTATTCCAGATGCCTCATACTATTCTTTCCCTAGGGGCAGACATTGGCCTCAAAGACCTGATCTGGCACTCCTGATGAGACCCACTGTGCTGGGCTCCCCAGGTCGTGCACCCCCAGAAAATGAGCCCGTCCTGGTGAAGCTGGAGGATGCTGAGGAGGAGGGAGAGGACACTCTGTGGGACCCAGGCCCTGAGGCTGCGCGTCTACGCTTTCGGTGCTTCCGTTATGAGAAGGCAATAGGTCCTCAGGAAGCTCTGGCCCAGCTCCGAGAGCTGTGTTACCAGTGGCTACGCCCAGAGGTACACTCCAAGGAACAGATGCTAGAACTCTTGGTGTTGGAGCAGTTCCTAGGTGCACTGCCCCCTGAGATCCAGACTCGTGTGCGAGGGCAGTGGCCAGGCAGCCCTGAGGAGGCTGCTGCCTTGCTTGACAGGCTTCAATGGGAGCTGGACGGACCTCGGAAATGGGTGAGTCAGTAGCTGGGTGGAAAGTCAGGGCTAGAGCACTATCAAGGTTTGCCTCCCTCTGGGAATGCCATGCCCAGTCATGGCATTGGTCCTTGGTCATACAGCAGTGGCTACCTATAACAGGAATCCTTTGTGAAGCTGCTCAGGACAGGGGCCCATACCTGCATTACCTGTCATCCCCTAAGCTAGATGAGACAACCCCCTGTGCCAGCAAACAGTCCTTTTGTTTTCTGCTCAGGTTCAAGAAAGGGAAAAAGGGAAGCTTAGGACTTAGAAGGACCTAGTCAGTATGGGTTGACCAGGAGGTCCTACAGTGGAGTGGGTTCCCTAGACCATGGTTTGTTCCTAGTCCCATTCTCTCCTTGGTCTCTGCATCTCCCTAGGTCACAGTCCAGGTGCAGGGCAAAGAGGTCCTATCAGAAAAGATGGAACCCTCCAGCTTCCAGCCTCTACCTCACATTAAGCTTCAGGCTCCAGAGCCTCGGGCTGAGACTCCCCCTGGGGCCATGCAAGAATTGCTGCTGGACCTTCAAATGAAAGAGGAGACAGAAGTGATGGAGAATTCAGGTGAGAGCAGGCAAAGTGGACAGGGCCTGAAGCCTATTTGGGCAAGACTGATTACACTCCACTGAGCCAGAGCCTGCTAGATGAAATAGTTTCAGTGTGCCTCTGCCCTTCCTCTCCCCCGTATCCCTGACCACCACAGCTCCGTTTCCACAGATTTCCACAAGCATCATGGGACAGACTGCCTTGGGACCCACAGAGATACAGATTACAAACCAGTGTTTGTCTCATCTGTCTGCCTTTCAGAAAACCCTATTTGACGCTATTCCCACTGGGCCCTCAGCTGTCCTGTCTTGTCCTTTCCAGCCTTGAGATTGTGCCCCATATCTCCCTCAGGTCTGGAACCCAGCACCTAGCACCATTAAGAAGGGTGGGAAATTTCTTGTGGTGCCTAACCCCACTTTTTCTCCCCAGAGCTCCTGGAGTCTGGGCTTCTTCCTGCTGCCCAAGAGGCTGCAGCCACCCTCCTACCTAAGAAGGCCCAGGTGGGTCCTACACAGAATGTGAGTGACCTTCTGCCCTATAATGGGTGGGTGTTAGATAGGTCCTCTGAGCCCAGCCAGGCAAAGTCCAACAGTGACCACTGTGGTTTCAGGGCCATGAGACAGTACTGGACCAGACCTCTCCTCACAGCAACACTGAGCCTGATGTGTCCCCATGGAGCGAGGACCCTGTGGCCCTGTGGCATGAGGAAATAGGGGGCATCTTTTCACCAGGTTAGTAAATGGAATCAATGAGATTGAGCCCTCCTCATGTTCCACTACATTCATGAATTCTTATCCCTACTTAAGATAGTCCAGTCACGGCAATTGACTGCTTTAGCATTCTGTGCCACTCAGCCTTTGGCTCTTCCTGACTTTGCCCTATGTCATAATACCTTCCTGAAAACAGACCTTTCATTCTCCACAACCCCTCCCAGTCATGGCATTCTGCATGGAATCCAGACTCTGCTTGGATACTAGAGCAGAGATGTTGGGATCTGGCAAAGAGACCTTAATAGTAAACAAGGCATGAGTAGTTCTGACACAGCACAGGTAACTGCTGAGGACAGAGGTGGACCCCGCCCAGTCACATTGGCTCTGCTCTTTCTTGATTTACTTCCTAATTCAGGTGTATCACCCTGTGAGTTCTGGGATGGGAAGTAAAACTCTGAGTGGTTTATAGATCTGAAATACATTTTTCTAGCCCTTGTTAGTTTATTCTTCCATCCTGGGTTTGGAATTCAGGGATTGTGCATGCTAGGCAAGCATACTATCACTGAGCCACACCCATGCTTCCCACTGATTATGGACAAGAATTCTGTACTGAGCCATGCCTCCAGCCTCTCACTGGTGGATTCTAGGCATTAGTCCCACCACTGAGCCTTGCCTTAGCTCCTCCTTGGCAGTTTTTCCTCTGAGCTATACCCCAGTCCCAGACTGTTCTGTTGGACTCATCTGCAAGATTTTTTTTTCTTTTTAACTACTACTGTTGATGAATCCTCTCTATCTGAAATTCATATATTTTACTAGTAGGGAATTTTTTTATAGATGGTTGTGAGCAACCATGAGGTTGCTGGGAATTGAACACAGGACCTCTAGAAGAGCAGCCAGTGCTCCTACCCTCTGAGCACGGAAAGTTTCTTTCGAGCATGGTGTGATGGTGTAAACCAAGGCTCTTGGCCTCTGGGATGGTCCTTTAATGTCATCACTCTCATTTTCCACCCTCTTTGTTTGTGTGTGAGTCTGAGCAGGTGTATGTGTGTACGTATGTAGAGTTCAGATGACAGATGGCAGGAGTCACTTTTGTCTTTCCGTCATGTGGATACTCAGGATACAACTCAGGCCATCAGCCTTGGCAGCACACTGAGGCAGAAAAGAGCATCCAGCACAAGTGCCTACTGCCTCAGCATTCACCTGTCTTGACCACTGCCACCTCGGCCTTCACCTGTCTTGACCAGCCCTGCTCGTGTTGGGCAGGGGCCACTTTGCAGCGCTTAGGCCCGCTTCCCTTGTCCTCCACAGTGCCAGCCTCTCAGCTCTGTTGCAGGCACACTGGCAGTAGTGCTTCAGGCCCCTGGCTGCTTCCTCCTCCAGCTGTTCTTGCTGTAAGCACCATACCTCTTGCTTTCAAGCATCAATTCATCTTCACTCCATGACCCCTGTCATGCCTTAGCTGCTTGCCTCATCCTCCAACTGTGCCATTTGTGGTCGCCAGAGTTTTGGTTATTGGTTATTGGAGGTCGCCAGTTTTGGTTACTGTTTAGTGTTGAGACAGGGTCTACTATATCCTAGGCTGGCATGAAACTCAATATGTAGCTGAGCTTGATCTCAAACAACTAATCCTCATGCTTCTACTTCCCACATGCTGAAGATTATAGGAACAGAATACCTTTCCTGGTTTATGCAGTGTTGTGGATAGAACCAAGGGCTTCATGCATGCCACAAGCATCTTACCAGCTGACACACATCCCCAGCCCTCTTAGTTATTTGGTGGTTGTGGTGACAGTGGTGATAGTGTTTGAACCCCGGGCTTTTGCACATGCTAACTCTACTATTAGAACTCTACTCCCAGAGATCTTTTTAGTGATTCATTATGATACTATTTTAAATGTTAATGCCATGCCAGGGACAGCACTGGAAGGCTAGTGGCATGCAGATACAAATGAATCCAATAAAATCACAAGGCAGAAATAGTTTGATACACTGTAGTACATCAGCAAGCAAGACAGTAAAGAGAACCTGTCTCCATAGAGCCATTCTACAGGGCTGCTTTGGGTAGCAGTGAGTCTTCATGTGCAAGTCAAGCAACATCTCAGTGTCCTAGAGCTTTGGAATAACTGCATTTGGGATGGATCCTGGCTAACAACAGCCTAGCCTAGAGACAATCATGGTTTGTTTTATCCTGAGTAAGAAATGGCTCAACAGGACCACCCATCCTAAACCATTTTGCAGCTGGGGCTTGCCCTACATAGTTAGCAGGTAATAGTCCTGCTCATATGTAGAAGCTGCCTTGCCCTAAACCCAGCTGCCATGGGGCAAAAGCAAGCTTGTTTCACAAAGTTGAACCAGCTCAGAGCAGTACCCAGAATTAATGCATTCACATGGTAGAAACTCTGAACAGTGTACAAAGAGTACACAGTGCAGTGCCCCATCTGTGCCCAATAGCCAACATGACAAGATCTGTCCATGCCTTCAGAAAGAATCTGAGTACAAAGGAGCAGACAGAATATAATCATGCATAACAGTGTATTGGTCAGCCCAGACCACAAACAACAATTACTGCCAAAGCTGGATATGGGTCTATACACCTAACACTTGGGAGGCAGATGCAGATGGTAGGGAGAAACTGGAGGTTTGCCATGTTATCAGGGCCAGCTTGGACTACAGTGTAAGATCCTGTCTCAAAAGTTAGGGCTAGCAAGATGACGCAAGCAGTGCTACTAAGCCTGACAACCTGAGTTTACTCTCTGGGACCCACATGGTGGAATGAGAAAATCACTTCCCACAGGTTGTCTTCTGACCTCCATATATGCATCATGGCATGCATGTGGCCACATATACACATGCAACAAAAAAAAAAAAAAAAAAAAAAAAATTGGTTTTAATGTAAAAAGCCACTTGACAACACCTTTCTCAAGAGTTTTCCCTTTACTTAAGCGACACATACCTGGACAGCCAGGTCATGCTCAGTAGCCTTTTATAAACACAAGTAGACCCAGTCTAGGATACATAGTAAAACGCTGTTTCAAAAGCACACAGCAAGCAAGAAATGGTGGCCCTGGAGAGGCAAAGGCTACCAGACTTTTTGTAAATTTAAATCCAGCCTGATCTACATAGCAGGCTCTATGTAGCCAGGGCTACATAGTAAGATGTTTTTGTTTTAAGCCAAAAAACAAAAAGCAGAAAGATGTTTTTTATGGGACTGGAGAAATAGCTCAGTGATTAAAAGTAAAGGTTACTCTTCCAGAGGACTTAGGTTTGATTCCCAGCACTTACATGGTGGCTCAAAACCCAAAGGATCTGGCTGGCCATTACAGGCACTGTACACATGGTACAAAGACATATATACAGTCAAAACATCCATACATACATAAAATAAAATAATTTTAAATACAAGTTTTTTATTGTTGTTTGGATTTTTTAAGTTTTTTTGGTTTGGTTTCTTTGGGGTTTTTGTTGTTGTGGGGTTTTTTGTTTTGTTTGGTTGGTTGGGTTTTTTTTTTTTAATATTTTATTTATTATGTATACAGTGTTCTATCTGCATGTACACCTGAATGCCAGAAGAGGGCACCAGATCTCTTTATAGATGGTTGTGAGCCATGTGGTTGCTGGGAATTGAACTCAGAACCTCTGGAAGAGCAGCCAGTGCTCTTACCTCTGAGCCATCTCTCCAGCCCTGTTTGGTTGGTTTTTGGTTGAGTCATTGTTTTTCTCTATGTATCCAGGGAGTCTTGATTCCATTTATATTCAAAGCTGACATCAAATTTATCTCAGTCTTTCTGCCTCAAACACCACAAAGTACTGGGATTATAGGCATGTACCACCATGCACTGGTCAGAAAAGTTTAAAAAGAAGAAAATGTTTTAGGGGCTAGAGAAATCACTCCTCAGATAAGAGGGCACAGTCCTTCTGCAGAGAATCCAGATTGGGTTCCTAGCACCCAGGTCAGGCAACTCACAACCCCCTGTAACTCCAGTTCCAAGAGCCCTGATGCTTTCTTCTGAGCTCTGAGGTCACTGCACTCACAAGCATATAAACATATACATATGTACATAATTTAAAATAAAAATGCTGGGACACAGTGCTACACACCTTTAATCTCAGTTCAGGTGCATGGAAGCAGGAGGAGCATTGTAAATTCAAGGCTAGACTTGCTTACATAATGAGTTCCAGGCTAGCCAGAGCTATACAGACCCTGTCTCAAATAAAAAGTGTTTTAAAACTAACAGCCTTTGAGCTGGAAAGTGCGGGTGCCTCACAACCAACTCTAACTCCAATTCTGGTGGCCTAGCACCCTCCTTGGCCTCCTTTGGCCCCAAGCATGCATGTGGTACACAGTCATACATGTAAGCAAAACATATTTTTGAGACCAGGTTTCTCTGGGTAGCCTTGGCTATCCTAGACTCGTCTGTAGACCAAGCTGGCCAGGAACTCACAGAGATTCGCCTGCTTCTGCCTCACAGGATGCTGGGATTACAGGAGTGTGCCATCATGCCTGGCTTAAAATTTTTTTTCTTAAAAAGTTTTATTTATTTATTATGTATACAATGTTGTGCCTGCATGCCAGAAGAGGGTACCAGATCTCATTATAGATGGTTGAGAACCACCATGTAGTTGCTGAGAATTGAACTCAGGACCTCTGGAATTACAGCTGGTGCTCTTAACCTCTGAGCCATCTCTCTAGCCCCTTAAAAATTTTTCTTAATGAGCAATCCAGGCATAGTGACACATACTGTTAGTCCCAGCAATTGAAGGCAGAGGCAAACTCTGTGAGTTTGAGGACAGCTGGTCTGCAGAGTGAGTCTCAAAACAGCCAGGGATACATAGTGAGACTGTCTCAAAAAAAAAAAAAAAAAAACACAAGTAAATAAATAAATATGAACAATCCTTGCTTGGTGAGGTGACTCACCAGAAACCCCCATGATGAAAAGAAAAAACTCTGTAGGTTGTCCTCTGACCTACACAAGTGCACTACAGCATAAGCACACGCACAGCAATAAATAATAGTTTTTAACTATATCTTTTAAGAAAAAAATAAAAAGGGAGCTGGAGAGATGACTCAGTGGTTAAGAGCACTGGCTGCTCTTCCAGAGGTCCTGAGTTCAATTCCCAGCAACCACATGGTGGCTCACAACCATCTATAATGAGATCTGGTGCCCTCTTCTGGCATGCATTTATAGATAATAAATAAATTTTTAAAAGAAAAAAACAATAAACAATAGGTTTTAAACATATACTTTAAGAAAAAAAATTGGGGCTAGAAAGAGAGGGAGCTTAGTGGTTAAGAGTGTTTACTACCTTTCAAACCCATATTAGAAGGTTCACAGTGTCCTGTAACTCCAGTTCCAGGGGATCTGGCCTTCTAGGGCACCTGCATACACATGGTGACACAAATTCATGCAATCATACATACATACACTTAATAGTTACAAAAAAAAAAAAAAAAAGTTCTCATGAATGCCCAAATGACCTTAATCCTGTTTTCATGCCATATGGTTGGCAAAGAATAGGGATCGCCACAGATCTTCAGACAGTTCTGCAGGCTCCTGGCTCACTGTGATCAATCCTCTGTCCATAGCCCTTGTGGATTGCTTTCCATTACATACTGGAAAGCCCTGTTCATTAGTCATTAACACAAGAGGAACACAACTACTAAATAGGAATACCTGAAAGTGTAATTCCTGGGACAGTGTGGAATACTGCTGTTTTAGTTTTTGTGGGGTTGTTTTGGTTTTTTGTTTTCAAAATAGTAGCTCATATAACCCAGCTGGCCTTGAACTTGATTTGTAGCAGATAACAACTTTGAAATTCTATCTTCATCCCCCAGATTCTGAGATTGAAAGTACTTACCATCCATGCCCAGTTCATTTGCTATATTGATTGAATTTTCCAACACACCCTGTGTTGTGCCAGCAATACACACAAACACTTAAAGATTATGAAAGTGGGGCTGGAGAGATGGCTCAGCGGCTAAGAGTACTGGCTCTTCTTCCAGAGGACCAGGAGTTCAATTCCCAGCACCCACATTACAGCTCACAACCGTCTGTAATTCCAGTTCCAGGAGATCCAACACTCTCACAGACAGACAGACATGCAGACTACAGATAAAACACCAATGTACATATTTTTTTTATTATAGAAGCAGGATTAGAGAGAGAGAGAGCTTAGCAGTTAAAAGCACCCTGACTTCTCATGCAATTCCCAGAATCCACATGTCAGCATTCAACCATCTCCAGTGCAAGGAAATCCAACCTCCTCTTAAGGTCTTAACAGGCACTGAAGCCACAATGGTCGCAGATGATGCAGAGACATACATGCAGCCGAAAACACTTATACATGAAAAAAAATCATAAAAAAGAAAAGAATGTGAAAACAGAGTGGGGGATGTGGCTCAATGATAGAATATTTGCCTCCCACATGAGACCTCCTAGGTTCAAGTCCCACCTCTGGAAAAATAAATAAATAACAAGAATCTCAGACACAATGTGTCAATTCAGCCCCTGTGACTTTTTCTAAGCAGGGACTGGCATATTCTATGGAGTTTAAACAGTCAGATACGTTTTTTTTATCTTGGTCACATTCTTCCACGATGTAGCTGTCTGGTCACACTGTTGCTTTACTGAAGCTCTGTAGTAAATTAGCCCCTTAGTCTCTGGAGAGTTGTTAGGTCTGCTTTTGATTCTGGTTTCTTTTGGTGCATTCTAATTTATCTTACTTCCCTTTGATGCCTCATGGATTTTCTGTCACCCATTTTGTCTCCAACCCCAGTTGTCTTGATGGACAGCTCATTCCCTGATAAACCTCTTACACTGGAAGCTCACTCTGTAGTCCATCGTGCCTGAGGCTTGCACCTTTGAAGGCTCACTCTGTAGCAAGGACATACTTCTAGTGGACAGCTCCCATGTTGAGCATATTTAGCCCCTGCTCATCTCATCACCAACCCCAAAGCCTACATTAGAATCCCCTTGCCTGGGTCATCTCAAGTGTGGCAAGTCTAAACCGGAGACGTAAGAACTGCATTCACACACACACTGCTTCCTGTTGAAGTCACCTCTGGCTTTTATCGAATCCACATTCTTTGCATTTTCTAAGACCCTCATTGGCTAAACAGGGCCCCACTGTTACCCCAGAAAGAGGTGTTTTTCACACCAATGATTTAAGTCAAATCAGGAAAGCCTTTACACATACCTTAATGTTTTCTTCACTCAGGACCTTGCCCACCTCGGGAAAACCTGTTCAGATAGAACTGCCACAATCCTGTCTGCCTCACTGGCCAGTTCCAGGCCTGTAGTTCAGTCTCCCAGAGTTCCGTGGGTAGGACAGAAAGGCAGAGTCTCATAAGAGAATGGGTCCCCTTGTACAGGATTTTTGCTGCAGATGGACAGCACTGCCACAGAGCCAGATGCGATGAGCCCCCACCTCCAGGTCCCCTGGGATCTGGACATGGCTAACCTCTCTGGACAGATGCAGTCCCCTACCCGAGAAGGTGGCTTCGCCCATGCCCTCCAACTCCACAGCGACCAGAGAGGTGAACAGGAGCCTGCCTTCGAGGACCCCTGCCCCGGTATGGGTCCAGCTTTGGTAGCGACTCACTGGCATGCCCCAAGGGGCCGGAGTCGGGGCTGCCGCCCTAGCACAGGGACCAGAGGGATTCAAGGCAGCCGCTGCGACTTGTGTGGCAAGGTGTTCAGCCAGCGAAGCAATCTGCTGCGGCACCAGAAGATCCATACAGGTGAGCGACCGTTTGTGTGTGTCGAGTGTGGCCGCAGCTTCAGCCGCAGCTCTCACCTGCTGCGCCACCAGCTCACGCATACTGAGGAGCGGCCTTTCGTGTGCTGCGACTGTGGCCAGCGCTTCAAGCGCAGCGCGCGCCTGGAGGAGCACCGGCGCGTGCACACGGGTAAGCAGCCGTTCCTCTGCATGGAGTGCGGCCAGAGCTTTCGACAGCGTTCCAACTTACTGCAGCACCAGCGCACTCATGGTGACTCATCGTCGGGTCCAAGGCCACCCACCCTGACCCTCCCAGGAACCCCCGAGCCCCTGGGCCCCTTCCCGTGCAGTGAGTGTTGTGAGAGCTTCCCACGACGCGCCGTGCTGCTCGAGCACCAGGCGGTGCACACCGGGGACAAGTCCTTTGGTTGCGTGGAGTGCGGAGAGCGCTTCGGGCGCCGCTCTGTGCTGCTGCAGCATCGGCGCGTGCACAGCGGCGAACGGCCCTTCGCCTGTGCCGACTGCGGCCAGAGCTTCCGGCAGCGCTCCAACCTCACCCAGCACTGGCGCATCCACACCGGCGAGCGGCCCTTCGCCTGCGCCGAGTGTGGCAAGTCCTTCCGCCAGCGGCCCACACTCACGCAGCACCTACGTGTGCACACAGGCGAGAAGCCCTTCGCCTGCCCCGAGTGCGGCCAGCGCTTCAGCCAGCGACTCAAGCTCACGCGCCACCAGAGGAGCCACACGGGCGAGAAGCCCTACCACTGCTCTGAGTGCGGCCTCGGCTTCACGCAGGTGTCCCGGCTCACCGAGCATCAGCGCATCCACACCGGTGAGCGGCCCTTCGCCTGCTCCGAGTGCGGCCAGAGCTTCCGGCAGCATGCAAACCTTACCCAGCACCGGCGCATCCACTCGGGCGAGCGGCCCTACGAGTGTCCCGAGTGTGGCAAGGCCTTCCGCCAGCGGCCCACGCTCACACAGCACCTGCGCACTCACCGGCCTGAAAAGCCCTTCGCTTGCCAGGACTGTGGCCACCGGTTCCACCAGAGCACCAAGCTCATCCAGCACCAACGCGTGCACAGCACCGAGTAGATCAAAACATCTCACAGGATTGTTGTGAGGCTGGCGTATTGGGCCCACCTAGAGTCTGGTCTTCAGTAGGTGCTCAATAAATAGATGTTGCCTCCCCGACTGTCCGGTTCCTCTGCTGTTTCCCTGCTGGCATAGCCTCTGCACACACGGCCTCCTGGCAGGCTATGCACCCCCTTCCACAACAGCACCACACTTTAGCATTATAGCACTGCTTTCATGTGGGATATATTCTGGCTTATACAGAGGGGGTGCCCAGCTGCCAGAGCCCACCAGCAGAGCCGAACAGTTCCTGAGTGGGGAGTGAGGACTGAATTAGAGCCAAGTCACACTACACAAAGGATCAGTTCGAGAGGGCTGTCAGTAAGCCTGCAGCGTGAGTTTATTCCACAATTCCTTTTTCATAGGCAAAGCAGAAACAAGCCACATCAATACAAAAAGAAGTTCGTGGAACTGCCAAATTTTTCTAAAACTATTTCTCTATAGCAGATATGGTCCAAAGTCACACAAACAAGTTTTAAGGAACTTGGCGAAACTTTTCTCTGAAGGCCAGGGTGAAAACATGTTTTCCAATAAAAAACAAGGCAGCTTGACAAACAAGCAGCTCTCCACACCCAGCTTCAGATGGGGCAGAGTAGCCACACTCACAAAGGAGGAAAGGGTTCTCTGTATCTGCCATGGTAATAATTCAGGGTCTAATCAAAACAGAGGTCCACCAACTACATAACTGATGGGTGACTGAAAAAGGTAATCCAGCTGGGTGTGTTGGTACACACCTGTAACCCCAGCACTCAGGAGGATGAGACAGGAGGATTGCAGAAGGTTTGAGTCCAATCTGGGCTTCACCATAGCTGATATTTAAAAAAGCATAAACTTAGTGGCATATACCTGTAACCTCAGCAGTTGGGAGGCAGAGGCAAGAGTAATGCCGTAAGTTCAACAGGCAAGCCTACATAACAAGTTCCTGGACAGTAAGAGTTACATAGTAAGAAACTATTAAAAAAAAAAAAAAGCCAAAATACAAATGTGGTGGTATGATGTCACAGACTTGTAATCATTCCAGCTATTCAGGATGCTGAAGCAGGTGAACTGCTAGTTAGTTCAAGGTCTGCTTGAACTACAGACAGACCTGTCTCAATATAAACAGATAGGGTTATGGCAGGGTGGGGGGATGTAGTGGGATAACTCTGTAATATGGCCATTTGTCATCAAGCCTGATGACCTCAGCTTGATCCCTGGAACCCACATGTTGGAAGGAGATGACCATTTCCTAAAAGTTGTCCTCTGACCTCCACAATTTCTGTGTGTATGTGTGTTCTCAGGGTTATTTTTGCACATGTATATACACAAGGAAATAAATGGACAAAAAAAACTTTTAAAAGGGGGGGTCCAGGAGCTGGAGAGATGGCTCAGTGGTTAAGAGCACTGTCTGTTCTTCCAAAGGACCTAAGTTCAATTCCCAGCACCCACATGGCAGCTCACAACTGTTTGTAACCTCAGTTCCAAGGGATTTGACACCTTCACACTAATTCACATAAAATAAAATTAAGAGGGGGGGGGCACAGCTAGGAATGTAGTTTATTGATAGGCTATTTGCCTAGTATTCACCAGACCTTGGGATCCATGCTTTGTGTTCCTCATCCCCCAATTAGGTTTTAAGGACCATTTTTATGAGTTGGAAAGAAAAACAAGTGAGGAAAGTTATAAATCTTGGTTAGTAACTGAGAGGAAGGAAATGGACAGGAAAGAGAGGGTGAAAACCATTCCATTGGAGTCAGGGTCCCAGAGAGCAAAGATTCAGTAATGGTTGTCAGCAATCCACTGGATGGGAGCAGAGGGCTTTGGTTATCATCAAACAGAGTAGGAATGTCCAGAGTATCATGGCAGGTACACTGCAGGATCCAAAGAGAAAGAGAAAAACAAAAGTTATGTTTTTTGAGTCATAACTCAGAAAAGTGGGCAGGCTTAACAGTGAAGATCTACAAACAACTTCCTAGTGCTTGAAATCTTTAAAGTGGCTGAACTGTAAAGGAGGTGGGACTTGGGAGAAGCCATTTGGGAGCTTTGATCATTCTGTCCCAACGTGATTGAGAATCCTGAGGAAAGGCCTTTCAGGGCCTTCTCTTCAGGGCACTGGGCTCTGGGGTGATGTATAGACTACTACTAGAAGAGCCTCAGCTGACAGGTGAAGACTGCTGTCCCCTGGAGGAAGGCCACCCTTCCCAGCCCCTGAAGCACCTTGTTTCTCAGAGCAGCAGGATTAGAAGCCTCAGTGCAGTCTCTGCCCTATGGTGATACCCAGGTCTGGAGCCCAGAGGCAAGAACTTAAGTAATATCTAAGCCTTTGTTTGGAGATAGGATCAGTGTCTTCCCTGGCACTCCCACCACATTCCAGAGCTTGGGAGGACATGAAGAGCATTCAAGCCTCAAAAGGAATTGCCTACCTCTCAAGCTCTCCATCTTGCTCTGAGCCAACACTATCAGTTCCCATGACATCATTTGTGCCCAAATCCGCTGTCCAGTCACTTTCATCCTAACAGCAATCCACCCCCAAACCATGAAACAGTCATCAGGAGGCAAAACTTTCTTCCTAACAGAGGAAGGATGGAGTACCAGGGAATGAACATGAGGTGGCCATGATACATACCAGAGTAGGAAGTTTAAACTAGGTATTTAGCCAGTTCAAGATCTCCCTGTCACCATGAGTGTGCAGCTAACAAAACAAAATGAGTGGGACCCCAATTCAGGCCCAGGACCAATTGCTCTATCCTCTGGAAATTGTTCCTCTCATTCCAACCACAGGCTCCTTCCACCATGGCACTATACATAGTGCTACATGGGTCTCCCTCATACTGGGGAATCTTCAGGAGTGCATTCAGCAGGAAGTCACAAGAAATACAGCTGAGAGCAGTTTACATGATCCTGGATACTTCAGGCCTGGTGCCCCATGACATTGCCTCCTTTGCAATGACCATCTTTCCTTTCATCTTCTTGGCTGTGATTCTGACACAGTTTTTCCCCCACCCATGGGTTACTGGGGTGCAAGTTGTCAAAGGTGCCACATTTAACATGACTCAGCATGGGCCCTAAACCCCAGCTAAGGTCTTTCTCTGGGTAGGTGTCATCTGACTGGCTCTGGCCTGGGTGTCTCCAGGAATACCATTTTAAGGTGTGTGTGTCCAAGCTGCTTCTGTGTGTATAGTTTTACTGTTCCTGCCACACTGTCTTGACATCTTGCTAAGTAGACAAGGTAAAACAAGGCAGTGGCTAATCCTGTGTGAAAGAATGAGAGGGGTTCCAGCCCCAATGACAGTCTCTTGTTCCCTCCATCAACAGTGTGGGACAAAGACATGGCTCCATGAGGCCACCCTTAGCAGACTATGGAATACCCCTAATCTTATAGAGATCTAGACTCAAGACAAACCAAGATTCATGCCTCCAACGCAGAAAAGAATTTCAGCATGAAGAAAAGCTGGAGATTTTATTAAAGATATGGGATCCTTAAGGGAGAGCCTCAATTGTCTTAGCATTAGCTGTAATACCTTTTTGGTGGCCCTCAAGTTACATTTCGAAGCATTGCTAAGAAACCTTTTTCCTCTTTTGAAAAGATTGGAGGGTGGCTCCAGAGATGCCTTAGATGGAATAATCGAGTAAGGTAAAACCAGAAGCTACTGGAATTGTATACATTTAGTACACCACATTCTTTCCCTGTAAATGGAATTTCTGGTAAGATTCCTAGAAATTTTCCTAGGTTTACAGCTGAAAAAGACTGTAAAGGACTTCAAGCAACTATTAATTGCACTGGCATTCTTGTTTCTCCCCAGGAGGTGGGGGGCAATTTCAACCAGACTTCAGGGTCAGAGGCTCTATTCCTTTTTCCAGTCCCCATAATTTTCAGTGTTGTTCTCTCCTGCCTCACAGACCACCAAAGATCCTGAACCAAGATAAGCAGAATTTAGAACCCTAGGGGTAGTAAAAGAACACAGGCAAGGCAAGGGTTACCACACTGCCAGTAGAACTGCAGGGCTAGAAAGAGTAGCCCAGCCCCATCTAGCCCCCAGCTATGGGACTTTGGAAGGGCCAGGTATGGAGGGATATACCTGTAATCACAGTACTCAGGAAACTGAGGCAACAGGAATAATATTAACTCAAGATCAGCCTGGACAACATGCTGAGTTTGGGCTATAGAAATGGATCCTGTCTGGAAGAAGATAAAGCCCAAAAGCAGCAGCTATACAAAAATAATAAGCATAGAGCAGAGTAGCTGAGAAAACAGTACTGGATAGTTCTGGAGTGATTTGTCTGGGTCTCAGATTGGGTGGGCTAGCCTTAAAAGATCAGGATGATGAGGGCACTGCCAGCAAGGCTGTACTAAGTTCCAAATGCAGGACCGTGAGCCATGCTGTGTGGCACCAGCGCTCTGTCAGATGGCAAAGAGCCTTTATTTATTTAAGAACAGCTTTTATAAAGGAGAGGATTTCGGCCAAGTTTTTCAGGCTGTGACCAGACAAGCAGCAGACACACTTAACAGCGACTGTGGCTGCTTGCTGGTTTCCTAGATGACAGCCAGAAGTCACTGGCCCATCCTGAGCTATTTCCTTCCACCTCCCAAGCGCCCTACTGTGACTGCATGCGAGCTGACGCAACACGAGTTCATGGAGAGGCACAATACCAGTCCTGCTTCCATAAGCCCTATAGCCACGTCCATCTTGAACTGTAAAACTGTGCTCACCCTCTGTTGCACAGTAGATATCTATTTTAAAGAACAATGTGTTGCTAGGATGTCCCTGAATGCCCGGGCTCAAGGGAATCTGATACATCAGCCTCCTGAGTTTTGTTGTTGTTGTTGTTTAGCCTCCCGAGTTTTAAAGTTAGTTTACATCAATCCAAATCTGGGTTTGCGATGGGATTAAGCGAGTTTGTCTCTGCACCCTTAGACAACGTCCTTTATAACATCCATACTCTGCCTTTGCTGAGCCCTCAGAGAGCAACTCTAGCCCGGTCCCGCAGTGCTCCGCATAAGCGCAATACTGATGGAACCACCGAGAGCCAAAACGGCCACCACCCGCCTCGTTTAAAAATGGTTGCAAGCGCAGCTTCCTACTCTACATCCCAGGAAGTATCCGCTGGATCTCCGAAGAGTTACCTCCACAAACGGAAATACCCGAGCTCAACCGAAGAAGACCGAACCCCAAACTGCAACGAGGAGCAACTTGGGGGAGGGGGGCTCCAATGGTTGCGCAGGCGTAGAGCACAGCCGACAGGAAGAACCGAAGTGGGCTGGCGGCGGAAAGCGCCGAAGGCAATACAGCGCAGCCAGGACAGGAAAAACCGAAGTGAGCAGGCGGCGGAAAGTGCCGAAGCGGCAGGGCGCCCGAGGTCGTTGTGGACTTCTGCGTCGAAGACGCGCCTGCCGCGGAAGCTGAGCCTCCACCGGTACCCGGT
Source organism: Psammomys obesus (assembly GCF_907164565.1). Taxonomy (NCBI): domain Eukaryota; kingdom Metazoa; phylum Chordata; class Mammalia; order Rodentia; family Muridae; genus Psammomys; species Psammomys obesus. The sequence continues at coordinate 815,834 of NW_026590435.1, forward strand.
CGCGGAAAGTGCGGCTGCTGCCTCCTCCTTCCACCTCAACGTAGCCTCCTAGCAGAGGAAGCAAATAAGCGGGAAAGCGGCGGACGGGTAAAGGCCGGCGTCAGCAGCCGCAGCGGGGCCTCGCAAGACCCAAGCGGAAGAAGGGGAGGAGGGCGCGGGGGCTGTAGCAGGGGCGGGGCCGAGGATCGCCGAGTCTTCCCGAGCGCCTCCGAACAAATCCGAGGCGCTAAGCCAGGCCAGAACCGGACTACGGGAGCCGAGGCGGGCCGTGCGGTGGGCGCGGAGCAGCGCGGCAGGCCGGGCGGGCGGCGGTGGCAGCGGAGGAGGCCGCGGTAGCGGGTCCCAGGAGCGGAAGCGGCGCAGGCGGCGGCGGGGGGCCGGGTGGCCGGGGTCCCGGGCCCCGCGGCGGCTGCGGCGGCGGCGGCGGCGGCAGGATGATCAAGCTGTTCTCGCTGAAGCAGCAGAAGAAGGAGGAGGAGTCGGCCGGCGGCACCAAGGGCAGCAGCAAGAAGGCGTCGGCGGCGCAGCTCCGGATCCAGAAGGGTAGGTCGGGACCCCGCGTTCGTGGTCAGGGACTGGGGTGTGAAAATGCGGCCGCTGAGGTTTTGTATCGGGGGTCAGGGTTCGAGGGTTGTGATGCGGGACGGGGGGTGCGGTCACTAGGGAGGGTCAGAGATTAGGGCCGAGTATAAGCGTTGGGATACTAAGGTCCTGGAGTGTTAGTGACCCGGAATCTGTTAGGGGAGGGAGTAGTTTTGAGAGTCAGACTGGAACTTTGCTTTGGGGTGATGGGTCGTGAAGGTTGTGAGTCGGGGAAAACTAGGAGACGGTTTAGTGTATTATACTGGGGAGTCTTAGCCCAGAACTCAGGTCTAGGGGGTCAGGCAAAGCAGTTTTGAGTTTGAGATGAAGGAGTGAACTGGTAAGGGGACCAGGTCAGGTGACAGGAATTAAAGAGTAAGAATGAGGATCAATTTAAGCTACCATGCTGGAAATCTCAAGGGTCAGGTGGGAACTGGGGCTTGGAATAATCCGGAGAGAGGAAGGACAATGGAGGCTAGATAGTTGATGAGAAGGGATGATTTTAGTGTTTGGAGATCATGGTCCTTGAATTGGGGTGGACAGGTAATGTCCACAGTAGTGAGTAGAGATGACGAGTAAAGAGTCAGGTTTATTTAGGATGCCTAGGGACTCTTGGAAGCCAGTATTTTAGGAGTAGATGTTCTTGGTGACTATGTTGTAGGAGCTTGTGGTAGGGGGTTTAGGAAGGTAAGAGTTTGCCCTTTCCCAAGAGAGGGGCATGCAGTTATAAATGAAGATGCTTGTATGTGGGATACTGTGTATCCAGAAGAGTCCATGTAGAGACTGAAAAGTGAGTATGTAGAACAGACTGAGCTATTGGTGTGAAGCACACTACACAGCAGAGCTCTACAGGGCCAAAAGAAGGCCTCTGTGGCTCTGCTAGCATATGCCCAGACCTTTCTCTCCTCCCCTCTGCTGCCCAAACCTAGACATTAACGAGCTGAACCTGCCCAAGACGTGTGACATCAGCTTCTCAGACCCAGACGACCTTCTCAACTTCAAGCTGGTTATCTGTCCTGATGAGGTAAAACATGGCAGAGTTCATAGGAGCAGACCAGGAGTAGCCCGATAAGAATAGGATCTTAATATGTTCTTCCTTTCCTCTTCAGGGCTTCTACAAGAGTGGCAAGTTTGTATTCAGTTTTAAGGTGAGTCTCAAGTGGGCAAAGGTGACTCTGTGGAGAAGACTGAGGCACAACCAAACACCTACCCATCTCATTTCTCTTTTTCTGGAGCCAGGTGGGACAGGGTTACCCACATGACCCTCCCAAGGTGAAGTGTGAGACAATGGTTTATCATCCCAACATTGACCTAGAGGGCAACGTCTGCCTCAACATCCTCAGGTGAGGGCACTGCTTTCTGTTTCCTGTCGAGGGCCTGCCTTCCGGGCATCCTCTCGGCCTTTTGTGGATGCATACCCACCCTGTCCTTCCTTCCCGTTTATGGTCAGTCTGTGTTTCTCTGTCTTCATTTCCAAGTTGTTTTCCTAATAGCCTGATCTTGGCTTTTTCCATGGCCTGCCCTTTTCCATACCGCGCCCGCCCCCTTTTCTTTTCTTTTCTTTTCTTTTCTTTTTTTTTTTTTTTTTTTTTTTGAGATTGAGACAAGGTTTCTTGTGTAGACTTGGCTGTCCTGGAACTCACTTTGTAGACCAGGCTAGCCTCAAACTCAGAGATCCGCCTGCTCTGCTTCCCATGTGCTGTGGTTAAAAGCATGCACCACCATCACCCAGCTCTTCCCCCTTTCTCACTCCACAGTGTTAATGGACATCATATAGTCCTGACCTGGGGACTCTGTAGCAGCCTCCCACTCAGCAGCCCCTGATAACTTTGATGCTCTCTATCCACAGAGAGGACTGGAAGCCAGTCCTTACGATAAACTCCATAATTTATGGCCTGCAGTATCTCTTCTTGGTAAGTAGGGATAAGCATTTGAGGCTGAGGGTTTGATGGCCATCTGCCTCTCTTGCTTGTTGACTTCTACTTGTACTGGCCACAGGAGCCCAACCCCGAGGACCCACTGAACAAGGAAGCTGCTGAGGTCCTGCAGAACAACCGGCGGCTGTTTGAACAAAACGTGCAGCGCTCCATGAGAGGTGGTTACATCGGGTCCACCTACTTCGAGCGCTGCCTTAAATAGGTTTAGCAATTATCCATCCCTGCCAGGGTTACCAGCCCAGGCATCCCCTGCAAATATTTATTGGGGGCCCGGGTAGGGTGTGGGGGATAGCCTTGGCCCCTGCCTAGGCCTTGCCTCTCCTTCCTGTCACCTGCCCCTAGTTATTTTTTTTTCTTGACCACCACATGATTATGGTCGGTACTGCCTCCTCCGACCTGCTCAGCAATGGGAAATGAATTGGCTTGTTTAGCAACCCCCCTCCTGCTGGGTGCTGTCCAACCCCCCACTTTTGTCTGTGGGGTAAGTGGACAATGGGCTTGGGTCTCTGGGCCCGAGCAACCCACCCCACCACCACTGGAGGTCCCACCAGGCTATTAAAGGGGAATGTTACTGCATGGCCTCTGCCTCTTCCTTCTGTGGGGTGGGAGGGAGAAGTGAAATCCACCAGCGACTACGATGAAGATAAGTGTGTGGCCTTGGGATGAGGAGTAAGCAATGAAGAATCGGCTAATTTCAGTTCGCAGCCCCTACACCAACATAAGGGAACATAAGTCATTCTCCAGGCTTGCCCCTTTATGCCATGTGTGGGCCCGCCGATTTGGTTCCTGTCAGGCACTTGTTAAGATTACATGGATGAGCCACCCAAAGATGGGTGGAGTTTGGGCCTTACAGAATGAATAGCCAGTGGTGCTGTACTCCTGCTAGGAGCCTCAGAGGCTTAGTTGGGCGGGACTTGAAGTTTCCGCAGAGATGTGGGACGTTTTGCGCATGCGCTTGGTGGCTGGATGTGCGCGTGCGTCCTGCCATTTCCCAGCATTCCGGGAGAGGGTGGGTTAGTGACGTCAGGCCGTTTAGCCGGAAACGGCGGAGGCAGCAGAGGGGTTGTCGTTGGTTGAGTCTCCAGGCTTCGGAAAGAAAGGGGCGTGACCCGGAAGCGGAAGCTCGTCGTTCTCTCTACTCCGGTGAGTGGTTCCCGCAAAGCTCCAGGTCTCGTTTGGGCGGCAGCGTAGGAGGGCTTCTCGGTTGGGTCCTCGGATGCCGCGTAGTCCGCCTGACCCTTCTCTCATCGAGGTCTCCACCTCTGCCTGCCCTCGGTGTTTCTGTCACGTCGTGTGTGTATAGAGTGCCACTTCTATCCCGGCAAGCCAGGTTCCCTCGGCATTCAGATCCATTGCCCCACTTTAGGGCCCACCTTCCACCCTGTTACGTTTCAGAACTTCCTCCATCCTATCCTCCCGTGTTGGTGGGCCGTTACTAACCTCTCCTCAGTACTCTCTTGGGTTGGCTTGCCTACTCAGGTCTGGGTCCCTGAAATAATCCAGAACCACACCCTTAAGTCTTTGCCTTTGAAAGCAAAGCAGTTTCCAGTAGAGTGTGTGCCTGAGTCAGGAAAGTGTATTACTGGTTTTGGCCGGCTAATCCTTTTTGACTACTCTTGTTTTCGGACCCTATCTATTTACATGACCCTGTTTCTGTCTTTTGCTGTCTTGGGCCCTGCACGCTACAGCTAGGTCTAAAGTCTGTCCCAGGCCTGCTTGTGGAGTCCCAGGATCATGGACCTGTTGTTTGGGCGCCGGAAGACTCCAGAGGAACTGCTTCGACAAAATCAGAGGGCTCTGAACCGAGCCATGAGGGAGCTGGACAGGGAGCGGCAGAAGCTAGAAACCCAGGAAAAGAAAATTATTGCAGACATCAAAAAGATGGCAAAGCAAGGCCAGATGGTAAGTGCCAAGTTGTTTCTCAGTTTGGGGTGTCAGGGAGGACCCCTTCACAGTACATGAGTAAGCCTACAGAAAAGCTGGCCATTGTGCAGGCAACAGCAAACTGAGAGAACAAGAGCACTGAGGAGTGGACTTGGACCAGACACTCGGAATTCTAGGCTGCAGTGAGTTGGGATGAACAGGCAAGAGTTAAGAAGCCTTGTCAAAAAGGCCAGTGAGACAGCACACACTGGGAGGCAGAGGCAGGATTCCTGTGCGTTCGAGGCCTGCCTGATCTACAAGGTCTACAAGTTCAGTACAGCCAGGACTACGCAAGTAAACCTTGTCTCTAAAAGTTGATGAAAAAAAAAAAAAAAAAAAAAGACAGTTGGTATTTCTTGTGGTATGCCAGCAACATAGAAGCTGGACCTCGGATAGGCTTGTACATTTCTGGATATAGCATGAGGCAAACAGGTTTTGGTCATATGGAAGAGTTGGAGTGTTTTGTTCAGTGAGATTAGACTCCAGAATTTTGTGCGTATTAGGCAACACAGCAATGTCCCTGGCCCAAGGCAGATTATTGGCGTAGTCTAGGAGTCAAGACTGAGGGGGAAAAGTCATGGATGTCCAAGAAGTGAGGGATAAGGACTGCACCTAGTACCTTCCTGCACTTCAGCACTAGGTTAAGAAGCATGAACTGCATGCAAACTAGAAAGAAAAGTGTCAGCAACATAGTTTAAAGCAAGAGTTTAGCTTTCATGAATGTTTAAATTTTACACTACAGAGTAAATTTTACCAAAGGGGGCTGAGGGGTGGGGGGAAAACGATGCAGGGGACCATGCCTGTAGTTCCGGCATTAGGCAGGCTACAGAGTGATATCCCTGAGAAGGGTGAGATTTGAGAAGTGATCATTTGGTTTAACTTTCGTGAGAATACCACAGCAGGAATAAAGCATAACCTCAAAGGTTCCTCCTTTATTCTCTTGTCCACTGTGTAGGATGCTGTTCGGATCATGGCAAAAGACCTGGTGCGTACCCGGCGATATGTGCGCAAGTTTGTGTTGATGCGTGCCAACATCCAGGCTGTGTCCCTCAAGATACAGACTCTAAAATCCAACAACTCAATGGCACAAGCCATGAAGGGCGTTACTAAGGCTATGGGCACCATGAACAGACAGGTTTGTTCCTCCCAATCCACCTTCCTATTCCAGTTGACCTTCCAGCAGTTCATTCACCCTCCCCCTTCTTCCAGCTTAAATTACCCCAGATTCAGAAGATCATGATGGAGTTTGAACGGCAAGCAGAGATCATGGACATGAAGGAAGAAATGATGAATGATGCCATTGATGATGCAATGGGTGATGAGGAAGATGAAGAGGAGAGGTATGGGAAATAAGGCAGGGAGAATTTACCAGGTCCCTTACCCATCTACAGCCTTCATGAGTTCTTCTTTCCTAGTGATGCTGTTGTGTCCCAGGTGCTGGATGAGCTCGGACTGAGCCTCACAGATGAGCTGTCAAGTGAGTGTTCCAAACCCATCTATTTCCCTACCCAAAGCCCAGCCACAGCCCTTTGACCATCAACTCTCTCTGCAGACCTTCCCTCCACCGGTGGCTCACTCAGTGTGGCTGCTGGTGGAAAGAAAGCAGAGGCCGCAGCCTCAGCCCTAGCTGATGCAGATGCAGACCTGGAAGAGAGGCTCAAGAACCTTCGCAGGGACTGAACAACTCCCCTCCTGGACTCTTCACCCTGTCCCCTCTGTAATAAAGAAACTTGGACACAAATTTCCCAAGACTGTGAGATTCTCCCCCATGTAACTGATGAATTTCCTAAGCTTGTGAATTGTGGTAATGGGGACCCAAAGGCAAAGCTGATACTGCTTACCACAAAGAGCTTTGAGAACCAATTATGCGTGGGCCCCAGGGCTACCAATTGGTATGTGAGTACTTAGGCCATCCAGGCAATGCAGACCTACATCTACCACACTCAATGAGGTGTCCTGTGATTTAAGGTGGTGCCCAATTTCTGGTCAAAGTAAGACTCAGTTGGCAATTAGTTAAATCATCATTGTAACAAATATAAAACTTTGGTTAGTCCCAGTACTCAAAGAGGCAGTCCAACCTGGTTTTAAAAAATTACAGGACAGCCAGACCCATCTGAAAATGTACAAAAACCTTGGAAATCTCAGCACACAACCTACTCTGATTGCAAGCTCGTGAGTAGCTTCAGGTCCAGATTTGCTGTCTGGCCACTGGGAGGCACATGGTACAATACAAGAGGCTTCAATCCAAGTTTCAAATCTTCCACCCTGCCAAAGAGGTTAAGTCCCCTGTGGAAGTTTGCTTGTGAAACAGTAAATATTAGGCCTCAGAAATACAGTCCCCAAACAGGTGAGGCATGAGCGACTCAGTGAAGTTTTTATTAAATCCACAGAAGTAAAAACCATTTTGTGAGGAGGGACTGAGGGAAGGGGCCAGCAAGAGCAGGAGTCAGGCCACCAGAAGGAGGAATGGGTATGGGGTGAGGACAGAGACCAGGGCTGGACTGTGCTGTCTACAAGAGCCCCAGCTTCAGGGGCCATCACCAGGGCCAGACAGCTCCTGAGAACTTAGGCCAGCACTGGGAAGGTTTAGCGGTGGCGGTTCTACCAGCACAGCAGAAAACTTGGTGTCACCAAAGGCATCGTTCATGCGCGTCTCAAAGAAGCGCTGCAGACCGATGATGGACTGCACATCCGCCTTGTCCTGGGCCAATTAGAAGTACACCAGTGAGTGGATCCTGGCTTTTCTTCCCCCTGCCACCCTCCCTACTTCCTTCTGTGGGCTCACCTCCGTCAGTTTGTTGAACTGTTTAAACATGCGGCCCACATCTTGGGCAAACTCCTGGGGGGAACTATAAGGGGGTGACAGCTTCTCTTGGAGGCGAGCACGAATCAGGGTAAGGTCTAGGGTACCACCAGGCTGCTCCTACAGGGAAACAAAGCATTTTTTAGGAGGGCATTTACCACCTCTAGGCCCTCCAACCTCTCCTCTGTTCTGGGACTCACCATGGAAAATGTAGAGTCAGTAGCCAGCTGGTGCAAGGGGCGGCAGGGTTCATGGCAGAACAGGGCCAGCAGGACACGCTCACATTTCTAGACAGTACAAGAGATGGCAGAATTGTAGCATGGAGAAGGGTTTAAGGCACTGGGGCCACCCAACACCTGTGCATTCAGCCCTCACCCGCTGGCTGGCTGGCGAGAGCTTAGCTACCACACCGGTGCTATCTGTTCCATCCAAGCTAAGGCTTCCATCTTCCTCCTTTAGGTCAGGGAGCACATGGCAGAGTGAGCAGCTCCATTCCTCCCTAGGGTGAAGAGTAGGAAATGTAAAACATGACAACTAGCCCTCCACAATCTATCTGATCTTGCCCAGACTCACACATACCCTGGAACATCCTGCAGGGCTGGGAGGTGGCAATCTGGGTGGAAGCAGAACTCGCACTGGTTGCACATGACCAGGTCACCTGACTTCTGGCAGACACGGCAGATAGTGGCACTGTCATCCAAAATACCTGGCCCAACTACTGGGGCTGAGGTACCCTCAGGAGCCACCACCTCCAGGCCTGAACTGGTACTGCCACTAGGTGAAGCCAGACGAGGTCCCTCTGCACCAGGGCCTTCAGCCAGAGCCATCAACACAGGCTTGGTCTCAGGACCCTCAGTGGCAACAGGAGGGGCTCCAATAGCAGCTTCTGTCTCTTCTTCCTGTAAGAGAGTTTTGAGTGTTAGTATCCAAATCTGGGGTGACAAGTTTCACTCAATCATCCTGTATGTAATTAAGTCAGGCTCACCTTGACAATGGCCATGCCAGGCAGCGGTGGAACACCAGGGGCTCCTGGTGGCACAGTCCCAGCCTGACCAGCAGCTGCAGCGGCAGCACCACGCTCAATAACAATCAGATTGTAGTCCTCAGTGGTGCTTCCAGGAAAGACCTTGAAGACTGGTGGCTGGCTATCGGCAGTGAGATCCAGATCCAGGCGTTCAAGGCTCACACGTGGCACCTTTCTCATGAGGCCACTTACCTCCCCCTCACCAGAGCGGGACCTGTTAGCGGACCTTGTCATGAGCTCCCATGCATCCCTACCACACCAATACTGTACCCACTGCTACTCCAACAGGCTATCACACTTACCGCTTCATGCCTGACACATGTGGCTCTGCACTTGGGTACGGATCATCTGCTCAGAAGACAAAAGAGTTGGCAGCATAGACAGATACAGGGTACTCACCAAGTCCTTCCAATTCCCTAGGCAAACTACTCACCTGACCCAAAGCCATAGCCCTCCTGTACTTCCATGGGCTAGAGACGGAACAGAATGTGTTATCAGTGGGGCAAATAACCCATGAGACCCTAATGCCCTCCTTCCCTTTCCCCAGTTCCTCTCCCCAGATCACCTGACTGCTGCCAGGACCTTGCTTGCTTAGGGGCCCTGGAGCTCTTGGAGGAGCCATGGGCCCAGGACCTGTGGAGTTTGTACCAGGACGCTCAGCCACAATCTTGCCTGAAAAGAGAATCCTCATTTGGTACAAAACTGCCTAGAAAGCTCCCCAGGTCAAATAAAAGCAAAGAACTAAACAACCTACCAAAAGCCTCAGCACTCTTGGTCCAGGCATTGAGATCCCACTGAAACTTCATCTCACCATGAGGCTCCACAGGATCCACAATCATTTTGAGGGCACGATGCAGCTGGAAATAGATCTAATGGGGCAAAAACGTTGCATATGAGCACACTTAGCAACTTACAGGTCCCAGGGTGCTGAGGGGCCACCCAGCTGAAAAAAGCCCACCACTACACACCAGTTTCTTAGAAAGCAAGAGGGCTGTATTGTTATCACTCTCCAGAGCCCAAGAGGCAAAGCGCAAAATGTGCTCCTGGTGCTTCTGGATTTTGGTCATGGTCCAGTGCTGGCGCTCCAGGCGCTCCTGCTGCCCCTCAGTCACCTTCTGCAGGTCAAGGAAAACAGTGTCACCAAGGAAGGTAGGGAGTACTAAGATCCTTCTCTACCCTGGATGGTGTCATGTCAGCTGCCAGCAGCAGAGGTTGACCAACACCTTTCCAATAGTGTAATGTTTACCTGAGCATCATTGACCAGAACCCGGCCCCGCTTATTTAGCTCCTTCATGATCTGCAGAATGGCCATCTTGACGTCAACCTGTACACGCTTCTGCACATCAGACACCTGGCGGATCCTAATGGACAAGACAAGTAAGGCCAGGAAACCTTACCCTGGAACCCTAATAGCCCTGGTACCTGCACTTACGAGCTGCGAACCTCCTTGGTGTTTTTTTGCAGTGTGGCATGTTTGTCCCCAAGACGTTTCACCAAAGAAGCCAAGAGTTTACGTTGGTTTCTCACTGCATCTTCCAAGAACTGGTACCTGAGACCACACACACACACAAAAGTGAGCCTGCACGCTAAACTTAAACTTGCAAACAGTCCCATCCACCTACCCACTATGCCCTGAGACTCACTGATGGTCCTTGTGGGCGTTGAGCTGGCAGTCCCGGCAGGTGAGAGTGTCACAGCTCTCACAAAACAGCACAAGGGGTTCATGCTTGTGTACATTACAATAGACTGTTCGTTCACCATCTCGAGTCTTAGCAGGCCCTGGGAAACAGGAATCATGCTCTTAGCCATCTCAAACCCAAGCAGCAGACAACACCCATGTGACCCCATTTCCAGCTTGTCCCATAACCTTGACCCATCTACTGAGAAGGCCTTGATCCCAGATGACCACACAAACATTTATAAGGAATAAATACAACGTTGTGAAGAATCACTTTATTTCCTGGTTATCTTCCTGCCTGCCAAAAAACCATCCCCAAATAACCAAGGTTCTGATAGTTCCAGAACTCCCTATTTAAAAAAAAAAAAAAAGAGCTAAGGCCAGGCGATGGTGGCAAGCACCTTTAATCCCAGCACTCAGGAAAGCAAAGGTAGATAGGTCTACAACATTGAGTCCAGGACTGCCAGGGCTACACAGAGAAATCCTGTATTAAAAAACAAAACAAAATAACCTAATTACAGTATCAGCACCCAAGACACTGTAAGGCAAGCTTGAATTACACATAGTGCATTCTAAGCCAGACTTGTCCCTATAGTAAGATTTCCTGGTGAGTGTTGGGGGGGGAGGTGTGAAGAGACCTGAGGTGGACAGTTCTGGATTTAAGACCAACCTGGTTTACAGTGTTACAGGCCAGGCAGAACTATATAATGTGCTAGGCTCCACAAAGAGATCTCTGACAGGGTTTGATGGTACACACCTTTAACCCAGGGCTTAGAAGGCAGAGGCAGGTGGATTGCTGTGATTAGGCCAGCCTGGTCTACAAAGGACAGCCAATGCTTCACTGAGAAACCCTGTCTGGGAAAACCATTAAAAAAAAAAAAACAAAAAACAAAAACAGAAAGAGGCCTCTGGTACAGCATAACTTTAATCCCAGCACTTGAGAGGTAGACATAAATGTGAAGACCAGCTTGGTCCACACAGTGAATTAAAGGGCAGGATCATATAGAGACCTTGCCTCAAAAAACAAAAACTGGGCATGGGGCACAAGCCTTTAACCCCAGCACTAGGGAGGCAAATGTGACATAAGGCCAGCCAGTTCTATAAGGTTCTAGGAAATGAAACACCATCTTTAAAAATCAAAACAAAAGGCAGGACTGAGCAGGCATACTAACTAGCAAGTGTGTATTTTAGTCCCAGCACTCAGGAGGCAGAAGCAGGCAGATTTCTGTATGAGGCCTGCATGGTTCCATAAAATGAGCCAGGCCAGCCAGGGTTTACATGGGGGGGGGGGGGGGGGCCACATGACTTCCTAAAGACAGCCTGGGCTACAATAAGAGCATCTCACAAAATCTGAAAGTAATCAGTCTCCTCTCCAATGCTAATCCAATCCAGGCTGTACTAACCAAGCCCAAACTATGTACAATGGAAAGAGAGCACAATCCAATCAGGCCTTGGCTTACTTAATGTCACCAGTCACTGCTGCTCCTTACCTGTCCTGTAACTGGTTCAAGGCAGATAGAACTGGGAGATCCCCTTCCTACCCCTCTGACTTCAAGACTCCTCTCAGGCACTACCTTCCACTACCACCTGTCCTCTGGGGTGGGAAGGCCTCCATACACCACTGCATCAAAAAGCTGCCTCTAAAAGGAATCTGGACCAAACCCAGACCTCTTCCATATCATAAAATCCTAAAAATGTTTAACTGACCATAAGCCTTAATGAAGAGAGGATGCTTAAGGCTCGCTGCTCAGTCACATCCACCAGCTGCATATGCTAAGGTGTCCACCAAACCACACTCTGCCCAGAGGCTCCCAGATGACCTCAGTTCAATCCTGAATACTATTGGTGGCATACTTAAGAAATCCTACAAAACCACTACCTGTGGCCTTTCCATTCCCACCTTGATCCCCAAAGTTTGTGGACCTGAAGGTAGGCACTTTAGAGTTGTGCGTTAGCTCTCTGAAAACCACTCAGTCCCATGCAGGAAGCATGCATTCTGGGCAACCAAGGGAAGACACAGAAGGGCAGCTCCAACAGCCTCCAAATCTTCCACATACCTGTGGAGCGCACAGTGTGATCCTTGGTGTACTTCACCCGCTGGTGGGCCTCCACACATGTCTCACAAAGTGGCTCAGAGCACTCCACACAGTAGCTGGTGGCTGGGGCATTATCTTCACAGCTAGTGCAGCACTGTGAAAGAAAGGCAGGGTTAGAACAGGCAGAACTAACCAGCAGATCCGCATCTACTTCCCAGAAAATACAAGCTAAAATTCACATCGCATTGAAATCTGTTCTGCCATCCCAGAGACAGATCGTATCCTGAACCAACTAGTGCTGGTATTAGGCTCTGGAAAAGGACATGCCCCACCTCGATCCCCAGATGACCCACAACACACACCTGGTTAGCATCCTGGGAATCAGAAGAAGCCTTGCTGCCACTATCACGCATAAAATAATTCTCCACGATGTCTTTGGAGTAGCACTGCTGCTTGCATACTGGACAATCCACCACTACCGGGACAAAAATGAGTGAAAATACTGCACGCTCACCTAAGCTGTGCCTCCCACTCAAACGCTGAACCAGACCAGGACGTTATTTCCCACCATCTCCTCTCAGACTCCGCATCTCGATGTCCAGACCAGGCAACGCGAGTTGCACTGAGGCGAAGGACCGGTTCCCCTCTTAAACCACTAGGCCTAACCCTACCCGGGGCTCCCATACTCTTGCACAGGCGCAGTCCCGAGCACAGACTGCGAGGAGGGGGAGGGGCACCTGGCCACCCAGTACTCACTAGCGCCGTCGGCCGCCGCGCCGCCATCCCCCGAATTATTCGCTGCGGCTGGCGCGGCGGGGCCCAGGCAGGCACTACAGGCAGAGTGTAGGCAGGGCAGCAGCCGCGGATCCCGCTCAGGCAGAAGGCGCTCGCGACACACGCCGCAGTGCTCCAGAAGCTCCTGCGCCTCGCCACCACCCCCCGCGGGGGACGACGCGGATGCCGAGGCCGCCGAGGCTGAAGGGGCGGCGGGGCGCTTCTCGCCGCCCGTCGGGCCGTCGCCCGACCCTGGGCTGCCAGAGGCCGCTGAGGCTACCGAGGCAGCCGCCGCCGAAGCCGCCGCCGAGGCCGCCATTCACACGCTGCCGGGGCAGATGGGGGGGGCCACCCAGGGGAGGAGGGGCGCTGAGTCTGCTGCGCAGGCGCACAAGTGCGCTCGCCGCCAACGGCCGGGCAGCCGCCGCTGCCGAGAGGCCGAGCGCCGCCACGCGTCTCCTGGGCCGACGCCCGCCGCGCCCCAGGCGCCGCCTAGATGCGGCCAAGCCGCTTGGCTACCGGCCTCTCTGCAGACGACGGCACCACCAGCGCGGCCTTCTCCTTTGCTGCTGAGACTCGCGCCGCAAGACTTGCTAACAACCTCCCGACCGCGCGCCGCTCGCAGAAAGAGCCGCGGCCTGGAGGCGGGACAGAAATATCTGGCGCCGACGCCGCCGCGCACGCGCGCTGGGCACCGCAGCTCGGGGGCGGGGCCCACGCAGATTACGCACGCGCCAATGCCCTTCCTTCCACTCTCGGCCGACCCTTCGGGGTCTGCGTGGCAATACCGCGAGTGCGGAATCCACCGGCAGAATACGTGCGTGAAGTCCCCCAGGCTCGCCGCACGGTGCGCCGAGGCTGACCCACAGAGAGCTCCAGCCACGGGTGGTGCGGAGCCGCACCTCGAGCCCCACCTCCTCAGCAGGCGTGGCGACGTCTGCAGCTACAGCCTTTCCTACAGCCAGGGAGGAGGGGCGGGACAATGCGGAGTGGGCAGGGCCACGGTGGAGCAATGAGACTGAGCCCAGGTGGAGGGGGTGAGGGGTCTTTAGCAGGAAGGAAGTTCCCGCCGGAACGCGGAGGCGGTCTTAATCCAAACTTTTTGTTAAACTGGGGAAGCAGAAAATTGTCCAAATCGAACCGGAGGTCACAGAAAGGTACTCAGAAGCCATTCTATAAAACTCTACCCAGTTCTTAGAAAGCCCCTTCTTGTGTTAGTCATCTGCTATACTGATTTTGATGGCTTTTTTTTTCCTTTGGAAGGTAGGCTGAACATTTAACGCGGAGGAATAAAAGTTGGATCTGAGTGCTGAATCTTATCTGAGGGAGAAACGACTTAGAGAGAGATTCTGAGGAGAGGATCAGGATCTAGGATGAAAAATCTGATCTAAGGATTAAGGGCGGGTAGGAGTTTCATCTCAGAAGCAGGATCAGTATGGAGAAGGCAACCTGTACTCCTTTCCCATTTCACTCCGGTGCCGAGCTTTGCAGTGCTCTGGGAACTGTCGGTCTCCTGTCTGAGTCTGGGCTATAGTGGGTTGCCCGCAGGCAGCTCCAGGGTTCTCTACAGCAGAAGGCTACCACTTTCGCTCGGGACCAGGTGTTCCCCACGTGGCAGCAGGGAGGCCAGTAGTGTCCCGCCACTGCTCCGGGTGTGGCCTTTGTTCCCAATCAGGCCGGGGGCCCAGGGCTTTGTCCCCGCCCCAGTCTTTGTTCCTCAACAGCTCAGTGCTCACCCTTCCGTCGGGCCACGCCTCCACCAGACCCAGCCTTTGGACTCTCACTTCCTACCTCTGAAAATGAGGGTATAATCTGGAGGCTGGCAAAGCACGCATCGGGGAAAGTGCTGGCGTCGTGTAGAAATATTTGCGGAATATTTTCACGGCCCCACCGATTGCTAGTCCCCAAAGTCACCAATATAGGTAGCCTGTGAACCAAGGCTACCTAGACCCCTGGAACAGACATTAGGGTGCCTGAGACACAAGGTCAAAGCAAATACCTAACAGGGACCGGGAGTGTGGATGAGTGGCAGAACGCTTGCTTGCCTTACTTGTCTGGAGCCCCAGGTTGCATCCCCTCACTGCACCAGAACCAGGACAGTGGGTGAGAGAGAGCGGCGGAGGCCAACGAGAAGGCTCATGAGCAGAGGCGCTTGCCACCAAAACCTGACCACATCAAGACCCAAAAACTGGAAGGAAAGAACCAGCTCCCTCAGGTTGTCCTGACTTCATGCTCCCTCTGAGGCTCACATGTGCCCACTCATGTGTTCATTCACTACACACACACACAAAGCAAATTCAGTTTATTTTTTGTTGCTTTTGGTTTGTTTGTTTGTTCTTCAAGACAGGGTTTCTTTGTGTAACAGCCCTTGGCTGTCCTGGAATTCACTCTGTAGACCCAGCTGGCCAACTCAGAGATCCATGTGCCTCTGCCTCCTGAGTGCTGGGATTAAAGGCTTGCATCACCACGCCGGTCACAACTTAAAGAGATATTGGTAGAAAGTACTGAAGTAACTATCCAGACACTGTCTCCAAAGAGGGAAGATGGAGGTAGGTAGAAACAGGTGCTAAGACACCCCACCCCAGGCAGGACAGACACTGCAATGGCAGGTGCACAGCACTGCAGAGGCAGACATAGTACCGTCAGGTTGGGGTACACAGTCTGCCACAACAAACAAAACAAAAACAAAAATAAACATTGCTAATTTACACCTGGGACGGGGTTGGAGAGAGGCTTAAGAGTTTAAGAGCACTAGTTGCTCTTGCAGAGAGCAAGGTTGATCCCAGCATCCACATGGTGGCAAACAATCATCTGTAACTCCATAGTTCCAGGATATATGATGTCCTCCTCTGACCAAGCACACATGTAGATAGGCAAAACACCCATACACATGAAACAAATTTTTTTAAATCTAAAAAATTAATGAATAAATAAACATCAAAACAGGTGTGTTGGCAGAGTCCCAGCACTTAGGAGGCAAAGGCAGATGTCCCTGTGAGTTCAAGGTCAATCTGGTCTACATAGCCAAGTTTAAAAACAGCCAGAACTGCAGGATAGAGAACCCCTCAAGACAGAACAAAAATGTACAGTAGGGCCTCCAGTCCACTCCCAGAGGCCCACTGTCCCCAGTAAAAAAGATTTGGATATCTTGTGGTGGAAAGATAGTTTAAAGGTTAAAAATTAGCAGGGCAGTGGTGATACTTGCCTTTAATCCCAGCACTTGGGAGCCTGAGGCAGGTGGACGTCTAAATTCAAGGCCAGCCTGATCTACAGAGAGAGTTCCAGGACACCCAGAGCTACACAGAGAAATCCTGTCTGAAAAAAAAAAAAAAAAAAAAAAGGAAGGAAGAAAAGAAGGAAAGAAAAAGAATCCATAGAAACTGGACTGTAGAGATGGCTCAGCCTCATTGGAGACCACTCAAAAAGCAGAAGGAAAGAAAATAGCTCCATAAAGTTGTCCTCTGACCTCCATGTGAACACTGATCTATATACATATATATGTATATATGCACACACACACACATATATATATATATATATATCAACATCCCTGCTAATAAATAAATGTGTCTTTAAAATGCACCCACAAAAAGAGACTTGCCCACTATCTTAGTTAGGCATTCTATTGCTGTGACAAAACACCACAACAAAATTAACTTAGGAAGAAAAATGTTTATTTCATTTTACAGCTTGTTCTCCATCAGCCAGAGAAGTCGTGCCAGGAAACTCAAGCCAGGAACTAATGCAGAGGCCATGGAAGAGTGCTGCATACTGGCTCCCCATGACTTGTTCAACTTTTTTTTTTTTTTTTTTTTTTTTTTTTTTTTTTTTTTTGAGACAGGGTTTTTCTGTGTAGCCTTAGCTGTCCAGGACTCTTCTTAGACCAGGCTGTCCTCAGAGTGCTGGCATTAAAGGTGTGCCCCAGTCTGCCCCACCATGCCCTGCCTTTCTTTCCTTGTTTTGTTTGTTTATTTTATTTTATTTTATTTTATTTATTTATTTTTTTTTTTTGGTGGTTTTGTTTTTGTTTTTTGAGATAGAGTTTCCATGTGTAGCCCTGACTGTCCTGGACTTGCTTTGTAGACCAGGCTAGTTTCCAACTAAGAGATATGCCTGCCCCTCCCTCTTTTTTGTTTTTGTTTTTCGAGCCAGGGTGTCTCTTGTAGTCCTGGCTGCCCTGGACCTGCTTTGTAGATCAGGCTGGCCTTGAACTCATAGAGATCCGCCTGCCTCTAGCTCCTTCATTCAGGGATTAAAGGTGTGAGACACCACATCTGGATCAACTTGCTTTTTCAAATACCCTGTGACCACCTGCCCAGTAACAGTACCACCCACCTGCTCTCTCCCACATCAATCACTAATTTTTTTATTAAGATGTATTTAGTGTATTAAGTATACAATATTCTGCCCACATGTATACCTGAACGCCAGAAGAGGGCACCAGATCTCATTATACAGTTTTGTGAACCATGATATAGTTACTGGGAATTGAACTCAGGACCTCTGGAAGAGCAAGCAGTGCTCTTAACCTCTGAGCCATCTCTCCAGCCAATCACTAATTTTTAAACCACCCCACAGGCTGGCCAGCACATTGCTCACCTTTAATTCCAACACTTACCAAGCAGAGGCAGACAGATCTCTGTGAGGTCAAGGCCAGCAGAGTCTACACACTATTTTCCAGGATAGCCAGGGCTACATAATAAAGAGATCCTGTCTCAAGAATAAAACAATGCTTTTCTACAGGCCAGTGTGATGGAGGCAGCTCCTTAACTGAGGGTCTCTCTTCCCAAATTACTGAAGCCTGTATAAAGTTGACATGAAAACTAGTCTGCACAGCCATTCAATTCACCAACTGACACAATGAATCCATAATTTCTATCCACTCACTAAATTAGGAAACTAGAGTGCCAGGTGTGGTGGTGCATATCTTTAATCCCAGTACTCAGGAAGGAAGCAAGGCCAGGACAGCCAAGGGAAAAAAAAGAATAAGAAGAAGGAAAGAAAGAACAAAAACTAGAGAGAAGGCTAGATTTGGAATAGAGTGTCTGTCTAGCAGGACAAGGCCTAGGGTTCTATGCCCACTGCTGGACATGGGCACACACACCTGTAATCCCAGCACTCAGGAGACTAAGGGAGAAGAACCTTGAGCTACACATTGCATTTCAGACAATTCTGAGCTACATAGTGAGATATTACCTCCCAAGAAACTTGGGACATTGAGGCTGGAGGATCAGCAATTTAAGTTCATCCTCAATTGGAGACGAACCTTATCTAAAAACAAACAAACAAAAAAACATATCTGTAATGCTAGCACTTGGGGCAGCGGGAGAATGAGGTAGGAGGATAGCTCCCAAGTTCAAGTCAGTCTAAACTGCAGATGAATTTCCAGGCCAGCCTGGTTAGAGTGAGACCCTAGGGAGAAAAGGTAAAGCAAATAGAGTGCTGGGGCTGAGGTAAGCTCAATTGATGCCTAGTACTAAACAAGAGAGAGAGAAAGAAGGAAGGAAGGAAGGAAGGAAGGAAGGAAGGAAGGAAGGAAGGAAGGAAGGAAGGAAAGGAAGGAAAGGAAGAAAGGTAGAAAGAAATGACTTAGCCAGAAAAAAAATATATCTTTCTGTCATCACATGAGACTTGTTACCTTGTACTCAAACTCAGAGAACTTGGCATCAATTTTGCCCTCCCAGAGGGAACAGAATCTCAGGGACACATGGCACTGCAGCTTGCTTACAGAACACTGCCTGATCATTAGATGCTAAAATGTAAAAAAAAAAAAAAAAAAAAAAAAACAGCCTCTTTCAATAAATTGCAGTGAAATCTCTGAGCAACAAACAATTATCTGCTTTGCTTAGTTTACTCAAGGAGACACCTAGGGGTGTGTAGTGTCAGTGCCTGGGGATACCTGATAGGAGGAAGATCAGGCCAGCACCTGCCTACATTAGGGCACAGATTGGATGTGATGGGTTTTAGCCAACATCTGTTGAGGGCCTATAAGCCAAGAGCACATAGCCTGAAGCTCAGCGAGTTTTAAGTTGACATTTATGTATTTATCTTGTGTGTGTAGGTACTGTGTGTAGGTCAGAAGACAACTTGCAAGTCCTGGGGATCAAACTCAGGTAATCAGGCTAGCCTATTGGACCTACCTACTGAGCCTACCTACTGAGCCATCTCACCAGGCTATTTGTTTGATTGTTTGTTTTAATGTATATTGGTATTGCATGTATGAGGGCATCATGGATCCCTGGAACAGGAGTTACAGAGAGCTGTGAACTGCATGTGAGTACTGGGAATTGAACCCTGGTCCTCTGGAAGAGCAGTCAGTACTCTTAACTGCTGAGCTTGACAGCCCTTGTTTTGTTTTGTTTTTCGAGATGGGGTTTCTCTGTAGCCTTGGGTGTTCTGGACTCTCTTTGTAGAACAGGCCTCTACTTCCTGAGTGCTAGGATCAAAGGCATGGACTACCACTTGGCTCCCCTGTTTGTTTTTTAATAAATATATAGTTCATTTTTATTTTATGTACATTGCTGATTTGCCTGCATGTATGTCTGTGTGAGAGTGTCAGAAGGTCTGGAACTGGAGTTACAGTGAGCTGCCATGTCAGTGCTGGGAACTGAACTCTTGTCTTTTAAAAGAGGAGCCATGCTCTTAACAACTGAGCCATGTCTCCAGCCCATCTGTTTGTTTTTGAGATTGGGTTCCATATATCCTAGGATGGCCTGGAACGTTCTGTTTAGCTGAGGGTGATTTTCAATTTCTGATCTTCCTACTTGCACTTGGTTTTGTTTGTTGGTTTGGTTTTGGTCTTGGTTTTGGTTTTTCGAGACAGGATTGTGTAGTCCTGCTGTTCTGAAACTCACTCTGTAAACCAGACTGGGCTTGAACTCATAGATCCACCTACCTCTGCCTCCTAAATGCTGGGATTAAAGGTGTGAACCACCATTCCCAGCTTTTCTTCCTTTTTCTAAGTGCTGGGGTAACAGCATGGGCCATCACACTGCTTTTCAGTAAGTCTTCAGGTATATATGATTTTTTGTCCTTTGGACCTATAGAGATATGGCAGGCAAGGAGAGAGGCAGATAGGTACTATGAGGAGCCAGGTAACAAAACGGTGCATGTTCTACATAAGTCAGGATCTACCATCCTCCATCAGTCTTCACGGAGGCCATAAGTCTCTGTAGCCTGCTGTCAGATCAGTGGCTTGGGAGCTGCGGGTGGACACAAACTACACAAAGGAGTTCCAGCTAGAAGTTCTAAAGCCAGACTGTGGTAATGACTGCAATGTAGTGAATATAAATTCACTGAAAAATACTGAAAGTGTGTCCTGAATAGCACACATCTTGAACCCGAGGCATATCTCTGTGAATTCAAGACCAGCCTAGTCTAAAGAAAAAGTTATAGAACAGCCAGTCTAAATAGACCCAGTCTAAAACAAAGAACTAGAAAACGCAAGCAAGTATGGTGCAATGCATCTGTAATCTTAGCCTATTGGGGGGTGGGGAGAAGGAAGAACGATCAGGTTCAAAGCTAGTCTCCCCTATCATAGTCAGCAGAAGGCCAGCTTGGGCTACATAAAATCACATTTCAAAAAGCAGAACAAGGGCTGGAGAGGTGGCTCAGAGACACTGTCTGCTCTTCCGAAGGTCCTGAGTTCAATTCCCCGCAACCGTTGGGTCGCTCACAACCATTTATAATGAGATCTGGTGACTTCTTCTGGCATGCAGGTGTACATGCAGATAGAACTCTCAAAAATTTAAAAAAAAATGTTTTAAAAAAGTGATCAAAAAGCAAAAAGCAGAACAAATTTGATGTGGTTGAGCACATCTTTAATTCTAGCACCAGAAAGAGAGAGGCAGGAGAATCTCTGTAAGTTTGAAGCCAGTCTGTATACCTGGGTCCTTGTCTTTTTATTTTGTTTTTGTTGTTTTTGTTTTTCCAGATGGGGTTCTTTGTGTGTAGCCCTAGCTGTCCTGGAACTCACTCTGTAGACCAGGCTAGCCTCCAATTCACAAAGATTCACCTCTCAAATGCTGAGATTAAAGGAATGTGCCACTACCACCCAGCCCTGAGTTCCTGTCTAAAAGAAAAGCCTAAGTGGTTAAAGGCATCTTCTGCTGAACTTGATGAGCTGAGTTGAGTACCAGAATCCATATATAGCAGAGAGAACCAAATCCCAAAAAGAATCTTTTCATCTCTCCACAGACACTCAATGGCATGGCATGAGTGATTTATCACACACAGCAAATAAATGTGATATATATACATACACACACACACACACACACATGTATATGGCTATTTTGTGTACCCACTTGCATGTTGAATGCCCAAGGAGGCCAGAAGAAGCCATCTCTCCAGCCCTGGTCGAAAATACTTTTAAAAATATTCAAGAGTAGCCAAGTGTGGTGGTATGAGCCTGTAATCCTAGCACTCTGGGAGGCAGAGGCAAGCAGATCTCTGTGAAGGTCAGCCTGGTCTTCAAAGTGAGTCCATGACAGCCAAGGCTACACAGAGAAATTCTGTCTGAGAAAATAAAAATGAAGACTAGTCTGGGCAGTAGTGGCTCATGCCTTTAATCCCAGCTCTTGGGAAGCAGAGGCAGGGGGACCTCTGAGTTTAAGGCCTGCATGGTCTACAAAGCGAGTTCCAGAACAGCCATGGCTACACAGAACCCTGTCTAGAAAAACAAACAAATAAATAAAAATTCAAGACTAGGGATGTGGCTCAGATGGTATAGAACATGAACTAAGTGTCTTAGTTTCTGGAGCGATGGCTCAGTGGGTAAGAATACCGGCTGCTCTTCCAGAAGACCAGGGTTCAATTCCCAGCACCTGCAGAGCAGTTTCCCTGTCTGTAACTCCAGTGCCAGGGGATCTTATGCCCTCTTCTGATCTCCACAGGCACCAAGCATGTGTGCAGTACACAAACATACAGGCAGGCAAATACTCATACACACATACCTATATATTTGATATTTGAAGGCTGGCTTTCAAGGACCTGGTCCAGGCTGGCTTTGAACTCACAGGGACCTGCTTGAGGCCAGCCTGGTCTACAAAGCTAGTTCCAGGACAGCCAGGGCTACACAGAGAAACCTTGTCTGGACAACCAAAAAAAAAAAAAAAAAAAAAGAAGGAATGTGTTTGTCTCGGAGAAAACAAACACACGGAAAAGCTGTGCACCACCACCATTGCAGCAATGTAAAATCTTTTTTATTGAAAAGGAAATTTCATATTTTGGGGGTTCAGAAGCCCAAGGGAAGGTGACAGAGACTGCAACAGTAGGCGCCAAGACTTTGTATTGTGTGACCCCACATCTAGGTGTAGTGGAAACCATTACTCCAAGGTGACTTTAGATTAGGGGAATGTGTAGAGACTAGGACCCATGCTGGGACTCACGGGAGGCTAAGAATGGTTTAAAACAGCAGGGAGTAAGGCTGCATTCCACTTAAACTTTTGGATAACAACTGAACTGAGCAAGTGGGGAAACTTTCAACGCTGGAGCATGCAGGCAGGAAAGCCCAGCTTCCTGTGTTGTAAAGGCAGACCAGTATCTACTGTGGTGGAGAATACCATGCCCGCACCCCACTGTCAAATATGGAGTTTCAGAAGCCTTGAGAGGTAATTAAGGAAGGGCCCTTAAATTGTGGCCTTTGCCCTGAGCTACAGGAATATTTTTACATATGAAAGCTACTCCTGTAAACCTTTTCACTCCAACACGCATTCCTCATATTCCACCCCACCCCACCCCCCTTGGTTGGTCTTTGGAAACAGCTGGGCCTGGTCTGACTTCTGTTTCTACTACTTCTGTAGTGTTCTTTGGGCCTCTTCTGTTCGCCTCCTGCAGTGTTAGAGGCTGGGGGGGGGGGGGGAGTAAACTGCCCTTCCCCAACTCCTCTCCCATTTCCCCTCCGTGCTAAATTATCCCTACTTGTTTGTACTACTTTATCCTGCATTGCCAGGGATTGCTTCCAGCCTTCATTTCTGTCTTGTGTCAGGAAGCAATTTCCATGAGGCATGTTGAGTGCAGTTCTCTGGGTGAACCAGAAACAAAAAGAACATGGGTATGTGTATTTTGGGGACAGTCAAGGCTCACTAGGTTAGGACATAGTTTGTGGACATAGGACCTAAGTTTTGGATTTTGCCCAACAGTAGCTGGCCCAGTGGGTGACCCTAGATGAGAACCTGGCCTGATAATAAAAGAAGAGGTTAAGATGCTAACAGGTGCCTATGTGGCAGCTCACTACTGTCTGTAACTGTCCCGTGGAATCTGCCCTTTTCTGGGGTGCAAGTGTACATGCAGAAAAAATACCCATATACATAAATAAATCTTTAAAAAAATGTTAACTACCATATACATGAATATATACATATATAATATAAATTAAATGTAAATATATATACATAAATCAATGTTTTTAAAAAAGGATGCTAACCAGTACCTATTCAAGGGTACTTGGACAATGTCTTCTCTCTGACCCATGTGACCTGCTTCAATCAAAAGAGAAGGATCTGTATGCCTCCACTCCTTTCATTTTATTTTTTTATTAATATTTTTACAGGTCTGGTCACTGTGACCAGTTTTTTCCCTTCAGTGACTGATTCATGCTGTTTGCCTCTTCCCTTGCCGGAGGTCCTGGAAACCATGTAGTCTTATATAACATTATGTATGTTTAGGGCCAGAGAGATGGCTCAGCCTATAAAGGCACTCACTAGCTTCCAGGCCTAAACTCAATATCCCCACCCACATGGTGGCAAGGTGAAGAGAGAAAACTAACCCCACACAGCAAGCTGTCCTGAAGAATTGCACTTACATGCATATGCACAAATACACACAGAATAAATAAATGTAATTAAAATAAATATAAAATTAAAATTAAAAAAATTTTAAGAAGTCTTCTAATGGATACATTTGTGTTTTCTTTTCCGAAAATGTTTCAATAACCACTGTGATAAAGTCTTTCAAAAAAATTTAACAAGTGTTTTTTCAAGGCTGCAGCTAGGTCCTCTTCCCAAACACACCCTAGATTTCCTAGTGGGCCCTCAACTCAGGGCTAAGACCTTTGTGGATTTTTTTAGACTGATATATGCTGTGAGCTTTTTGTTTGTCTGTTTATGGGGGGGGGGTGTTTTATTTTGAAATTTCCCCTTTTCCCATTTCTTGTTTTTTAAAATTAACTAACTAATTAATTAATTAGTAAGACATGGTCTTAAAAGACAGGTCTTTCTGGCTTGGAACTTACTATGTAGAACAGTAAATTAAAGACATTTGCTTGCTTTTCCCGCTATTACCCAGTAGAGGAAATCCCAATTTAAATGGAGTATTTCCAGCCCCCGATGTTTCTGTTTTTCACTGATATTGCAACAAGTGATCAGAAACTGAGTAACTAAAAGTAAAATTTTTGCAGTTCACGCTTGCAGGCAAGCTCTATGGCCAACAAGCCCAAACTTGAGGTGCTCGCCAGGTGGGATCTTAAGTGAAGGCTCCAGAGGAAAAAATCTACTTAACAGTTGCTCAGGTTGTGGGCAGATGTACCTCCTTGCAGCTGTATGCCTGAGGTTCCTGTTACTCTGCAAGTTGTTGGTGGTGCATCTCACATTTCTACCCCTCATTCAGCCACATGCCTACGTCTCTCTTTTTCTTTTCTTTTTTGTTTTTCCGAGGCAGGGTTTCTCTGTGTAGTCTTAGTTTTGTAGATTAGGCTGGCTTCACACTCACAGAGATCTGCCTGCCTCTGCCTCCCTGAGTGTTGGGGTTACAAATGTGTGCCACTATGCCCAATTTGCCTACTCCTTTCTAAGCTTCTGAAATGTTTTCTTACTTGTTTCATTTTTTTATCAGACAGGGTTTCTCTGTATAACATTGGCTGTCCTGGACTCTCTTTGTAGACCAGGCTGGCCTCAAACTCACAGAGATCATTCTGCCTCCCAAGCGCTGGCATGAAAGGCATACAACAAACCCAACCTTTTTTGTTGTTTTGGTTTGGTTTTGGTTTTTGGTTTTGTTGTACCCAGATATCGAGACCCCAAAAAACCACCCAAAGTCGAGTCCATTGCAAAACACATGAGGATCTTTTTATTACAAGATCGACCCTGGATCAAAGCAACCTCCCTGGTGAAGAGGAGAAATGCGGCCCCTCGGTCTAGGGGAACAAGGTTTTTAAAGGGCAAAACCACAAGCAGTGGATTACATGCCTTGGTGGTACATGACTGGGTAAGGGAAATTGACTTTTGAAATGAATGGTTTACTCTAGGCACCAAGACCATAAAGACCATAAAGGGTTCTGGCCTGGCCATCTGAGCTGGTTTCCTGACAACTATATTTTTAGTGGGTGGGGAAAGAATGTGGTAGGTCTAGTTCCTCCCTGCAGGTGGCTGGACATGTCTCCACATGACTGGCCTTCATTCAGACTTATGCTTTAAACTTTAGACCAATACCCAAATTTCTTTGGTCACTCAGTTTCGATTTTCAAGACAGTTTCTCTGTGCAACAGAGACCTGGCTATTCTGGACTTGATTTGTAGACAAGGCTGGCCTTGAACTCACAGAGATCCATCCACTTACTGAGGGACCAAAGAATTAAAAACTAGCTTTTTGGGGTACTGAGCTAAAAAGTTTAAAACATATCAGGCAAGTTGACCTTGCTGCTTCTAGGCAGATCCAGCCAGCTTCAGGGAAGAGCTGACCTTGTTGCTCGTCCAGGATAAAGGCCCCGATGGCCCCCAACTCCTTCCAGCTTGTACCTTTGCCCCTGAAAATAGCACAGACTACTCAAGGCTGGCAGTTCCACACCCCCCACTGACAACAGAGAGAACAAAGAAAGTCAGAACTGGCCATGGCCTTGGCACTTTCCCATAGCAAACAGTTTTGAAATGGAGCATTCTCTTTTCCTGTATTAACCATTAGAAGCTTGCCAAGCTGAATCCCCTGCTTTGGGCATACTGGGAGGGACTGGGACCTAGAAATCAGCCACAATCTGGAGCGCCAGGCTCTCTGCTGGATACCAATACCTTGGTGTCTGTGAGAGTCCAGCTCAGAGCTTCGAATAAAGATCCTCATGTGTTTTGTAACAGCCTCTACTCCCAGTAGTTTTTTTTTTTTTTTTTTTTTTTTTGGGGGGGGGTCACACGAATTGGGCATAACACTACCTCTACTTCCTGAGTACTGGGATTAAAGGGAAGTGGTGGTGCAAACCTGTAATCCCAGCATTCTGGGAGGCAGAGGCAGGCAGATCCCTGCCCTCTAATTATTAGATAATTAGATAATTATTATCTAATTATCCCTGCCCTCTAACCTTGCTGGATTACAGCAAGGTTAGGGAAATCCCAGTTTAGCAGTTTTATGATTGATATTTAGCAAATATCAGGTGTCTGGAATGCCAAACTGTTATTGTTTTACTCATCCTAACAAAAAGAGCACCTGGGTAAACTTCAGGTATTTATTCCCTGATTAGCTGTTGCTAGGGGTGATAGTTAAATATTACCAGAGGTGAGTAATCTAAGCACATTTATTTTTGTGGGTTTTTCTCCCTTTTGAAACTGGAGTTTATGCCCAGGTCATTTACCATTAAGACAAAGTTTCTTTTTCAGAAATGGGGTTACACAGGCCTCACATCTCAATGTATGTCTGTGTACTACGCAAGTGCCTGGTACCTGTGAAAGACAGAAGAAGATATCAAATGCCTTCAACTGGAGTTGTGGATAGTTGTGAGCCACCAGTGGGCACTAGGACTTGAATCTGGGTCCTCTGTGTTAGGTTTTAAACCTGGAACAAATGGCTGAGGTGCATATTGAACACATCAAAGCAGACCTGGCCACCAGGTTCTTCCAGCATCCCTTAGTCCCTACCTGTTACAGGGCCCTCTTGGTTGGCAAATTGCCACCTACACCTTAAACTTTTCAGTCCAAGGGCTGGGCTGCCCTTCCCCCAACTATCCCTCCCTATATAATCGAAACATTTTGGTTACCTAATCTTTCTGTCTACTCTCTATTTTGAGCCTCTTGGTTGGGGCACCTGGTTCCTCTCTTTTTCTTCTACCTTCCTCTTCACCCTCTCACGTGGCTCAAGGTTGTGACCACCTAGGCTCTCCCAAATGTGTCTGCCTTAGCTGTACTGTCCCTTTCATCTAAAACAAAATTTCTCCTTTCTCCTTTCTCCTTCATCATAACTAGGAACAGTCATATCTTTTCCTTTTTCTTCCCCACCCCCCTCTACTGTGAAAGAGCAGGAAGCGCTTGTAACCAATGAGCCATTCTCTAGACTCAATAATCTCCTATTTTAAAAGAGTATTTGTTGGAGGCTGAGGAGATGGCTCAGAGATTGAGCACTGATTATTCTTCCAGACGTCCTGAGTTCAATTCCCAGCAATTATATGGTGGCTCATAACTATCTGTAATGAAATCTTATTCTCTCTTCTGGTATGTATGAAAACAGAGTATTTGTATACAGAAAAAAAAAATCCTAAACAAACAAAAAAAAGTATTTGATGAACAACTTTGATCACCTCTTCAAAAATTTTTTCAGTAGAGTATACCTATTCACTTAACATGACTATAAATTCTGGGGATTTGCAACAAATCTTTTTGTTGTTTGCTTTGTTTTGTCATTTGTTATTGTTTTTGTTTATTTGAGACAGTTTCTCTGTGTAGCCTTGGCTGTCCTGGATTCACTCTAGACCAATCTGGCCTTCATCTCACAGAGGTTCACCTGCCTCTGCTGCCCAAGTGCTGAGATTACAGGCGTGTGCCACCACTCTTGACCTTTTTTTGTTGTATTGAGTTTAAAAACAAGAGTCCTTACTATGTAGTTCTAGTAACCTGGTTCTCACTCTGTAGCCCATAGTAATACTCCTGCTTCAGCCTCCCGAATGATGGTGCTGATACAGCAGCAGCAAATGCCCATTAATGGAAAATTGGTAGTGGAGACCTAACATTGCAAGCTACTCAAAAAGTAGAGAACTAATCCAGCGGGGCTGGTCAATCACCTAGCCAAAACACAACCCTTCAGAAAGGTGGGCTCAACGTAAGTAATGCTAGATAAAAGGTGGAATAATTATACCTTTAATGACATACTGTACTTTTCCTTTCCCAAAGTTACCCACAAGCCTCCATAACTTTCCACTGGGTCTGCCCACTTTGCTTTGCAAAGGCAAGCAGATCTCTGAGTTAGAAGCCAGCCTGGTCTACAAATCAAGACTAGAACAGCCAAGGCTACACAAAGAAACCCTGTCTTGAAAAACAAACAACAGCAGCAACAACAACAACAACAAAAACCCTACAACTTTTGTTTCCTTTTTTGTCTTTTTCTTTTCAAAGCTGTCCAGAGTGAAAGTATACTTTTTCTGGTACTTTGGCCATCCTTAATCTTTTCTCTAAAGCTCCTATCCCTGTTGTATGTTTGTTTGTCTACAATGTGACTAACTTCCATGCTTGTTAAACAGTATGACTGGCTTGTTTTCTTCCTCCCCTGTATTTTTCCTCCTCTGGGTGTTGTGCTCAGCTCTTAAGGTCCTCAAAGACCACCAGGAGCCAGTCCATGATGCAAGGGCAAAGAGCTTTATTCAGGCTTAAGTTCGGTCTCCCCACGATCACCATTAAAGTGGATCAGAGAGGAGAGCCCTGAGCAGCTACACTGGGGGTGGGGGGGTGGGGGGGTTATTTGGGGTTTGAGCAAGAACCCAGATTTCCCAGTTTAGCAGTTACACAATTGGATGACATTCAGCAAGGACAAGCTTGTTTCAAAGTGATTGGCTAACTAACATAACTATCATTCAGTGATCTATCTATAGACCTCAGGAACGTTAATTCTGTGAGCTGCCCAGCACAGATGCCCCACCCAGAGATAAGATACCTTCCCATTCTTGTGGTTACCTCCAGGCTATTCCTTGGGTAGGGAATTTTATGGTTTTCTTATTTCTGGAATTGGTGACCTATGGCCTAGTTCTTGGGACTGATGACTTTTGGGGCAGAGGGTCAGGAGGCCTGGTCCTTTCATTGGTATATGCAGTGCCTGCCCTGGTTTTATTACTTTTTTTTTTTACTTGTTTGTTTCAAGACTTGAGTTTCTCTGTGTAGCCTTGGCTGTCCTGGACTAACTTTGTAGACCAGGCTGGCCTCAAATTTACAGTGATCTGTCTGCCTCTGCCTCCCAGAGTGCTAGGATTACAGGCATGTGTCACTGTTTCTGGCTTACTATTAGTTTTTTTAACTCTAATTGATCAGTCTTCTATAAATAAGCTTTTCCTGACTTTCTGTACACCAGGCTGGTGTTGAACTCACAGAGATCTGCTTGACTCTGCCTCCTGAGTGCTGGGATCAAAGGTATGCACCATCACTGCCCGGCTCCAGACAGGGTTTCTTCATGTAACTCTAGCTGTCCTGGAACTCACGCTATAGACCAGGTTGGCCTTGAACTCAGAGATCAGCCTGCCTCTGCCTCCAGTGCTGGGATTAAAGGTATGTGCCACCACTAGTCTAGGTGCCTTTTGAACCTTCAATTCAGAAAAATCTGTTCCTGCACTCCTAAATAGTACCAATAGGGTTTACAGATATACAGCACTAGCATCCAGACTCCTCTTTGCCAGATTAGTTTGGTGGTATGCTTGCAGGGTAAAACTCAATGGCAGCCCAAAATAGGGCTGTGCCCGTGTGTTACTGTAGGAGACTCCATGATGGAGGAGACAAGTCACATGATGGAACATGGTAAAGCCTGACATTAGAGAAGGCCCTGATGACATAGCAGTCAAGTAAGAAGGTGAGGCAACAAAATGGTTACAGAGAAGGGTCCCCTTAACTGGAGAGAAATGAGCAAAGAGAAGGTTGTCAAGTATGAAGGAAGTGACTCAGTGGGAGAAGGCAGGGTCTCTTTCTTGGGCTCCGAACCTGAACAGATGTAAAGATGCCAGACAATTATGCTTGGTCATTTCGCTGTTTATTTCAGCCAGTGCAGGGTCTCATGAATGCTAAGGCATTTCCCCAGCTCTTCTACTTAAGTGGGTTTTGGTTTAGTCTGATTTGGCTTTTCAAAACAGGTTTTTTTCTGTGCAGCCTGGCTGTCCTGGAACTCTCTCTGTAGACCAGGCTGGCCTGAAACTCACAGATCTGCCTGACTCTTTCTCTGGAGTGCTGGGATTAAAGGCCTGCACCACCACTGTCCAGCAGGTGGGTTTGTTTTTGATGAACAGGTTCTTACAGCTGAAGCTGCCTTAAAGCTCCAGTTCTTCCAGCTTCTCTCTTCTTAAGTGATAGTGTTCTTGGCTGTAAAATTTTGGGTTCTTTTTTTCAGACAGCATCTTGTATATAGCCCAGATTGGGCTCAAACTCTAACATCTGGGGGTGACCTTGAACTTCTGACCCTTCTGCTTCAAACTCTCAAGTCCTTGGGTTACAGATGTGAGACACTGCACACAACTGCCATGATGTTGAGGATCAGGCCCAAGGCCTCTGAATGCTAGGTAAGTACTCTAGCAACTGACCTACATTCCCAGTCCTAAATTTGGGTTCTAATAAGGTTTATCCGGGATAAACTTCACCAGGACACACGACACAGCTCTCCAGCATCTGTCCAGGATGGAGAATAAAGCATACTGACATCTTCCTCCTGAGGTATCAACCCGTCAGATTCCACAGTATCAGATACACTGAAACCAGGTACCTGGCCTTACACAGTGGCTGACTGATTGCCCCAAGAATGGAGGGGAAAGGAAGGCCAACCCATCACTTGATAGGTTTGGTTCATGGGTGTCTTGGACAACAAAAGGACCTTGGGGCCTTTGTGGACGACTCTCTGGCTGTTCTGCGTGGCTAGGCTACTGGTCCCTGCTTTCTACCCCACTTCATGTCCTATATTCTATTCTGATCTGTGGCCAAGCTGGGACATTGATTCCACAACCATTCATTTATAGAGCAGGAAATATCTGGGGGCTTGGGTGGGGCACCGAATGAGGATGCTTCCATGGGAAGGCAGGTCTGTGTTCTTTAGAGCGACTGCAGGGGAGTCTGCGAAGCATCCTCATCTGGGCTGGGAATGTAAGAGACTGGAGAGAACCTTTCTCTCTCTTGTAAAAGAAACCCCATCAGAATAGGTCCAGGCTTTTAGCCTCGGTTTTGAGCGCCCTCTGCAGACCCGCTGAGAGTACCGAGGGCGTGGCCCGAGGATTGATTGACAGGTCACTCACATGAGCCAGGAGACAACGGAAACGTACTCCAGCTCACTGATCTCTACCAACCCAAGCTTCTGCGATTTTGATTCTGACGCGAACCAGACCGGAAGTGCTGTCCAACGACTGCCTATACTTACTAGAAACAACGGAAACGTCCTCCCCACTATCGTTCCGCCTGCGCCGCGGGCAACGGTTCCGTTTCGCGGCCCGGAAGTGCGGCCTTCAAATTGACAAGCAGGAGGTAGCCACTACTGAGCCTGGTGCCTGAGGAGTCGGAGGTGGGGTCAAGCGGTCATTCCCCTGCCTCAGAGTCAGGGGGAAGGCTGGGGCGTGCCTGGAGAGGGACGCTCGCGTGAGGATCGGTGCGCACGTTGCGAACGCAAGAGGGCACTGCAGAACCGGGGCGGAGTGCAGGCAAGGGTGCAGAGGCGGGAAAGAGTGGGTGCTGTCGTAGTGGGCCTGAAGTGGTCTCTGGCGTAGGGTGGGAGAGAGACAGGTTAGTGGAACAAAATGTATGGCCTGGGTGAGGGTGTGGCCGCGAGAACGTAGCAGCAGAAGTGGGAGAGTGTGCTTTTGTTTTGAGACATGCAGGAAGGTCCTGCTGCATCTAAGAACTCCGACCCTCTGGGAAGTAGGCCGGGATTGGGTTTGAGGAGGAATTCAGGACGTATGGGTGGCACACTAGTTGAAAAAGGAGGCCGTTGACAGAGGTAGGTGCAAAGCCTTGGTCCGTGTGAGGAATTAATTCATCGTCGCAGAGATAAACTAGGTTAGGCTCCCTCTGGCTGCCGCATGAGGGAAAGGCCTGGAGGTGGGGATGTAAGGTGACTTCCAACAGTCCAGGCTAATGGTAACTAGAACGATGTATAAAATAATCCAAGAGAAAGGGAGGAATCTGGCTGTGCCAAAGGGAAGGGCGTTTTTGTATTAAGGATCTAGAAACATTGAGTCTGAGATTTCAGTAGTCCCTGTATATGAGCAGGATTTAATGGAGTGGGAACTCTGGGGCCATGGCCCTAGAGAGACAGGCTGGTGGACAGTGGACAGACATCAGGACATAACCTGTATCTTGATTCTCTCCCTTAGAGTTGTATGAAGTCTGACCCAAGTGTAACACTGTTGTTTGTTGAATAAGGAAACAGGCTGAGAGACCTGGAGTTGCCTGCTTGATGGGTTAACTGATATCTCAAATTCCCAGCTCCTTTGCAGGGCTTTGCACAGGGGTGGGGGAGATACGGAGGAATACTATCCTTGTCCAGTTCCCCAGCATGGTTAGTGCCAGGATGATGATTTAGGGTTCATAAGAAGTATGGGATTCTAGCTTGCTGGCCTTTCAGATCCCTTTTAAAGTTTTAAAGCCCCCACATAGCACCTCTCAGGTGATGTAAAGAAAAAAAAGGGGGGGGGGCTGTACTATTTATTGCTTTCCTTGGATATGAAGGACACTAATGCCCAGCTTGAAGAGGTGCTCCCAAATCATTCTGTGCCAGGCAGGTGCATCCCACCCTCCAAATACACTAGTTAGTGAGACCTAGTTCAGAGGCAATCTTGGATCTTCGTGGGATCTTACTGGTGTTAGGATAAAGAAGTCTGACTAGGGAAGAATACAAAAGAAAAGAAAAAAGCCAGAGTAGAAAGTGTCATGGATAGCTTGGTGGAGATGAGCTAGCCTATTGTTCCTCAGAAAGGTCATTCTCAATTAGGCAGGGTTGCCAGTTTTGAACAGGGCTTACTAGCATTTTGTTTTGTTTTAAACAAGGCTACCCCTTGGAAGGAGGGCCTTCCCATGATTTAAGGCTATTAAAGATGGGAGCTGGGTAAGTTCCCAGTCGGAGGCTAAGCCTGAATCCTCCTTGGGACAGAAAGTAGGGGATATATTCTGGGGTTCCAGGGATGGAGTTCACTGAAGAGTACTTAGTCTGGGGCTGTATTTTATGTGTTGGTTCAGGGACTTAGGGACTGGCTGCTAGGGACCCATGAGGTGTGCCAAGCCTGAGGATGTGACGAAACCTTGTGAAAGGACTAAGGGAACTAGGACATACGATGGCAGAGTCCTTAGCTGATAGCCCACTTCCCATTGTCTCCTTGTCTCCTCATCTAGCAGATGGCAGCGACAGAGGCAGTGCACCACATCCACCTCCAGAACTTTTCGCGCTCACTACTGGAGACCCTCAACGGGCAGAGGTTAGGCGGTCACTTCTGCGATGTGACTGTGCGCATCCGAGAGGCTTCGCTGCGTGCGCACCGCTGTGTGCTGGCTGCTGGCTCACCCTTCTTCCAGGATAAGCTGCTGCTTGGCCACTCAGAGATTCGTGTGCCACCAGTGGTGCCTGCGCAGACAGTGCGTCAGTTGGTCGAGTTCCTGTACAGCGGCTCTCTGGTGGTGGCACAGGGCGAAGCGCTGCAGGTCCTCACAGCAGCCTCTGTGCTTCGCATCCAGACAGTCATTGATGAATGCACTCAAATCATTGCGCGTGCCCGTGTACCCAGTGCACCAGCGCCTCCGCCTCTGCCACCACCCGTGGCCCCTCCACTTGCACCTGCGCAGCTACGCCACCGTCTACGCCACTTGCTGGCTGCTCGCCCACCAGGACATCCCAATGCTGCACACAGTCGCAAGCAGCGCCAGCCTGCACGGCTTCAGTTGCCTGCACCCCCGGCACCCATCAAGGCCGAGGGCCCCGATGCAGAGCCAGCGCTGACTGCCGCCCCAGAAGACAGAGGTGACGAGGATGACGATGAAGAGACAGATGAAGAAACTGACGCTGAAGAAGGTGAAGGTGGTAGTGGCCCAAGTGAGGGCCAGGAGCCCTCTGCCTTCCCTGACTGTTCAGGAGGCTTCCTTACTACCGAAGCTGACAGTGCTCTTGAGGACCTACCTGCATCCGCTGCCATCACTGATTATGGTGGTGCTGGGAGAGATTTCCTTCGGGGGACTACAGTGACCGAGGATGTGTTTCCAGATAGTTATGTGTCAGCTTGGCATGAAGAAAGCAGCGGGGGTCCAGAAGGTTGTCCAGTGGAAACCTCTGCTCCACCTGACTGTGCCTTGGCTGGGCCTCGCCCAACTGGCGTGAAGACCCCGGGCCCCCCAGTGACTCTCTTTCCCTTTCACCTGGGCGCCCCGGGTCCTCCAGCACCAACACCTTCTACTCCATCGGGGCCAACCCCTGCGCCCCCACCTACCTTCTACCCTACGCTCCAGCCAGATGCAGCCCCCAGTGCTCAGCTGGGAGAAACCCCAGCTGTGCTCCCAGCTGTGCCTGCTACTCAGGCCACAGCCATCTCAAGCGCTCCTCTGCGAGCCCCCGGGGCCCCAGGTGCTGAGCAACCGGCCTATGAGTGTAGCCACTGCCGCAAAACATTCAGCTCCAGGAAAAACTACACCAAGCACATGTTCATTCACTCTGGTGAGTGGGAGAGGAAAGGAAATTGCCTCTACTAGCACAGATTTCTAATATCCTTAATCATTGGAGATTTGGTTCCCCGGGTGGGATTGGCCATTTGAGCAGCTTTGTTTTGTGATAACCCTAGAAGACTGGAAATTTAGCTCCCCTGTAAAAGTGGGAGCCTGCTTTTCCAAAGACTCCAAAGCCTTTGGAAAGCTAGCCTCAGCCTGGGGTGGTCAGGTTAAAGGAAGCGTTGGTGGGAAATTGGCCAGCTTCTGGAGTGGGAGCTGCAGGAGGAGACGTGGGTTGAAGGATGAAAGGCTTATTCCCATGAAAGTGGATCACAAAAAGGGTCTGAGTAGAGGAGGCTGGTGGAAGTTGGGGAAGAAGAATCCTTGAGGTTGGGGAGATGTGAGTGTATAGTCCAAATGGGCAATAGGCGTTCAAGACCAGTAGGATTCATTTTTTTAGGGTCCCTTCTAGACAATGGCATAGTTGAATGGGGATGTGGGTCCAGGAGAGGGGATCCCTGCAAAGCAGGATTCCAGAGTGGTTTCCTTGACGAGCAAAGGTGTCCTGAATTGATTTGGGAGGGAAAATAGAGGAATCCCTTCCAAGAACAGACCCCATGGAGAGCAAGCAGGACTAATGTGTGTGTGACTTGCTTTGTCATCTGTAGGGGAGAAGCCACATCAGTGCGCAGTGTGCTGGCGATCCTTCTCGCTACGTGACTACCTGCTTAAGCATATGGTCACACACACCGGCGTGCGAGCCTTCCAGTGTGCAGTGTGTGCCAAGCGCTTCACGCAGAAGAGTTCCCTCAACGTGCACATGCGCACACACAGGCCTGAGCGTGCGCCCTGCCCTGCCTGTGGCAAGGTTTTCTCACATCGTGCCCTGCTGGAGCGGCACCTGGCAGCTCACCCTGCACCTTGATTAAGATCCAGCTGCACACCTCACACAGGCACAGTCAGATGCCTTGGGCAAGGTCCACTCCACTAAAAGGCTTCTGCTACAGAGTACGGACCCTTTCCCTTTTCCACTCTGACCCCATTTTCCCCATGGACTTGGGATTCAGAATCCTATTTTCCTCCTACACATGCTTATCTTTTCTGGATGGACATGACTGGGTAGAAGATAGTCAGAGACCCTGCCACCTCAGAGACATAGCCATTTCCATTTCCAGGTTGAGCTGGGCACACAGACTCTTGGAACCCGATGCTGGATTTGTGCCCCAACCCCTGCCAGGTATGGTATCTAGGGCTGTCCTCTGTCCCAGTGCTGGGCTAGAATTCTCTGACCTCACCCCTATTTTGGGCCACCCTTCCTTCATTCAGCATGAGGGAACCTACTATGGGACTTTAGGATTCTGTTCTAATAAAGGACATTGGGCCAGTGCATGCCTCGTAGGCTTTCTGTGCTATGATATTGGGGCTTGGTCCCCATGTTCCTGGTTTGCACCTTCTTTGCAGTCCTCTGAGATTTCCTGGGCAGTTAGGCACAGTTTGGTTCCATATCCTGAACTTGTATTTGGGGATTTAGGTGGGTGGATGGGCTGAATATATATAAAATAGTCATCCAGTTTTCTTGAAGTGTTTAGCCCTGTGGGGAGGGAATTCCCATTCGAAATACTGGCTGCTACATTCACAATGGAGTCCCTTTTTCAACCAGAAACATTTTAGACTTAAGATTCTCCCTCCCAATTATGATAGACATGAATGTTGGACACCTTACTTGTGAGATGCCCAGGAGGGTTTTGGGGTCCAGGCTGCTTTGAGGGTATTTGAACCCTGAATACTGGGGCACCAGCCAAGTACTAGAGAATGCAGAGTGAACTGGATAGCTGTGTCAGGTAGGAGGGAAGCAAGAATGGCTAGGACCCAGGTTGCCAATTGAATAAAGAAGGTGACCTAGTGTCAAAGAAAACAGCATTAGATCTGCTGTCATCAGCTCAGAGAGGCATCATTCTCCCTGTCTCCTTCCCACCTCTGATGAGCTGATGCCTCACTCTACGGATTTGGTGCCAGGGGAAGGGCTCTAGCATGGAAGATCAGGCCCCAGCTCTACCTACTTGTCTCCTGGCCTTATGGGACTCCTCTGTGTCTGGGTATCACAAGCATAGCTCAGCCTTCTGAGTTCCAGTGTTATGGGGTCTACTTAGATTCAACACAACTCAACCACCAAAACAGAAAACAGAAATTTATTGCAATCAAGCCATTATGGATAGATTAGGGATGCAGACTTGGGAACTGAACTGCAAACCCCCATGCCTACTCCCAACCTCCAGATACCACCATGAGTCAGTGTTACAGAGCTTTTAAACCTGAAAACCACAAACCAGACGTGCCAAGTGACACATTTTTCTACCAGTCAGGTTTTGGGGAAAGGGAACTTTTCCTATGTGGCACACTTAACCTGTTCTCAGTGGTTGCTTTATTAACTGTGGTAAGGGGACTTGCCTAGCATTCATGTCTTATCTTCCCAACCAGGATGTTGGTTACCAGGGGAGATCTTGGAAACATAAACTTTGACCCCTATTCAAAATGGAAGTTTTACTCAAAATGGCTTCAGTTTGGTTCCTTTTTAAATACCCCTCTTGTACAGTATTCAGATCCTTGATTATCTATTTCAGAGTATAAGGAATTGTAATGGGTCCTTAGGACCATGACCATAACTGAGGAGCAGGAGGAAAAGAAGGGCCAGTGGTCCTGGTATCGTGCTGAGCAAGGTGGTTAGCCGACAGGACCAATCAAAGAGATATTGGAAGCAGTTATTAGCCTGTCTCCTTAGTTCCTCACTATCCATCAGGTTTTATTTTATTTTTGCTAAAGTGTCTCGGTCTATCCCAGAATGATTGGTATAAAAACAAAAGTTTCCCCCCCAAAGGAGTTTACTTTTGACTGAGCATTCTCAGCCTATTAAGGGGGCAAGGACAATGAACTCTCTTCTGTAACTAGTACCAGGTGAAATTGGGGCATCAGTTGTCAGGACCCAGGAAAGCCGAAATGCTGGTCAAAGGCTGGGTGATGGGGCAGTTTTAGAAGCATCTGGTTACCTGATTCAGCTGCAGAGACAGTCCATTGGATGGACTGATTTATGTAACCTTTCAGCAAGTCAAGAGCTCAGCAGTTTGTAGTCTGAAGATGTTCCCTGGATGGAGTCTGTCAGCCAAGTGGGAATCTGCTGAAACAAATAGACTAAGGACAGATGTTAAAATTTCCTAGTAATTAGTGAAGGGGAGGAATCCATTCTCAGCAATAGACAGGTGCAGAAACTTAGGTTGTACTTATCTGGAGTCCATATGACTTGTGGCAGGTGGATTCAAGCCTTATGACCCTTTTGACTCCATACTGAAACTCACATGAATTTTAGTGTTTTTTTGTTTGTTTGTTTTTTGGTGTTTTGAGATGGCTTCTCTATAGCTCTGGCTGTCTGGGAACTCTGTACACCAAGATGGCCTCCAATTCATAGAGATCTGCTTGCCTCTGGCTCCCAAGGGCTAGGATTAAAGCCATGTGCCACCACCGCCCAGCTGAATTTTAGTTTATCAAAGGAGATAAAAGTTCTAGATATCCTTAAGTCTATATTTAGAAGATAACCAAAGGAAATTTAAAATCCTGACTAAATAGTAAGTAGTCAGTGCTCTTTTATCAGTTTATCAGTTTTACGAGTTTATCAGAACTTCATTTATCAATGTTAAAACTTTGAACCTTTGAAATCTCATAACAATAAACTTTTTAAAATTAATTTATTTTTTAAAATTATTTTTAAGATTTATTTATTGTTTATACAGTATTCTGCCTGTGTGTGTGCCTGTGGGGCAGAAGAGGGCACCAGATCTCATTATAGATGGTTATGAGCCACCATGTGGTTGCTGGGAATTGAACTCAGGACATTTGGAAGAGCAGCCAGTGCTCTTAGCCTCTGAGCCATTTCTCCAGCCCTCTTGTTTTGTTTTGTTGTTTGTTTTAATTTTTTTTACAATTTATTCACTTTATATCCCAATTGTAGCCCTCTCCCTGATTTTTTTCTGGTCCTACTCTTCCACCCTCTTCTACCCTATCCTCCTCCCTTAGTCCACTGAAAGGGAGTCCTCCTCCTGTATCATATGACCCTAGCCTATCAAGTCTCATCAGGACTGCCTGGATCCTTTTCCTCTGTGGCCTGGCAAGGCTGCCCTGCTGTGGGGAAGTGATCAAAGAGTGAGCAGGCAACTGAGTCCATGTCAGAGACAGGCCATGCTTCCCTTACTAGGGAACCTACATGGAGACTGAGCTGCCTATGGGCTACATCTGAGCAGGGGGTCTGGGTCCTCTCCATGCATGGTCCTTGGTTGGTGCATTAGTCTCTGCAGGGGCCTCTGGGCCCAGATTTCTTGGCTTTGTTGTTCTCTTTGTGGAGCTCCTGTCCCCTATGGATGCTTCTATCCTCTGCTTCTTCCATAAGACTCCCTGTTCTGTCCAAAATTTGGCTGTGATCCCTGTTGGGTGGAGTCTCTCAGAGGACATCTATGATAGGCTCCTGTCCTGTTCCCTTTCTCCCATTGCTTCTGGTGTCTTTTCTGTTATAGCAATAGATTTTTAAAATAAAGTTATTTATTTATTTATTACTTATATAATATCTGCATGTATGCCTTCACATCAGAAGAGGGCACCAGATCTCATTATAGATGGTTGTGAGCCACCATGTGGTTGCTGGGAATTGAACTCAGGACCTCTGGGAGAGCAGCCAGTGCTCTTAAAAACAGTGCTCTTAAAAAACAGTGTCTTTTCTGTTATAACAATAGATTTTTACAGCTTGACTTTATATGCTTTAAATAATTTTCAAGACCCTTAGAACTTAAGTTTTAAGTTTGTTAGAACTTCCATTGACTTTGAATTTTTTTTTAATCTAATAATTTACCAGAGACACAAGCGATCATTATTGATGATAATTAGTCATTGTAAACCATGTTCTTTTAGTGAAAAGTTACATTTGAACCCGGTTTATCCTTTAATCTGAAGCCCGAGAGCAAGGGAAACCTTGTCTGCCTTTTGTTTGTTTGTTTAATGCAGCATTCAGCATTCTGCCTGCACACCAGAAGAGGGCACCAGATCTCATTATAGAGGGTTATGAGCCACCATGTGGTTGCTGGGAATTGAACTCAGGACCTTTGGAAGAACAACAGCCAGTGTTCTTAACCTCTGAGCCATCTCTCCAGCCCCAGTCTTCCTTTTCTTAACAAGAGATCCAGTAATTTTAATTAACTAATGAACTAACAAGGTGGTTGATTACCTTGGGGAAAGGAACTAGTTGTCTGTTGTTCTCTTGCTGACTAAGCTAGTTAGCGTAGTTGTCAATGTGATCTGAGACCCAAGAAGGTTAAATTATAATCTAAATGGCCTATGTATTAATTAAAATGACAGAGACTGATCCATAGTTCATTACTTAGGCAGCCACCCCACGCTTCTGTGGTCTCTCTCTCATTGGTGATGGGGGCAGAGGTTTCAGGACAGTGGCAGAGACATTTGTGTGGAGGAGGGGGATGGGAGAGACTGACTTCATCTTGTCTAGGTAAAGTGAGGCTATCAATTCTCCAGTATCTATCATGAATATCTGAGTCAATCAAGCCTTGTCTGTATTTAATTATTTGCTTTAGGCTGTACCTTGAAAACAAAAACAGGAGGCCAAATAAGGCTTATTCCTATAATTAATTGCGTTAGTACTTAGCATGACTACAAATACAGTTCTGACAATATCACAGTTTATTCATGTTTAACAGTTTATAATAAAAATAACAATTTCTGGATTGAAGCTGTTTTAGTATCAAGATAAGATTTTTAGCCAGGTGTGGTAGTGTATGCCTGTATTACCAGCATTCAGGGCGTCAGGAGCAGGTGGATCTCTGTGAGTTCGAACCAGCCTGATCTACAAAGCAAGCCTGAGATAGCCAGGACTACACAGACACACCCCCCCTACAAAGATTTTTAACTTATAAATGTAGTCTATAAAGAGACTGGGAACTTACATGGTTTATTTATTTATTTAGGCTGTACTTATCTGGTATGTCATTATAGAACACAACAGTTTTCTTGTATAACTTAGTTTACCAAAATATCTGTAGCTTAACAATGCTAGTAAAAACAAGGAGGTTAGACATATATGCTTAAATCAGTCTCTGTTAGCCTGAATAGTCCTTAGATAAGGACTATTTTTAAGCCAGAGAGTCTCAATTTTTAAATGTTGTAACCATTTAATATAGTTTTTTTTTTAATGTTGTAGTGACCCCAACCATAAAATAAACATCTGACTTGCAGGCAAATCCAGGCTACCCCTGTGAAAATGTCTTTTGACCCTCAAAGGGTTGAGACCCATAGGTTGAGAAATTGTTCCAAAGTCTTTGTCAGAGTGTTTAAGGTCATTGCCTCACTGCATTATAAGATAGGAATTCTTTAGTCTGTGGTGTTTAGCTGTGGCACTAATGTTTAGTCTTTTATTTACCTATTTATCAAGATCATATATTAATAAAGACATAATAAAATATCTGATAAACTTTAAAATAGCCTTATATATGTAAACATTTTTAGCATTAGTCTTTTTATTTATTTATCTTTATTTTACATACATTGGCCTTTTGTCTGCAGATCCTTTGAAACTGAAGTCACAGACAGTTGTGAGCTGCCATATGGTTGCTGGGAATTGAACACGGGTGCTAGGGAAAAGCAGCCAATGCTCTTAAACAGTGAGCCATCTCTCCAGTCCTATAAATGTAAACATTTTAAAAAGCTGTCTTAAAAATATCTAGTTTTGGGGTCTAGGGAAATGGCTCAGAGACTAAGAACACTGGCTGCTCTTCCAAAGATCCTGAGTTCAATTTCCAGCAACCATATTGTAGCTCACAACCATCTATAATGAGATCTGGCGTGCAGGGATTCAAAAATCCAGTTTTTAATTTTCTGTAAAATTCCAAAACTTCCCTTTTATTCTTTTTTCCAGAACTGAGGACTGGACCCAAGGCTTTGCACTTGCTAGGAAAGTTGTCTACCACTAACTAAATCCCACCTCCCAAAATTTTCCTTTTTTTCTTCTGCTTTTTTTTTTTTTTTTTTTTTTTTTTTTTTTTGTGACAAGGTCTCTCTATGTATCCCTGGCCTGGTACCATTATGGCCTTGAACTCACAGAGGTCCTCCTTCTGCCTCCTGAGTGCTAGGTTTAAAAGCATGCATTACTATGCCTGGCCAAATCACTTTTTTTTTTTTTTTTTTAAATAAGATTTAATACAGTATTCTGCCTGCATGTGTGCTAGCAGGCCATAAGAGGGCATCAGATCTCATTATAGATGGTTGTAAGCCACCATGTGGTTAACTCTGAACCTTAGGAAGAACAGCCAGTGCTCTTAACCTCTGAGCTATCTCTCCATACCTCCCAAAATTTTCTTTA
Organism: Psammomys obesus; assembly: GCF_907164565.1. Lineage (NCBI taxonomy): Eukaryota > Metazoa > Chordata > Mammalia > Rodentia > Muridae > Psammomys > Psammomys obesus. The sequence goes on from NW_026590435.1 coordinate 857,549, forward strand.
AAGAAGTTTAAAATCAGCCAGGCATGGTGGCTCACAGGCAGTTGACATAGCGGCAGGCAGAGTGCAGAGTGCAGTAGGTTCAAGGTGAGCCCGGTGTACAAAGTGAGTCCAGGACAGGCAAGGCTACACAGAGGTTAAGAGCACTGGCTGTTCTTTCAAAAGTCCTGAGTTCAATTCCCAAGCTATCTATAATGAGATCTGGCGCCCTCTTCTGGTGTGTAGGCATACATGCAGACAGAACACTGTATACATCATAAATAAACAAATCTTTAATAAAAAAGTTTAAAATCGCTCAATTGGTAGGGTGCGGTAGAGCACGCCTGTGATCCCAGTGCTCAGGGAGGCAGAGGCGGGCAGATCTCTGTGAATTTAAGGCCAGTCTGGCCTCAGAGCGTCCAGGACAGCCATAGCTACACAGAAACCATGCCTTAAAAAAACAAAATTAATTAATTAATATCAATTGTATGCTTTTACAATATCAAAATAAAGTACTATTTTATTAATTAATTGAATTTATATCTCAGTCATAAGCTCCTCCCTCTTCTCCCAGTATCACCCTCCCTCCTACATCCCCTTTCCCCTGTTCCTTAAAGTCTTTTTTTTTTTTGTAACTTCAAGAGTGAAGACATAGAGCATAACCATACTTTGTAGAAGACAAAACCTAGTTTTAACAATGTAAACAATTTAGTGTCTCTAAAATCAGTACCAAGTGAATTACCCTTATGTTACAAAGTTTGGCTGCCAGTAAGATACATTTTTGTATATGAACACGTGGTGGTTTAATTTTAATCCCTCATTAAACAAGTATTGTTGTAAATTCTACCTTTTATAAAGCTGGTTTTTAAGATAGGACAGGAATTATATGAAAAATCTTTTTAAAAGAAAGATTTATTTATTTAATGTTTATGAATGCTCTATATGCATGTATACCTGCATGTCAGAAGAGAGCATTATAGATGGTTGTGAGCCACCATGTTGCCAGGAATTGAACTCAGGACCTCTGAAAGACCAGACGCTCTTAACCGCTGAGCCATCTCTCCAGCCCCCTATATAAAAATCTTAAGATAACTTTTTGTTACAGATGTTACAGATTTTTAAACATGTCCATTAATTGATTATTATCTGTAACCAAAACACAGAACATAGTAAATTCAAATATTTAAGACTGGTCAGAAACAGACATGTAGTGGCCACATACATTTCTACACTTAAAACAGACAGATAAAACTTTCCTTATCTCTTCTAGCTGTAATTTCAAGGTTGTAGTGCCTTGTTACCAGCTCAGTCCAGTTTTCACCCACAAAGCAGTTCTGTAACCGGACTAGCCTGCCATCCTCCCTACTGGAGAAAGCTGCCCACCAGGTCAAGCATCACATTCTGCAAGCGTATTACTCCAGGTCTTGCTGCAGTGGTTGATGGCATTTGGTTTAGCACCAGTTAATCTTTGAAATGAGTGAAGACTAAGTCAAGGGATGAACTGCCAGCAGATGAAGTTTGGCTCATTTCTCTGAGTATGAAACACAGAGCAACAATCAAATAAACACTAACTACACACACAAACTGACAGTCATGGACCAACCAACATGCTGAGAATAACCAATAGACTGGGGAGGACCAGATGCCCTATCAAAGGGCCCAGGAGGTTGATGAGGTGTCCCTCAGTCCCCTCAAACTCTGAAAGCAGTGCTGCCTCCTGCTTCTCTCAATGAATAAACCAGTGATGCACCAAACAGAACCAGAAAGAGGCTTACCTCCATAGGTCTTGGACTTCAAAAATGAAGTCCCTTGGCTGCGGATGATTACAATCAGGTACTTGGGTAGAGTGTTTGGATTCCCAGCCAGCACACCAAATGTTATGGGGTACACTTAGATCCAACACAAACACTCAAGTCAAAACAAAAAACAAAAATGTCTTGTAATCAAGCCACTACTTATACATCAGGGATGCAGGACTTACTCAGGAGGTGACCTCAGCCAGAATGTTCAAAACTTTTAAGTCTCAAACCCACAAGTATCTGTGCCAAGTTACACTGCAGTTTTCTACCAATCAGGATTCAGGGCTAGGGAATTTTTAAAGAAACATTTCCCCTATGTAGTACTCCCATCCTGTTCTCACTGGTTGGGTTATTGAACTGTGGCAGGGCAACTGCCTAGCACTGTTTCAACTTGCCAAGCAGGATGTTAGCTACCCACATACACATCTTTGTCTGCCAAGCAGGATCAGTTTCCTAGGGAGGTCTTGGGAACTTTAACTTTATTTGGCCCCTATTCAAAATGCAAGTTTTGCTCAAAATAGCTTCTGTTTGGTTCCTTCTTACACCAAGACTCAATCCATAGGGATACCAGAAATTAGGAAATGTCTTAGTTCAATGGGCTCATGAAGGAGAGCAGAATCGTGTTTAAATCTAAATGATAAAGGTGTTCTAATTATTTACCGAGCTGTTACTGTCTACCTGATAGGTGCCTTTTCCCCCTTCAGGGCAAGGGCTGGGTTTCATGAAAGGAGTTCAAGTCAGACAAATAAAACCACAGGCTGTGTTCCTTACCTTGTTTTTTTCTTGTGGCTGGAGTTAGGCAGATTTTGTTCCCTGTCTCACTAGTTTCCCACACCTGACAGATAGGAGAGAAAGGTGGTTGGTGGTGTCCAATGGAGATGGGGCAGACCTGGCAATCAGGCAGGAGGCTGGAACTGTAGGAGGACTCCCAGCCAGTAAGAACTAAGTAACAGAGTCCAGGGGTCAAGAGCAGTTGCTGATTGTATCTGGTCATTTGTGGGGTAGGCAGATTTCCTTAAAGGCAGGAAGTTAGGGCTTCAGAGCTCAGTTGAGATTACACACTTTCAGCCACTTCAGAAAGAGTCAGTGCCATGGGTGTTTGGCAGAAGCTGACCTTCCTCTTCCTGCTGCTGCTGCTGCTGCTGCTGGTTGGCCTGGGGCATCCCCCATGGCCAGCAGCTATGGCTCTGACCCTGCGTTGGTTCCTGGGAGACCTCACATGTTTTGTGCTGCTAAGCTTGACATTGCTCGCCAGACCCTGGATCAGCTCCTGGATGCCCCACTGGCTGAGCCTGGCAGCTGCAGCTCTCACATTATCCCTGTTGCCTCCACAGCCACCTCCAGGACTACGATGGCTGCACAAAGATGCGGCCTTCACGTTCAAGCTCCTCTTCTATGGCCTGAAAATCAGGAGACGCTTTAACAGGGAACCTCCAGAGACTTTTGTGGATGCTGTTGAGCGGCAAGCACGGGCACAGCCTGACAAAGTGGCCTTGTTGTGTACAGGATCTGGGGCCTGCTCAATCACAAATAAACAGCTGGATGCCAGGGCCTGTCAGGCAGCATGGGCACTGAAAGCAAAGCTGAAGGATGCCACAAGCCATCAGGCCAGAGAGACTGCTGCCCTCTTAGTGCTCCCCTCCAAGAACATTTCTGCTTTGAGTGTGTTTCTGGGGTTGGCCAAGCTGGGCTGCCCTGTGGCCTGGATCAACCCACACAGCCGAGGGAAACCCTTGCTACACTCTGTGCTAAGTTCTGGGGCCGGTGTGCTGGTTGTGGACACAGGTGAGTGCCCCAGGAGCAGAAAGGGACAAAAGCAAAGGAGGTCAGAAGTTTTGGAAGCTGGGCAGAGAACCTTTTGTTGTGTTTACTCCAGTCCTAGGCAATTAGGGTCAAAATGTAGTTTACCTGGAAAGTAATTATAGGGTTACCACTTTGAACATTATTCTTCCCTAAATCTTTTAATTCTGTTTGACTAATTTTTTAAATTAAAGTTTCTGTTTGTAGGTTTTTTCAAGACAGGGTCTCATTATATGAAGCTCTGGCTGTCTTGATACTCATTATGTAGATCAGGATGGACTTGAACTCATTGAGATCCAGCTGCCTCTGCCTCCCAAGGGCTAGGGCCAAAGGCATGGGCCACTATGACCAGCTTTATTTGACTAAATTTATATTTTACTAATTATAAGATTTCTTTTTATTTTGGTTTTTCGAGGCGGGGTTTCTTTGTCCTGGAACTCACACTGTAGACCAGGCTGGCCTTGAGCTCACAGAGATCTGACTGCCTCTACCTTCAGAGTGCTGGGATCAAAGGCATGTGCCCACTACTTAAAGTGCTGCCCTAGCATTATAAAGTTCTTTAAGGACAGGGAAGCTTTTCTTTCACCGCCTGCTTTTCTGTTTCTGGGTCTCCTATCCTCCCTCTTGACTTTGAAGAAAGGTAAGATTTGCCTTTTTAATTCTCTGATGGTTGGTCCTGTAGACCTCCAGGAGAGCCTGGAAGAAGTCCTTCCCAAGCTGCTAGCAGAGAACATCCGCTGCTTTTACCTTGGCCACACCTCACCTACTCCAGGCGTGGAGGCTCTGGGGGCTGCCCTGGATGTTGCACCTTCTGACCCCGTGCCTGCCAGCCTTCGAGCTAAGATTCAGTGGAAAAGCCCGGCCTTGTTCATCTATACTTCAGGAACCACTGGTGAGGATGCCTGTGGTTCTGCCCCACCCTCCGCACTCTGATCATCTTGCACCATGCCTTCTGTTTGTCTTCTCACACCCAACAACTCTGCCATTGATCTGGACTTCTGACTTTGACTCTAACCCCTAGTCCCCTAGTGTAGTTTTTTTTTTTTTTTTCCAAGACAGGGTTTCTCTTGTAGCCTTGGTTGTCCTGGACTCAGTATGGTCTTGAACCCACAGAGATCCTCCTGCCTCTGCCTCCTGGAGTTGGAATTACAGGTGTGTGCCACCACGCCAGATCTGTATTACTCCCAGTTCTGAAAACCAATGGGAGAGTGGTGCTGTTCACAAGTAAATTCCAGCACTCAGAAGGTTAAGAGGCAGGAGTATATAGAGTTCAAGGTCTGTTCATTTCAGTGAAGCACATACTAAAGTTGGAACAATCCACAATTTAGCATATTCTCATGTTTGGATGACAGGCAAATTCACAAAGCATTCCATTTCATGTTTTTAAAAAGGAATAAGGGTTCAAGCTGGGTGTTGTAGAGGCAGAGGCCTACAGCTGTCTGGGTTTGAAGTCCATCTAGTCTACAGAGCAAGTTTGAGAATAGCCAGAGCTACACAGAGAAACTGTCTCAAAACAAAATAAAACAAAACCTGCCTCTGCCTCCCTGAGTGGTGGGATCACAGGAATATGCCACCACACCTGGCTAGCATTAGTTTCAATAGCCAAAAAAGTGGAAGCTGAAATGCCCATCAACAAATAAGCAAAATATGATTTTAATCATATGGTGGGAAAAAAAAGGAATGATGGTTCTTTTTGTTGGAAAGAAAGGAAAGACAGAAAGAGGGAAGAAAGTATTGTGGGGTAGTCACTAGAGAAGACTGCTCCAATATGGGTTTAAGCCAACGGAAAGTCTTTATTAGCTGCCAACAACTACACTATGTGTTTGGGATCCCAGTGTAGCACTGAGCCTTTCTCAGGATGAGCTTTTAAGCACAAAAACCGTTGTGGGTTAACATACTTCAGTTAACAAGAACAGTTAGCCAGAAGCAGAACTACAGAAGTTAAAAAGCAAAGCTAGTACATTTTATGACTTTCCCAGTTTTGGTTTTGGCAGGTGGTGTTGTCTACATGCTGAGTTTTACAGCCTGGACGGTATTTCCATCATGGAGACAGCTGTACTAAGGTTTTGGGGACCTACTGAGGTCTGGGGCCTTGTTACAGAAAGGAAAGAACGAAGGAAGCATTGAAGACCAGTCTGAATTACCTAGTGAGTCCAGGCTAGCTTGAGCTGCAGAGAGAGAGAGAGAGAGAGAGAGAGAGAGAGAGAGAGAGATATCTTGACTCAAAAAACAAAGTATGCAGGGAAAAAAAAAAGACAACCATGAGTTTTCATTCCTAGTGTTATTTATTTGTTGGTATTTTGAGACTCTAGTAGCCCCAACTGTCTTTGAACTGCCTATTATATAGTTGCCTTACCCTCTTGAGTGCTGGGATTATAGGTTTGGATAACCTTATCCAGAAACTCTCCATCCTTTCTCCCCTTTGAGAGGTTCAAACCTAGTCAGATCTGACTGTGGATACCCACCCTGAAGTTGTGGTCTCTCTTCCTACCCAACCCTTATTGCTCTTTCACCCTCTAGGGCTTCCAAAGCCAGCCATCCTATCACATGAACGGGTTGTGCAGACGAGCAGGGTGCTGTCCTTCTGTGGGATCTCAGCTGATGATGTGGTCTATAATGTCCTACCTTTGTACCACACGATGGGACTTGTCCTTGGAGTCCTTGGCTGCTTAGAACTTGGTAAGTCCACCAAGGACTTCTCTAACCCAAAGGACCACAGTGGGTGTTAGCGTGGGGCAATCAAAAGGACAAGATTCCATGCTGTGTACTATAACTTTCTATTCTTCATCCCAAATTTGGGGCCACATAATCCAAATGGGTTTCAAACTCAGTATATAGCTGAAGGTGGCCTTAAACTTCTGACCCTCCTGACTATACTTCCCAAGTGCTGAATTATAGATGTGAACCACCATGGCCAGGTTTGGTTTTCTTTTGTTTGTTGGTTGGTTTGTTTGGCTTTTTGAGACAGGGTTTCTCTGTGTAGCCCTGGCTGTCCTGGATTCCATCTGTAGACCAGGCTGACTTCAAACTCAGTGATCTGCCTGCTTCTCCCACCCTGAGTGCTCTGATTACAGGCGTGCCTGGTTTGCTTATTTATTTATTTAATGTATTTGAGTACTCTATCTGCATGTACACCTGCATGCCAGAAGAGAGCAGCAAATCCCTTGGTAGCTTGGTTGTGAGCTACCATGTGGTTGCTCCTACCATGTGGGAATTGAACTCAAACCTCTGGATGAGACAGTGCTCTTAATCTATGAGCCATTTTCTCCAGCCCTCAACATGCCCAGTTTTAGACACTTTATTTTTCCTTGAAAGACAGGGTTTCACTCTAGCCCTCTCTGACACAGAACTCAATATACAGATCAAGCTGGCTTCACAGAAGTCTACTGGCCTCTAACTCTGGAGTGTTAGGATTAAAGGCATGTACCACCATGCTTGGCTAGATGCTGTTACCTTTTTTAAACTAAATATTTATTTATTTGCTTATTTATGTATTACACAATATTCTGTCTGTGTGTGCCTGAGCATCAGAAGAGGGCACCAGATCTCATTATTGATGGCTGTGAGCCACCATGTGGTTACTGGGAATTGAACTCCAGGACCTTTGGAAGAACAGCCAGTGCTCCTACCCTCTGAGTCATCTCTCCAGCCCAATGCTGTTATCTTTATGCCTATAAATATTACAGTATGCTTCTGTAATGAAAACTGATACCTAATAAAATTAATAGTGACCCTTTAATATCATTTGATACACCTTGTCAGACTTTCCAAGTTCTGTAATTAATTACATGTTCCTTGTTAAAACAGTATGCTCAGAGGGCATGGTGGTGCACGCCTATAATCCCAACACTCAGTGAGGCAGAGGCAGATGGATCTCTGTTGAGTTTGAGGCTAGCCTGGTCTATAAAATAAGTCTAGGACAGCAAAGGCTACACAAAGAAACCCTGTCTCAAAAAATCAAAAACAAAAACAGTATGCTCCTCTTTCCTCTTGAATTTCCTGTTAGATTAAAAATATCACTGGTTTTTACTGGTGAGTAATGCCAGTAAGCTCAATAGGACACTCAGGAGGCAGAAGCTGGAGAACCACCGCAGTTCAAGCTCGACCTCATCTATATACATAGCAGGGTCTAAGCCAATCATGGCCACAGCCATGCCACAACAGGTAATCATGTATCTTCTCACAGCAACATGGAACATGATTTTTCCCTCTACCAGGAGCCACCTGTGTCCTGGCCACCAAGTTTTCTGCCTCCCGATTCTGGGCCGACTGTCGGCAGCACAGGGTGACCGTGATCCAGTATGTGGGTGAGGTCCTTCGATACTTGTGTAATATTCCTGAGGTAAGGTTCAAAAGTGAAACTCATGGAGCCCCAGATGACTTTCCAGATAAAGTTATCAGATAAAGATTTAGGTAAGAGTGAAGATAAGACTCAGAAGTAGAATATAGGCCTAGCATGTGTGAGACCCAACATCAAAGACAGAAAGAATCAGGTATGGATCTCAAGCAAGGTCACCTCTTGGCTGCACAGAGTTGAAAGTGAACCTGGGCTACACTGAGACTCTGTTTCAAAACAAAGTCTCACTGGATAAGTTCCAAATACTTTCCACATTTTGTAATGGGCTGTTTTGATGGTTAGTCACCCGAGCAGGTATGTCTTAGTTTCCTTTTGTTGTAAAATAAAAAAGCAACCTAAAGAAGAAAAGGTTTGTTTAGCCCACAGTTCTAGGGTATAGTGCATCATTGTGGGAAGTCAAGGCTTCCAGAATTTTTTTTTTAATTTTTATTTTTTTAATATTAGTTACAGTTTGTTAATTTTGTATCCCTGCTGTATCCCACTCCCTCTTTCCCTCCCAATCTCACCCTCCCACCCTCATCTCCTCCCTGCCCCTTTCCAAGTCCACTGATAGGGGAGAACCTCCTCCCTTTTCATCTGATACTGGTTTATCAGTTATCTTCTGGACTGGCTACAAAGTCCTCCTGTGTGGCCTACCAGGGCTGCTCCTCCCTCAGGGGGAGGGGGGAGGAGGAGGAGGTCAAAGAGCCTGCCATTGAGTTCATGTCAGAAACAGTCCCTGTTCCCCTTATTAGGGAAACCCACTTGGATACTGAGCTACCAAGGGCTACATCTGAGCAGAGGTTCTAGGTTACAACCATACATGGTCCTTGTTTGGAGAAACAATCTCATAAAGACCCCTGTGCCCACATATATTTGGTCCTTGTGGAACTCCTGTCCTCTCCAGGTCATATTAACTCCCCCCCCCTTTTTTTTGATTCCCTGCACTCTGCCAAAGGTTTGGTTATGAGTCTTAATATCTACTTTGATACACTACTAGGTAGAGTCTTTCAGAGGCCCTCTGTGGTAGGCTCCTGTTCTGTTACTTATTTGCTCCTACATCCAATGTCCATCCCATTTATCTTTCTAAGTGAGGATTGATCATCATACCCTGGGTCCTCTTTCTTGTTTATCTTCTTTAGGTGTATAGTTTTCAGTATGTTTATCCTATCTTATAGGTTTATATAAGTGAGTATATACCATGTGTGTCTTTCTGCTTTTGGGATACCTCACTCAGGATGATCATTTCTAGGGTCATCCAGAATTTAAAGCAACTCATCACATCCCATACACGGCTGAGAGCCTCAAGTAATGAATTAATCCATGCATGCAAATACTCACCTTGCTGTTTCCCCTTCCTTCAGTCCAGCCTATAAAATTATGTCTTCCACATCCAGGATGGGTCTTCCAAAATCAATCTCTCACAGGCATACCACAGGCCAGTCTAACCTACACAGTCCTTCACTTCGTGACTCTTAATTGTGTTAAGATGAGAAACTGATTATCACAACAGATGACGTCACCTTGTCCAGTTCCTTTTTTGTTTGTTTGTTTGTTTGTTTGTTTGTTTGTTTGTTTTTTGAGGCAGGGTTTCTCTGCGTAGCCTTGGCTGGCTTCAACTTGGAGATCCTCCTGCCTCTGCCTCCCTGAGTGCTGGGATTACAGGCAGTGCCACCTTGCCTGGCTTACCTTTTCCAGTTTCAGTGGCTTTATTTGGAAAGCATAGATTACGAACAGTTCCAATCTGGACCTTAGCCAGCCCTAAATTTCATCTTACAAATACAACTACTAATGGTAGATACTGGAATAAAAAGAATAGCTCCTTCTTGAAGGAGTCTTTGTAAAGATGAAATGAATTTACTATATGAAATACCTAGAACAACGTGGCTCAGGATAAACACACCAGATTGGAGATGCTCTCTTATTTTTTCCTTCGAGACAGGCTTTCTCTGTGTAGCCTTGGCTGTCCTGAACTCACTTTGTAGACCAGGCTGTCCTCTAACTCACAGATATCTGCCTGCCTCTGCCTTCCAGAGTTCTGGGATTACAGGCATGCACCACCACACCCAGCTGAGATGCTCTTATTTTTATAAAGCTATGAGCTATGGTCCCTAGGAAACTGTCTCTAGGCCATATGTTCCCCTCCCCCAGTGTCTTTCCACCCCTTTAATTTAAAATCAAAAGCCTCAAGAAATGCCTTCTCAGAAAGGTCCCCTTCCAAGGTTAACACTTAGAGATACGGTTTCAGATAACTGCCTACTTCACTTTAGATGAATGCCAACACCAAACAGAAACGTTTTTAGATAATGCCTCCAAGTAAAAACTGTCCTAGGGCTGGGCGTGATGTTGCATGCCTTTAATCCCATCAGAGGATCTCTGTGAATTCTAGCTCAGCCTGGTCTGCAAAGCAAATCCAAGACAACCAGGGCACTTATTACACAGAGAAACCCTGTCTCAACCCCCCCCCCCCCACACACAAATAACTATACTAGGCCAGTGTTCCTGGTAACTACCCTAGGTAGTGTTAGATGGTCTGATGCTTGCCTGACATTAAGATCAGAGGTGGTTGATGTCTCCAGTTACTCCTAGCTCCATTACCCTGCATGATAAAGGCTACCCCAAGCAACTTTCTCTAGGAAAAACAACCCTATAATGTCTGGAGGAACATTTTAGGTAAAGACTCAATAATTTTTTTTTGCTAAGATGAAGATCTTCCTATATAGGTCAAGCTGGCCTGCAATTTGCTATGTGACTCATTTTGATCTCCCAACTAATAATCCTGCCTTAGCTTCCTGAGCACTGGAGTTTTAGGCATGCCCAGCAGCATGTCTAACTATCCTTAAGTATCCTAGGGAGATTCCCTAAGTATAGGCCCCACCACCTAGTTGATTCCCAATTAACACCTAAGATACCCTCTTCAGAAAGTTCCCAACCATACCCTTCAGGGCACCACTTTTTGACCCTTTGTGGGATGTTCCTGCAGCAACCAGAAGACAAGAAACATATAGTGCGCTTGGCAATGGGCAATGGACTTCGGGCAGATGTGTGGAAAACCTTCCGGCAACGCTTTGGTCCCATTCGAATCTGGGAATTCTACGGCTCCACAGAGGGCAACGTGGGCTTAATGAACTATGTGGAGCGCTGTGGGGCTGTGGGCAAAACCAGCTGCTTCCTTCGAGTGAGTGGATAAGACATCCAGCATGATGGTGGTCCTGAAACTGAACCCCTCGTACCTTTGCCAATGCTTCCCATCCTTCATTGCAGATGCTGATTCCCTATGAACTTGTACAGTTTGACACAGAGACAGCAGAGCCTGTGAGGGACAAACAGGGGTTTTGTATCCCTGTGGGACCAGGTAAGGAGGCCAGGGGACCTCTTTGGATATGTGAGGGGTTGTCACCTTCACCTCCATGGCTGGAAGAAGCTACCCAAAGTCCTTTTATTATTTTTTTTCTTCAGATTTTTTTGGGTATAATTTCTCATGTAGCAGGGTGGTGGCGGCACATACCTTTAGTCCCAGCACTTGGGAGGCAGAGGTGGGCAGATCTCTGAGTTCAAGGCCAGCCTGGTTTACAGAGAAAGTTCAAGGACAGCCAAGGCTATACAGAGAAACCCTGTCTCAAAAACAAACAAACAGACAAACATCTCATGTAGCCCAAGCTGGTCTTGAACTCTTAATCCTACTGCCTCTGCTTCCCAAATGCTAGGGTAATAGGAGTGTGCTACCGTCCCTGGTCCTAAGTCTTAATAATGGTGATAGGTATCAGTGTCTGCAATCCTTACCTGGAACTTAAGCCACTGGCATGTCTGGCCATCACTTGGCTCTGCCCAGGCACCCTGCTTCAATCTTAGTCTAGTTTCTCACTCTTTGTGTTTCTCTCTTTTTCTCTCTGTTCTTTTTTTTTTATGGTTTTCGAAACAGGATTTCTCTGTGTATTTCTAGCTGTCCTAGAACTCACTCTGTAGACCAGGCTGGCCTCAAACGCACAGAGGTCCAAGCTGGGCAAGGTGGACAAATGCCTGTAATCCCAACACTTTGTGAGGCAGAGGCTGGAGGATCTCTGTGAGTCCAAGGCCAGCCTGGTCTACAGAGCGAGTTCCAGGACAGCCAGGACTATACAGAGAAACCCTGACTTGAAAAACCAACCAACCAACCAACCAACCAGCCAAACAAACAAACAAAACACCCTCACAGAGATATGACTGCCTTTGCCTCCCACGTGCTGGGATTAAAAGCGTGTGCCACCACTGCCCAGCTCCATTGGTCGTCAGCTTTCCGTAGGGATCACAGCCTCCTAGATACCAGTCCTTTTCCCTGTACCTTCTCTCCTGGGGTTTTGCAAGGGATTAGGTATGTCTTTCTTCCAACCCCCATTTGTCAGTTCCTCATCCTTGCCCTGTTTTCTCATGGACACCCTGATACAATCTTCTCTCTCTGTCTCTCTCTCTTTTCCAGAACTATCCGATTTTCCAAGTTTCTCTGTCTTCCTCTTGGTGTCTCGGTTTCTCTGGCCTTAAATCTGAGTGTCTCCCATCAACATATTTTTATAATTTTTATTTTATGTATCTGAGCATTTGCCTGCAGTTATGTATGTACACCTGGTATGTGCTTGGTGCCTGAGGAAGGTAGAAGAGGGTTTCAATTCCCCTGGAACTACAGTTACAGGTGATTGTAAGCCACCATGTGGATGGTGGAAATCGAACCTTAGATCTTCTGGAACAGCAACTAGTGTTCTTAACCCCTGGTTATCTATCTCTGTAGCCTTATCAGTACATTTTAGCTCTATGTTTGGCTGGGTGAAGAGTCCACAGTAAGGAACCTCTACCTTGGGCTGCCTCAGAGATGGTCAGGGTCCTCATTTAGGACTTATTTTCCATTTACATCTCCAGGGGAGGCAGGACTTCTTTTGACCCAGATTCGAAAGCACAGCCCCTTTCTAGGCTACCGTTCCCAGGAAGAGTCCAAGAAGAAACTGGCCACAAATGTAAGGCGCAAAGGGGACCTCTACTACAATACCGGGGATGTGCTTGTCCTGGACCAGGAAGGCTTCTTCTACTTCCAGGACCGCCTTGGAGACACTTTCCGGTCAGGCATGGGTGGGCTGGGGGCTGGCTTCCAGGGTGTCCTGCCTCCCTAGGGGTGGATGAGACCCCCTCTTCTCAGGGGTGGGACATGCCCTTCCTTGGATGTGGCTTCTATTCCCAGGGATGGGACATCCCTTCCTGGGGCTGGAGTCTCTCTTGGGGAGTGTAGTGTTCCTTGCAGGGGGCAGAGCATTCCTATCCTGGGTCGTGGCCTCCCTCCTTGCAGGTGGAAGGGCGAAAATGTATCTACTGGAGAGGTGGAGGAAGTGTTGTCGAGCCTAGACTTCCTAGAGGAAGTCAATGTCTATGGGGTGCCTGTGCCAGGTATGAAGAGTTCTCCTGATTTTAAATAAATCTTGCACTTTTTTGGGTGGAGGTTGTCATTACAAATTAGGGGCATTATTTGGGAAATATATAGGTTATGAGTTATGCCCAGTTGCACAGTGAGCAGAGCTGGGCCAGCTGAGAATGAACAGTGTGCTTTCCAGGGTGTGAAGGTAAGGTTGGTATGGCTGCTGTGAAGCTGGCTCCTGGGAAGACTTTTGATGGGCAGAAGCTATACCAGCATGTCTGTTCCTCGCTTCCTGCCTATGCCACACCTCATTTCATCCGTATCCAGGTGAGCAAGCGGTAGCAGGAGTTGATGGATATGGGAACTGGTGTCACAGTCAGGGCTCATAATTACTACTTTGCAGGACTCTCTGGAGATCACAAGCACCTTCAAGCTGATAAAGTCACAACTGGTGCGTGAGGGTTTTGATGTAGGGGTCATTGCTGACCCCCTATACATACTGGACAACAAGATCCAGACCTTCCGGAGTCTAATGCCTGACATGTACCAGGCCATTTGTGAAGGAACCTGGAAGTTCTGACTGCCTAGCCAACTGAAAAGTTGTCCAAAAGTGTGGAAATCAACAGTGGCCAGGATTCCCAGTGTCAACTTCACAAAGCTATCAGAATTCCAGACGTCCACAGAGAATAAACTTGAATGTATATGCAGAAGTCTGGTGTGGATTTGAATAATAGATGAATGCAGCTGGTCAGTGCAGCCTGCTATATAGGTTTATACACCTGGAGCTGTCCCCGCAGCCCCAGGTGAAGGGAATGGGAGGACCAGCTTTGAAGCTACTCCAGCGAAGCAAAGAGAGTGCTGACTACAACTCTGGGTCTTTTGTGGCCCCTGAAGGACAGGCTTGGGTCAGGGTGGGATACCCAATATAGATGATGGACACCCTGTTAACTGTTGTTAGGGTCCCTGGAAGATTAAAACCTTGCATTTGGGTGTCAGGAGGATGAGACAGGGTCTCTGTGTGTAGCCCTGCCTGGTAGGAAAGTCACTGTGTAGACTGGGCTGGCCTCGAACTCAGAGATCTGCTTACTTCTGCCTGCTGAGTATGAGTACTGGGATTAAAGGCTTCTGCCACTATGCCCAGCTCCCTATTGTTTTTTATTATATGTATGCATGTGTGTGGTTATGTGCATTTGAATGCAAGTACCCACAGAAGCATCAGATCTTGGAGCTGGAGTTCAGGCAGTTGTGAGGCAGCTTATATAAGCCCTGGGAACTGAACTCAGGCCCTCTACAAGAGGAACATGTGCTCTTAACCACTGAGTCATCCCTCAAGCTCCTCATATGTTATTTTAAAGCCCAAGAGGTGATGCTTGCCCTTCTAGTGTTACCAGGTGTCTTAGGGTTAATATTGGTATGGTGAAACACCATGCCCCAAAACAAAATGTAGAAGAAACGGTTTATTTGCTTATATTTATAGTCTAGCATGGAAGGAAGTCAGAACAGAAACTCAAACAGGGCAGGAGCCTAGAGGCAGAAGCTGGTGCAGAGTCCACTGGAGTGCTTGCTTAGCGTGCTTTCTTATAGAACTCAGGAGTACCATCCCAGAGATGGCCCTACCCACAATGGGCTGGGCCCTCCCATATTAATCACTAATTTAAAAATGCTCTACAGGCTTTTCTCTTTTAAAGATTTATTTATTATTTATGTAGTATTCTGTCTGCATGTATGCCTACACACTAGAAGAGGGTACCATATCTCATTATAGATGGTTATGAGCCACCAAGTGGTTGCTAGGAATTGAACTCAGGATCTTTGGAAGAACAGCCAGTGCTCTTAACCTCTGAACCTCCAGCCAAACAGGCTTTGTTTGTTTGTTTGCTTTTTGTTTGTTTTTTTGAGACAGGGTTTCTCTGTATAGCCTTGGCTGTCCTGGAACTCACTCTGTAGACCAAGCTGGCCTACATACAGAGATCCACTTGCCTTTGTCTCCCTGAGTGCTGGGATTAAAGATGTGTGCCACCACTGCCCAGCTTCTTCAGGCTTTTCTACAACTGAATCTTATGGAGGTGTCTTCTCAATTGAGGCTCCCTCCTCTCTGATGACTATAGCTTGTGTCAAGTTGACATAAAACTAGCCAGCAAGCACATGAGGGAAATGGCATGTGGGGTTCAAAGATTCAGTGGCATCTAATGCTACTGTTACTTTCCCCTGACATGAGTTGAGAACCTAAAATCATTTAGGAGATGGTCTAAAATCTAGGAATTGAAACTGTGAAAACCTAGAGATCCAATTTTAAAGGTATTCGTAGGAAAGGAATAGTATCTGGGCTGGAATCAGGTCTCATACTCACATACTGCCTCTGGGTAGGAATGCTGGTTTAGGGGGAAAAGATAAGAAAAACACAGACCAGGATGCAAAATGTTCTTCTAGCATCTTTGAACTCAAGCCAAGTCTGGACCCATGACATTTCTAGCTAAGAAATTTAATTTAAATAAATTAATTTAATTTAATTTCTGCCCTGAACTGCCTGACCCATTTCTATTTCCTGTCCTTATCACCACGGCCTCTGGAAAATAAGATATGTACTGTTAGAAGGTGGGAGTACTTTATGAATTGTGGCAATCTAGACAGGACTGGGTGGGCCTCTGAGGCCTCAGAAGTATTGGGACCAGAAATGTCCCAGAGAGTGACTCCAAAAGCCACATGCTACAGAGTGCAGGTGTCTCTGGGAGGTGTTCTCTGTTTTGAGGGACTCAGTGTTGAATGGTGGACAAGGAAACTCCTGCTGGAGTTATGGTACAGCCTCCTGGGCCAGTTGTTAGTGGGTGAGCTCCAGGCCAACTCTCCCCTATTCCCCCCACCCCCAAAAGAAGTGTAACTACCTTGCTGGTGAACAACCCAGTCCAGCTAGCCTTTGGTAGAAACCACAGTTGCTGTGAATTTATGAGTGCAATGGTCCTGTTGTTTCTTTCTTTTCTTCTTTTTTAAAATATTTAATTATTTATTATGTATACAGTGTTCTGCCTCCATGTGGGCCTGCATACCAGAAGAAGCCACCAGATCTCATTGTAGATGGTTGTGAGCCACCACCATGTGGTTGCTGGGAATTGAACTCAGGACCTTTGGAAGAGCAGCCAGTGCTCTTAACCTCTGAACTATCTCTCCAGCCCCCTAGGTCCTGTTGTTTCTTGAAGGCTTTTTTACACAGCACTCCACACCAACTTCTAGCTCTTACAATCTTCTTCCTCTCCTCCTCCTCTTCCACTTTCTCCTTCTTGTTTTTTTTTTTTTTTTTTTTTTTGTTATTGTTGTTTTTTAAGACAAGCCTTCTCTGTGTAACCCTGGCTATCCTGGACTTGCTTTGTAGACCAAACTGGCCTTGAACTCAGAGAGATTTGCCTGTCTCTGCCTCCCAAGTGCTGGGATTATAGGCATGCACTACCATGGTCAGCTCACATGAGTTTTGTTTGTTTGTTTGTTTGTTTGTTTGTTTGAGACAGGGTCTTACTGTGTAGCTCTAGTTGACCTGAAATTGGCTGTGTCAATCATGCAGGCCTCTTCAAATCCCAGCTGTCCACCTGCCTCTGTCTGAGCTAAGGTTAAAGGCATTCACCATCCTGTTCAATGAGTTTGTTTGTTGGTTTTTCCAGTTTCTCGAGATAGGGTTTCCTTGTGTAGTTTTGGCTGTCCTAAACTTTGTAGACCAGGCTGCCTTCAAACTCATAGAGCTCTATCTACCTCTGCCTCCTGAATGGATTAAAGGTGTGCACTAACACACTTGGCTTTTTTTTTTTTTTTTTTTTTTTTTAGTAAGTGCTTTATCTGCATGTATGTGTGAGCATGCTGGGAATTGAACTCAGGACCTCTGGAAGAGCAGACAGTGCTCTTAACCACTGAGCCATCTCTCCAGCCCCATTTTTGTTTTTGTTTTTTTAAATAGATTTTTTTTTTAACCTGGTGGTGGTGGTGCATGCCTTTAATCTCAGCACTTGGGATGCAGAGGCAAGCAGATCTCTATGAGCTGAGTTTCAGGACAGCTAGGGCTACACAAAGAGATCCTATCTCAAAAAAAAAACAAAAAAAAAAAAAACATGTTTTTTTCATGTATTATTTGTGGCAAATATTTGCCCCAAGTGATTTCTGTATATTTTGGACAGTCTGACTACTTAAGCAAGATAACTTTGGACTTTAATCCTTTTACCACAGCCTGTTAGTATTGGGATTGCAGATATGGGCCACGGTGCCTAAATTAGAATTGGTCTCTTATGTATTAACATGAGATTTTTATCCCCAGTTTCATTAAAAACAAACAAACAAACAAACAAAAACCTGATCTGTATTTTTTTACATTTCTGGTAGAGAGAATCTACATCTGGGTAGGTGAGGTAGTGTACACAGAACATGAAAGCAAAAGCTCAGCAGAGACACAATGACTACAGCAACTCATATAAAGGAAACATTTCATTGGGGCTGGCTTACAGTTTGGAGGTTTTAGAGCATCACTGTCATGGCAGTGCACTGGCAGACATGTTGCTGAAGAGTTCTAGGTAGGATCAGCAGGCAGCAGGAAGAGATAATAACACTGGGCCTGGTTTGACCTTCTGAACCACAAAGCCCGCCCTAACTGACCCATTTCCTACAAGACCACAACTACTCCAACAAGGCCACACTTCCTAAGAGCCTATGGGGGGCCATTTTCATTCAAACCACCACAATGATCAAACGCAGTTTGGGCAGCAACGGATTTATTTGGATTACAAAACTCAAAACACAATCCATTAAGCAGATGCTGAGGGCACAGGGAGTGTGTGTGTGATGGGGAGGAGGCTTACTTGCTTTCTCCTCATGGATTGCTCAGAATGCTTTTTTTTTCTTTTAAAGATTTATTTATTATGTAACAGTATTTTGCCTGCATGCCAGAAGAGGGCACCAAATTTCATTATAGATGATTATGAGCCACTGGGTGATTGCTGAGAATTGAACTCAGGACCTTTGGAAGAATAGCCAGTGCTCTTAACCTCTGAGCCATCTCTGTAGCCCTCAGAGTGCTTTCTTTTCTTTATGTTTTTATTTTTATGTTTTTAGAGACAGGGCTTCTTTGTGTGTAGCCTTGGTTGTCCTGGACTCACTTTTGTAGACAGGCTGGCCTTGAACTCACAGATACCCACCTGCCTCTGCCTCGCCAAGTGCTGGAATTACAGGTGTGCACCACATTGCCTGGCTGGAGGATATTTCTTTCTCTTTTTTTCTTTTCTTTCCTTCCTTCAAGGATAGTTCTTAATTGAGGATCTCGTCTCTTAAATGCCTATAGCTTATGTCAAGTTGACATAAAACTAAATAGCCAGTACTCTCTTCAAATGTGCTGCAACTCCAGCACACTATCTTCTTTTCCTAGCAAAGGAGGCTCTAAATTCTAAATTAGAATATGGGCATGGTCAGGTTCTATGGGCTTTCTTCTCATCCCACAGATGGGTATCTTCTTACATGTCTCACATGGTAGAGAGAGTTTCTCTTTTTAAAAATTTATTTACTAAAAAAAAAAAAATTATTTACTTATGTATTTTTTTTAATGGATGTTAGTGAGCCACTGTATAGTTGCTGGGAATTGAACTCAGAACCTCTGGAAGAGCAGCCAGTGTTCTTAACTGCTGAGCCATCTCATGGGCCCTCTCTTTTCTTTTTTCATAATATTTTATTTCACATGTATGGATCTTCTGTAGCATGTACATCAGTACATGTGTGTGCAGTGCCCATGAAGGCCAGTAGAGGATACCAGATGCTCTGAAACTGGAGTTACAGTTGTGAGCTGCCATGGAATTGCTAAGAATTGAACCCAGGTCTTTTGGAAAAGCAGACAGTACTCTTAACTGCTGAGACACTGTTCCAGCCTCTGGAAATTTTTTCTAATAGAATGACTGTTATATCAACTGTTGAGGAAATGGCTCTTTTAAAGTGCTTGTGTTACAAGCAAAAGGACAAGAGTTTGGATCCCCAGAACTCACATAAATGTTGGAGCATGTGGTGGCTCCTCTGTCACTCCAGCCTCAGGGTTCAGAGACAATCTCCAGGGCAAGATGGGTGGTGAGACTCGTCATACCAGCAAGCTCTGGGTTTGATTGAGAGACCCTACTCAAAGAATAAACTGGAAGAATGAGGAAGATGCCTAACATCAACTTCAGGCCTGTACACAACACCTGGACACATGTATATCCACACATTCAGACACACATATACCACACTCCTATGCGTGTCGCACCGTTGTCAAACAGTTTGCATTCTGTCTTTTGTTCCAAATTTATTATGATTAGAAAAACCACCAAAAGATGATACCAATTTTGTTTATTTTTAGGTTGTTTTGTTTATCAGACAGGGTCTCATTAATGCAGGCTGGAACCTCTATGTAGCTGTGAAAGACCTTGAACTCCTGATCCTTCTGCCTTTTCCTTCCCACCTGCTGGGATTACAGGGATGCACCATGACCAACTATGAAAAACACAAACTGTGTGACAATTAAGACAGCCTTCTGGTGCATGCCCTTAATCCTAGCACATGAGAGGCAGAAAGAGGTGGACATCTGTGAGTTTGAGGCCAGTATGGTATACAGAGTTTCAGGACAGCCACGGCTGTTACACAGAAAAACCCTGCCTTGAAAAATAAAACAAAAAGACGCCACCAAGGATCAAGAACTTAAGGCAGGGGGCTGGAGATATGACTCAGTGGTTAAAAACACTTGCTGATCCTGAATAGCATCTTGGTTTGGTTTCTAGTACCCATGTGGTGGCTCACAATCACCTGTAGCTCCAGTTTCAGGAGATTTTTTCTTTTATGACCTTTGTGGACACTATGCATTCATATGGTACACACAAACTCACACAGATGCACACACACTAAATAAACAGACCTGAGGGCAGGCTTGGGCTATATGGAGAGATCCTTTCAGCTCCCCTCAAACAAAACAAAAGAAACAACAATGTGAACAGCAGTTTCTGGAACCTGCTCTATGAACTGATACTGTTCTTCAGTTGTCTAGGACAAATATAATGAATAGGCATATGATCTAAAGAGTGCATGAAAATGCAAACCTAATTCGTGACCAGGTGCAGGTAGAACAGGGACGGCATATACCCTTCTGGACAGGAAAGAAGAGCCACATATGAACAGTTGGAGGGACTCAGACTGAATGAACAAACACTTCCATAATGTTCTGTCCAGTAAAGCAGAGATACGGCTCAGCAGTCAAAAGCACCTTTAAAGACCAGAGTTCAAGTCCAGAACTGCAGCTTGGGTTCCAGCATGAATATTAACAAGCAGAGATGAATAGGTAGAAGACCCTGATACCCTCTTCTGGCTTCCAGGTATACATACACACAATAACACACACACACACACACACACCTCTAAAAAAACAACAAAGAATGAACTAGAGTAGTGAGCAAGAATGGATAGTGTTGAAATTTTAAGTTTCTAGAAGACACTTTGATATGCCCATCTCTAGAATTTATTTACTTATTTCTTATTTTTGAGACAGGATCTTACTACATAACTACTGGCTGTTCTGAAATACACTATGTAAACCACTCTGACCTCAAACTAACAGAGATCTGCCTACAACATTGAATCCTGCTCCATATTTCTAAATTTTAAAATTAAAAATTATTTAAAGTCTTAGTCTGGCCTTAATGGTACACACCTTTAATCCCACTACTCAGGAGGCTGAGGCTAGAGGACTATAGAAGAGTTTGAGGTCAGCCTGGGTATTAAACTGAGACCATCTCAAACACACACAGAGAATTTAAAAATAACAACCTGGGTGGATGGGCGCGCTGGTGCAAGCCTATAATCCCAGCACTTAGGAGGCAGAGGCAGGTGGATAGCTGTGAGTTCGAGGGCAGCCTGGTCTACAAAGTGAGTTCAGAATAGCCAAGGCTACACAGAGAAACCCTGTCTTGAAAAAACAAAAAACAAGAACCTGAGCTTGGTTGTACAAGCCTATAGTTCCAACCCATAGGAAATGGAGACAGGAGAATCCCTAGTTAGAGGCCAGTGTACACTACATCAGGAGTGCCTGTCTCAAACAAAATAAAATCTACTGCCTATCATCTGACTTTAAGAGGAATATCTAAGGGGCCCCACACCACTGCAAAGGCTCTGCAAGTAGAAATCAGAGTGTCAATGATTCAACAAGGTAAACAACTGCCCACTGCCAAAGAGGGGGAAAAGGGCCATAGACCAAGGGTTTCAGGTAGTTTCTACAGCTCACAGGGGGAGCCTGCCACCCTACTAACAACTTTGATCGAGTGCGATATGCTCCAGAACTTTGATGTTGAGAAAATTAGTACGTAAATCTGTTTTGATCCACCTAGTTTACAGGCACAGTTAATAGGACACCATGCACTGATAAAACCTAACTGTCCAGAGGGTCACAGTCCCCTGGGGAACAGGGAGTGGCTCTTTGCCCTACAGTTTAATGAACTGGCCATGTGTGATAGCCCTGACCCTTAGGGACCCATGTTTCCTAACTTCTCAGAAGCCACTCATACTTCCAAAGGAATGTCACTTATTTTTCATCCAAGTCCAGATGCAAGAATTCAAAAGCCAGGGAGGTGGTGAACAATGTGTGTGGCCAAGGAACTAGGCAGACTGGCAGAAAGAACTGACTAATTGGACTTTCCAGGCTTAGCTGCCCTGTGGTTCCTGTGGCCACCAGTCAGCGCACAAGGCCTTTTTTTTTTTTTTTTTTTTTTTTTTTTAAATTTATTACTTATTAGTATTCTGCCTGCATGTATACCTACATGTCAGAAGAGGGCACCAGCACCAGATCTCATTACAGATGGTTGTGAGCCACCATGTGGTTGCTGCAAATTGAACTCAGGATCTTTGCACTCTTAACCTCTGAGCGATCTCTCCATCTCTCTCTCTTTTTTAAAATTGGTGGGAGCCAGAAGTCAGGATTCTTCTCAGAAATCTGTGTTATAGACTTATGTTAGAAATCTAGCACATTATTCTGAGGGTCACATACAGCAGGATGGAAAGGCAGTTGTTGGTTTTCAGTACCTTTCAGAGACTCCTTGCCCAGCCACTGTAAGGAGGGGCCTAAGACAATTTCTGAGCATCCCGAAACAGTGTGTGTCCTCCCCTTTCACAAGCTGGACCTCAGCCATAGCTAAATAAGATCCAGCCCAGGCCTGGCTCCACAAAGCAGAGGGAGAAGGCAGGGAACAGTCTCTTTTCCTTACACTGGATAGCCTGGCATTGGACAGGGAATCTTCTTGGGGTCCCTCAGAACCTTCTCTTGGTTGAAGAGGATGCCTCAAGTGCTGCTTTAGATGCTAGAGGCACTTCAGGTGAGACAGCTCTCTCTGGCTGTTCATGGACCCTTTGGCTGGTGGATCTTCTTATGAATGAGCAGCTGAAACTTCCAATCAAAGCTGCACCCACAGTCCAGGCAGAAGTGGCGCTGCTGGCCTGTATGACTCTTGCGGTGGATGACTAGCTGTGACTTCCAGCTGAAGCTGTGCCCACACTCCATGCACGTATAGCCCGGAAGGCCAGGGGGTCGCCGTATTGCTGGCTCCCAGGCCATTTGTGGTGGTCTTTCTATGCCTGACCCACCCATGTGAGTGCGGTGGTGGATGACAAAAACTGACTTCCAATCAAAGCTGAGGCCACACTGCTCACAAGTGTACAGTTTCCGAGGTGTGGCCTTAACGGAGGCTTCATGTAGTGGTGCAGGAGACAAGCCTGGAGGGTCCATGCAAGGGCTCAGGCTCTCACTTTGAGAGGATGGGCAGGCTTCAACTGCAATGGCTCCCACTTCCGGGAGATGGCTCCTGAGGGACTCCGGTCCTGCATGTGGCATCTCCTGTTTTGGCCTCAGCTCAGATTCAACATGCATCTCTGGCTCTAGCAGTGGCAGGCTTTCTGGGGTGAGAAGAACATTCATTTGGGGACTTGGACACATGGGGGCTCCCACAAAAGTATGGGGTGGGCACCTTCTAGAAGAGAGATGCAGCCCAGATGCTCGGCCACTGCCCTGGGAGCCCCAGTAGGGAGCTAGCACATGCGGGGGAGGCATGTGGAGGATGGGGCAAGGAAGTTAGGACAGGGAGGGCCATCAATTCTCACCCTGAGATGCCACTATGCCATACTTCTCCAGCATCACGCCACAGTACAGCTCTTTTTGTAACGAGTCCAACAGGCCCCACTCCTGCAAGGATGCAAACAGTCACTGCCTCTCCCACCCAGCCTCAGATCCCTACCCATCACGCAATGGGAGGCAGGTTACTAAATCCCCATCTGCACCAGGCTTAAGGGCCAAACCAGAACTGGCATTTCTGAATATAGGGGCTGCTTTCATCTGTCCAACCTACCATCATCTGTCTTAGTATGGCCAGAAGGACTGAAATTGTGGGTGGGTCTTGGACAAGGAGCCCCATGGCTGTCCCCATCCTTCTAGTCACTAAACTGTGTACAGGATGTACTGGAAGGTCAGTAAGAGGCTAGGAGACTACCTTGACCTTCTGTCAAGACTGATTAACAAAACTGAAAGTTCTGCCTTCTTTGTGGTGAGAAAATTTTCTTTTGGCCTTTATTGGGGTGTTTGTGAGAGGGATTAGGTCTATGTAGCCCAGGCTGGCCTCAAATTTACTATGTACTGAGGGTGACTTTAAAATTCTGATTTTCCTGTCTCCACCTCCTGAGTTTTGGGACCACAAGTACAGGCTACCATACCAATTTATGCAGTGCTGGGAATAGAACCTAGGACCTTGTACATACTAGGCACTCTACCAAGTGATCTACGTTTGCAAAACCTTTATTTAACTTTAGTTTTTAAAAAGAGGACTAAGGACCCAGGCATGTTGGGGCACACTAATCCCAGTACTCAGGGCCAAAGGCAGACACATCTCTGTGAGAACAAGGCCAACGTGGCCTACATAGTGAGTCCTAGGACATGTATGGTTATGTAGAGAGATAATGTCTTAACAAAAACAACATCAGGTGGGGTGGGAAGACTAAAATTAAAAACAATAATGAGGAATCTCAGGACTGCGATGAAGTGAGGCAGCAAAGGTGATAGAGGAAGCTTGGGTGCTTGCCAGCTGGTTCAGGCACGGTCTAAAGAGGGGGAGTTTGGTGGCAGGACAGGGGGTTAGCTATTATGGCCTTACCAAAGAATTCCTTGCCTAAAAGTTCTACCTTCTTTCCTGCCCTACGTCTACCATATAGGTCTTTGGTACTTTGAGAAAAATAACCCTGAAAGCTATTTGCCAAAGCAAATGTGGAGAAATGAAGGTGGCAGCTACAGGTTGCTACATCCAGAGGTGGTGGCTACAAGTGAGGACACAGAGAGGGGCACCAAAAGGGTTTCTTTTCTTTTTCTTAGACAAGATCTTTTTTAGACAAAATCCTTTAGACAGGATTTTTCTGTGTCGCCTCGGCTGTCCTGGAACTCACTTTGTAGCCCAGGCTCACCTTGAACTCACAGAGATCGGTCTGCCTGACCACACCTGTTCCCCGCCCCCCAGGGGGTTAACCTTGAAACACACCTTAACTAGACATTCTAGTGGTGGCATATGCCTTTAATCCCAGCACTCAGGGAGGCAGAGGCAGGTTAATCTCTGTGAGTTCCAGGCCAGCCTGGCCTACAGAGTAAGTTCCAGGCCAGCCAAGGCTACACAGAGAAAACCTGTCTCACAAAACAAAATCAACAACAAAAACTAGACATATTGAGGAAGGAAGGGGTTCAGTAGCAGAAAGAATCTGGAGAAGACATTTGTAACCCCTCCACATTAACTATATACACTCAGGTAGCAGGGGTTTTCAGCTAAGGTTCCTTGTCACTGTACTTTGAGAAGTGCAGTACAAGACTTGAGGCTTGTTTGGGAAGAGTGTCTTGATCTCATCTCAGGAATGCAGGAATTCTGCAGTGGCAGTCCCTTTCCCACCTGCACACATAACAGCTGGTTCATGACCTATGGGTGTTGCAAACCTTTCCAGTAACTGACTTCTCTGGAGGTAAGGAAGCCATGCCCACCTGTTCTAGCCATTCTGGACTAGGCCTGATACCTAAATCTTTTTCAGTGAGAGACTACCAGTCTATTCAGGACCTGCTGGGAGGGAAGGTATTTACTACTCAGAAGTAGCAAAAAACACATGGCAGAGAATCCTACAAAACCACAGGGCAGAGCATAGCCACCAGAGACAACCCCCTCCCTCCTACACCCATGGCCTACATTTCCTGCTGGAGGCTGTTTACCTGGATCCTTCCAGGTTGGAAGGATGTGGAGGCTGGTTCTTGGTGTTCAAGATGTCCCTTAAGGGCCTGGGCTGGAAAGAGAGGGCTTGCAGATACTGAGAAAAAGAGGCAGATGGGAAAGAGTATCAAGCTGTCCTTACCACACTGGCCTTGGCCTGTTTCTGCCATGTGACATGGTGGGAGGTCAGCCTTGTCTCGTTGCTTCTCAGGAATCCAGTTTTATAGTCTCTCTAGAGTCCCTATCCCAGCTGGGGACATCCAGACTCATTTCAGGAGTCACAACCCTGACACAACCTCTCCAAGGACACCCCCTCACCCCCAACACATACACCCAGATTTGAGGTTCTGATATTGTATCCCTCACCCATCTCCTGTCCATCAGCACTGGTTTCCTCCTTCACACCACAATTGATTTGGGTAGCTTTGTCTATCCTGGCATCTTGTGGTGCCTCTGCAGGGCCTGCCTCAGAGGATTCCGTTGCAACGGAGATGTGGTGGCTCCCTGAGGATTCCTTCCTCTTCTGGACTGTAAGAAGCAGCTTTGGCTTCAGGATGTGGGCTGTGATCTGAAGAGAAGCATGTCACAGGGGCTCTACCCTTCAATCTATCCCTCGAGAAAGCTAATGTCATTACACTCACCCAGCCCAGCAGTTGCCCAGGATCATGCTGCAGCCCCTCAACAAGGGCTGCAGCCTCCTCAGGGCTTCCTGGTCGCTGCCCTCGCACCCAGGCCTGGATCTCAGGGGGCAACACACCCAGGAACTGCTCCAAAACCAGCAACTCTATCATCTGCTCTTTGGAACATGACTCAGGCTGCAGCCACTGGTGACACAATCCCCGAAGCTGGGTCAGTGCCTCTCGGGGACCCTCTACTTCCTCATAGCAGAAACTTCGGAATCTGAGTCGTGCAGCCTCAGGCTCCTCAAAGGTGGTCTCGCAGTCTCTGAGGGATAGGTGTTGGGGACCCAGAGGAGATGGCATTCTTGTTATGAAGGTTCTTTTTGGAGCTAACAAGAGGGGCCTACAGAAAAGGAGGAATCAGTATCATCTAAGGCCAGAAGGCACACACCAGTCCCCTCCTAGAAACCAGTAAAGTGAATCCTGAGGCCAGGAAGGCTTCCAGGAAAGTTATGAAGGTGCAGGAGAACAGGAAAAAGCCTTGACAATTAAATGCATGGTGGAAGGTGTGCAGGGACCTTCTAGAAAACTGCAAATGGCTGGCTCAAACATTGGTACAACAGAGGGCTTCTGGGAGATGAAAGCGGCTTCTGCCGATAGACAAAGGATCAACAGAACACAGGTCAGACCACCATCAGGGTGACCTGAAGCCCCGAGGCTCTGGGGCCCGAGCACATCACCTGGGACAAAGCTGAAAGCCTGGGTGCACTCCCAGGGGCCTATATGGGCTGGGAGGCACTGCCCGCTGATTACAGCTGAATTATGGATGCTTCACACTGCATCAGCCTCCGTATGTGAAATCCCGCAAAAAAGGCCAATGCAAACAGCCCTATGTTGTGTGGAGTCGTAAACTGAAACGTTATGTCCCAGCTCTTAAGACGCGCTGGATTGAAACCGGCTCTCCTGGGGCACCCGTCCTGTCCGTCCAAGAGACACTCAGAGTTGGGGTGCCGGTCTCTGAAAGGGGTGGGTCTTTCAGGAGAATGGGACTGAATGCTCTGTGTTCGATGGCTGGGGGGCGCTCCTGGAACTTGGGGGGAGCCGTGGGAAGTCGCTGTGCCTGCCCAGCTAGGAGTGTGCTCACCTCTGACGCCTCTGGCCGCCTGAGAAGCTCGGAGCACTTCCGGGAAGTGACACGGCACGAGCGCGTCCCACTGCCACTCACAGAACGCCCCGCCTCGCGCGCATTGCCCTACCAGCCTGGCCAATCCTGCACCTACGAGGCCCCTTCCGCTCGGACTACGTCTCCCGTGAGCCTCAAGCAAGGACGACCTTACTCTCCCAGGGCTTGTCACGCACGAAGTGTTTCGTTCCTGTCCTTGAGACTGAGGTGCCACAGAGTTCATGGGGTTCCCTCTCCTGACTTGGCAACCGTTTTTTTTCTTTCACCCCAGCCGTAGGACTCACCCACAGCGGACCCAGATTGCAGGTTAGACTCCTTACGCATGTGCACAGTGGACCAGGTTTCTATTGGCTGGTGCGGGGTCCTGACCAATCAAAGCTGGCGCTCTGCTAACGACTTGTGTCTCTTAGGTAACAGATAATGCACAACCTGCTGCTTCTTGAAGTTCTCAAAGCAACATTGTAAACGTCGCCCTGCGGTGAAGAAGGCCTAAGTGGAGACTCCTTGGTCTTTTGAATACAGCCATCGTCCCAACGACCAAATGATCCCGGTGGGAGGCATTGTTGGGCCAGGAAGGCCCAGTGTGGCCTTTGTTGGATCCCGGTTAAGCTCCCTGGATATTGTGGAGGCAATTGGACCACGGGTGGGCAAGCTCTCAGAGGAGGCAACCATATAAATTACTCTCTCACTAACAGTCTTCAGATAACGAACGGTACTACAAATGAGGATTGAGGCTTTTGTCTGAGATTGAGGATGAGGTGTACTCAACCCTAACTTTGGAGGCTGCAGTTGGACAGGTGACCTTTATTTATTTTTCAACAGGCAGTTAATGGCTTTTGTTTGTTTGTTTGTTTTGGGAGAAAGCCCCCTCCCCCCCTCCAAAAAAAAAAAAAAAAGGCCCGGGCTAACCAGGAACTTTCTGTATACCATGGTAGCCTGGAGCTCACACAGAGATCCTCCAGCCTCTGCCTCCCGTTTGCTGAGATTAAACGGGTCTGGGTCCACCCCACCCAGAAGTTAGAGGAAGTTTAATTGTAGATGGGGTTAGCTTTATTTCCGCATATCAAATGGTTGAACCATGATATAGCCATGCTGAACTGGATCTGCCTTGTCTGTTTTCTTCTGGTTCGTGTGAACCCCGTCCTTGGTTGCCATCTGCTGGCGGAGAGCAGCAGTTCTCTACATCCCAAACTCCTGGGCTACATGGGTAGAGTTTGTTAACTCAGCTTGCCAGCTGAGCTATTTGGGAGATCAGGTCTTTTACAGATTCTCACTACCTATTCAGTGAGGAGAGGCTGGACTACAAGGGGCTCCTCAGAGACCTCTCCCCTGAAAGCATCTTTGTTCTAGGGATTCACACCCTGGTTGGAGAGTTCCCAAGCCTTCAATGTTCTGCAGGGTAGACCTGGTTGAATCTTGTGGTATTCCTCTTCCCCCTGGGCTTGACATGACCATTACCATCTTTTTTTCTCCTTAGTGTGGGGCATTAAGTCTAGGACCACATATTTACTAGGTAAACTACCGTTGAGCTAGCCCCAACTTCATCAATTACTTTGGTTATATTGAGTTGGCCAGTGTAACCATAAAATAAAATTTTTTGAGACAAGATCTGTTACCCAGGTTGTCCTGTTAGCCATCATAAAGCGGAGGGCTTGTGGTGACTTACTGACCTTGCCCTTAAGGGTAATGAAAAAGAAAAAGAAATTATAGTTAGGTATACAATACTGAGATGTTCACATTTCCTCTTGGTGTGGGGGACATTTTGCTCACCTTCAAGTCCTTCCTGATCATCTGTGTATGGTCTTAGAAATGCTGAAATTTAAGGTAAAAAAAAAAAACTGTTGAGTGTTGAGACTCTTCAGCCACCCATGTTCTTGTAAATGTTACATCTCTGAGGGGGAAAGGCTTCCCCAATGTAAATGTTACAGCTCTGTGGAGAAAGACTTCCCCAGTGGAAGAGCTGCAACTATGAGGGGAAGGTTTCCCCATTGCAAGTGTTACAGCTCTGAAGGAAAAGGTATCCTGGCAGTTGGGAGCCAAGGAACATCACAAAGCCACACAACAAACCTCACACAAGAGATTTATTGGGAGGGTAAAATTCAGGAGGTGTCTGACTCTGCTTGGGTGAGAATCAGCAAAGAATTGAGCAGAAGACAGGATTTATATAGGGCTTCTTGGGGGGGGGGGTACTTTCAGGGTGAAGGTTTCCACTGTGGGGATTATGGATTTTCAAGGTCAGAGGTTGTGGCAAACTCAGTGTTCCCCCATCTTCATTTGTAGACTTACATGAACTAAGTGTGTGCATATGTTTAGTTGAGAGGGTTTTTTTTGTTTTTTTTTGTTTTTGTTTTTGAGACCTGTTTGGTCTCTAAGTCTCCATCCTCCAGCTTCAGTCTTCCCAGTGTTGAGAATATAAGCAGGTGATACCAAGCTTAGCTGGTTTAACATTTTGACTTAGAAAGTCCAAGGTCATTTGTACATTTACACCTTGTTAAGAGGGGCCAGCCCAATACAACCATAGTTGCTGGGGAAGTCCAGACATAAGGGAACATAGATCAGTTCTGAGTACTGGAAGAAGTACATTCAAGGAGGGTGGAATTAAAAGCCAATAGGAACACAAGTAGAGGAGGCTGGTGAGGAAGAGATGGTACCGATCCCAGTCTGAGGAGCCAGGAAGGCTCAGGACATCTGCTTCGGGTTTCCTGTGACTGTTGGGGAACTCATTTGCTCAACAGATATCTTTGGTTCTGAGTCTTCCTGGCATTACACAGCTCCATCCAAGAGGTGCTGATAGTAGAATACTGTGTATGAGGAAGCCTAGCTCAGAGAACTGTTTCTTACAGGGCCTTGAGTAGCTAGGTCCCACACAACATCCCTTCCTGCTTGGGTGGACAGATGTGTCTGATTCCACTGGCAAATGGGTGGGACAGATGTGTCTTAAGTAGAGAGGATGACTGCAAAAGGGTTTTGTTCTGTTGGGTTTTTGAGACAAGGTCTTACTATGGAACCCCAACTTCTATATAGACCTGCTTGTCTCTGTCTCCCTCTCTCTTTTTCTCTTTCAGTTTTTCAAGACAGGGTGGTAGCCCTGGCTATCCTAGAATCACACCTCACAGAGATTTGCCTGCCTCTCCCTCCTGAGTGGTTGGAGAAAAGACATGCCACAACTGCCTGGCTGTCTCTGTCTCTCTAGCGTTGGTATCCATCAATATATCTGACTTTTTTTCCCCTCCAAACTGTCTCTATAGTCCCACACTGGCTTTTAACTCCACACCCTCCTGTCTCAGCCTCCCAAAGTGCTGGGGTTACAGGTATGCATCACCTCCAGGTGATGAGACTGGAGTTCCCAAAGGGCTGGAGTCAACTTTGCACATTTACTCAGCCTCAATAGCAGTCATAGCAAGGCCTCCTTCCTACCCTCCTCCCTCCTACAGCCTAATCCACAAAGGCTCCTCTTTCAACAGAACTGCTGCTCTAAGCTGTCCCACTCTCCTCGGATCTCCAGGCTTCCCCTGCCTACTGTGGCCATGTAGGAGATATAGATGATCCAACCCTGCCCTGGGCTGCAGACAAGCTGTACTTCTACTCTATGGCCCCTCTGAGAACCCAGATTAAATTCAAATCTCTGTGCTGACACTCCAATGGCATGTCTGTGTGCATCCATTTAATACTATCTGCATTGTTTTAAGGTAAAAACAAGTATTACTGTTCACACAGATTTTTAAAATGTCAGGCTACTGCAACTAAATTTTTTTTCTTTTTAAGACAGGGGCCTCAATGTTGGACAGTAGTGGCACATGCCTGTAATCACAGTACTTGGGAGCCAGAGGCAGGTAGATATCTATGAGTTCGAGGCCAGCCTGGTCCGGTCTACACAGTAAGTTCCAGGACAACCAAAGCTACACAGAGAAACCCTGTTTTGGAAAAAACAAAATGTAAATAGGACTCATGCTACCCTTGAATAGCTTTTCCTACCTCTCTCTCCTGAGTGTGGGGATTGCAGGCATTTATCACCAAGCCTAATTCTTTGAACTAATTAAAACCTGGAACTGAGGGAGAGGGATACATTTTGGTTGGCCAAGTGCTTGCTAAATAGGTACAAGGTTAAATTTCCAGCATTGACTAGACCAGGCATGGTGTTGTATGCCTACAGTCTCAGCAGTCTGGAGGTAAAGGCAGGAGAATAGAAGTTCAAGGCCAGCTTCAGTTACAAAGACATATAACCAAGGGTAGCCTGTCTCAAAAAAACACCAGGGCCATCAAGATGGCTCAGTGGTTAAAAGCATGTGCCACCAAACCTTACAACCTGAGTCCCATGCCCAGCACCCATATGGTGGAAGAAGAAAACTGCTACCTGGAAGTTTTCCTTTGACTTCAACATTCATGCCCTTAAATACATGCAGCAACACGCATAATTATAAACCATAAATAGCAGTAAAAAAAATAGGAGGCATTCCTGGAGCAAGATATGTAGACATTCACATCCCTAGATAAAAAATTATATGTGTTTCAATTATATGTGTTTTTTTTAAAAGATTTATTTATTATTTATACGACATTCTGCCTGCACACCAGATCTTACTATAGATTGTTATGAGCCACCATGTGGTTGTTGGGAATTGAACTCAAGACCTTTAGAAGAACAGTGAGTGTTCTTAACTTCTGAGCCATCTCTCCAGGCCCCGTGTTTTAAATTTTAAATGCTGGCATTCATTTCCCTGTTGGTGTGGCCTCAGGTCCAAATGGGATCTGGCCTACTGAAGGCAAATAAGCAAACTGAACCCCACTCATCTATCTGCCCTCACCATTCAGTCATTATACCTTGAAGAGTAGTCTCAAAAGTCATAGGAAATGTCAAGTCCTCCCTGCTCAGTTCTTTACCTTGCAACCACGGTGTGTGTGTGTGTGTGTGTGTTGGGGGTGGGGGCATGATACCAAGCCCAGCAAAAATAAGCAGCTCCATCTCATATCTTCTAGAGTTAACATTAGCACTTCAGACTTAAAGGCTCATATAACGGGCTTTGGTAATGGCTGATGACAGGCTTGGGTGGGCATAACAATGAGTACTGATGAGGAGCCAGCATTCTTGAGTTGTCTTTCAGTGCTGAAAGCCACATCTTTCCTCCAAGCCTCCATTTCCTACTGGTGGGTTATGCTAGCCCTTCAAGCTTGGTAGACTAGAGAAAAGGGATTGTGGGTGGAGACTGGAGAAGTCCATCTGAGTTGAGTCCTGGTTCTGTAGAGACACCAAATACAAGACCTACAAGCTGCTTATTCTGTAGCATCTAGCCCATGGCTAACAATGAGTCTACTTGGACTTTATTTGGGTACTATTAGAGCATTTACTTTTTTTTTTAAATACATAGTCTCGCTATTTAGCTCTCATGGGCCTGGAACTTACTATGTAGACCAGGCTGGCCTTAAACACTGGACTCTGCCTCCCACGTACTGGGTTTATAGGCGTGTGTCTACCACGCTCCACTGGCCCAAATCTCCTTCCTTCTTCATTTTCTAGAGGAGAAAGCTGAGATTCAGAAACAAACCATTTATTTGCCTGAGGCTTGCACCAAGGAAACTGAATGTTTGAGAGTATTATCTCCAGTTGTTTGAGAGCAGGCTGAATCCTACCATCTATACCTGCTGCCTGCTCTTTTTCTCACCACAGTCAGCAGATCCTGAAGTGACATCAACATGAAGATAAAAGTCTGTGGGTCACCCACTGATTCTGGGAGCAGCCCCTGCCTGCTCTACCAGTCTGAGGGCATACATGCTTACTCTGGGTGCCGCTCCAAGATAGCTGCTTTCAGGGGGTGGGTGTGAGTTGTGGCTGAACAGCAGATCTTGTCATATATAAATGGAACCAACTGGCAAGTCTTCCTCATACCTGGCTTACCTAACTTGGCTTCTTAGTAGATTTGCTGAGGATACAGGCTCTTCAACAGTGAGTGAAAGGGATTCAGAGAGAGCAGGGGATGACACAGCAGACCTCAGGCCTCAGCCAGCTTTGGGACCACTGCTGGGCCTAGGTGGAAGTGGCCTTGGGATGTGCACTATCCAAGGATGCCGCCAGAGACCTGGCCTGAGAGTGCATGCTGCCCCTTGGCCTCCTCAGGGCCTTTTCTCCTGTGTGGATTCTCTGGTGGTGGAAGAGGGCAGGGCGCTCACGGAAGGCGCGGCCACACTGCGTACAAACAAAGGGCTTCTCACCCGTGTGGATGCGCCGGTGACTAAGCAACACTGCGCCCTTGGCAAAGGCCTTGCCGCAATCTCCGCAGCGGAAGGGCCGTTCGCCAGTGTGCAGCAGCTGATGCTGTGTGAGGTTGGAGCTGTGGCTGAAGGCACGGCCACACTGTGGGCATGAGAAAGGCTTCTCTCCAGTGTGCACACGCTGGTGCTTGAAGAGCGAGGAACCCTGACTGAAGGCTGCGCCGCAGAGGGAGCAGGCATAGGGCTTCTCGCCAGTGTGTGTGCGCTCGTGCTGGATGAGATGGGAGTTGCGGCAGAAGCGGCGGCCACACTGTGCGCAGGCATAGGGCCGCCCTCCTGCATGGATCTTGCGGTGCTGGCTGAGGTTGGAGCCATGGCTGAAAGCCTTGCCACACTCACTGCAGTGGAATGACTTCTCAGCCGTGTGGATGCGCTGATGCCGCACCAGTGAGGAGCTGTGTCGGAAGGCCTTGCTGCACACCATGCATGCATAGGGTGTCTCCCCGCTGTGGATGCGCTGGTGCTGAGTCAGGTGTGATGTTTGGCTGAAGGCCTTGCCACACTGGGCGCACTCATATGGCCGCTCCCCTGTGTGGGTGCGTAGGTGCTTGAGGAGGTCTGAGCTCTTCACAAACACTTTGTTACATGCCCTACATTCGAAAGGTTTGTCCCCTGAGAGAAGACCTGGGCTGGCCTGGAGGGCCTCGCCCAGCTCATCCCATATTGGGGGCTCTGGAACATTGTGGTCTCTCTGAGACTCATGCCAAGTTCCACTCATTCTATGTCCCTCCTCAGCCCCGTGAAGGTCAGGGATGCTTTGGAAAGTTCTCTCAGACGTTAGCTGCATTTCTGGCTTTTGCTGCCCTGCTACCTGTAGCTGCTTCCCTGGGACCAGGAAGTCTGAGAAAGCCTTCACTCTGGACAAACCATTTTCAGGAACCCCTACTGGGGAGGTCAATCGCAGGCTAATAGTTGCCTCACTGCTGCTGGAATCTAGCAGTAGCTGCTCCCAGTAGATCACTGATACCCCTGTGGGTTTTTTCTGCAGGGATGGGGAGGCCCTCTGGTGTCCCTCCGGGATTTTTGCATCAGGGCAG
This sequence comes from Psammomys obesus, assembly GCF_907164565.1. Lineage (NCBI taxonomy): Eukaryota > Metazoa > Chordata > Mammalia > Rodentia > Muridae > Psammomys > Psammomys obesus. The sequence continues at coordinate 892,198 of NW_026590435.1, forward strand.
GCATCAGCAAGGGGAAGGACACTAGTAGGTATCCCATCAGGCCTGTCATAGGTAACCCTTGGGGGTGCTCCATCTCCAGATACATGTTGGTCCCTTGCATTGTAATTGAATCCTGAAGGGAGAGGATAGATAGTTATCTGTATCAGGAAGTAACTACAGCAGACAGCCTGGGCAGTCAGGGGTCCCCTATGAGTGTAAAAGGGTAAGGAGAAAAATAGAGGCATAGGCTGAATCTGGGAGAAGTTGGCTGGGAAGTCTGTACTGGCAGCTGTGGCCCTTCATGGTCAAGATTGCACTGGTTGTCCTGTGGCCTTTCTCTCAAGCATGCACCCCCTAGTGTGCTTTCTCTTTGTGCTCTTCACTCCAGTCTATGCACTGTTTATCAATCCTGTTTGCAGTCTGCTTTTCCCTGGCATTATTCTCACACTACACAGCCGTGTCTTGACCAATGCTGTATGCACAGCACCAGGAACAGCCTGACCAGAAGTGTTCAAACAACAACTGGGGAGAAGGATTAACTCTACAAATGTGACAGCTAGATGTGGAAAGTGAAGCCACACAGAACAGGTGTGTGTGTATTGGGGAGGGGGGCAGGACTCAAAAGGAGTAATTCCTTAATGGACACAGCACCTGTGCCCTTCAAATTTTTCATTTAAGGGCAGGAGAGAAGGCCACAAGATGAGATTTTCTGTGATACCAGGAAGGAGACAAAGTAGTAGCCCAGATTGGCCCTGAGTTCACCCTATGTGGGACTCAACTTACCAATGCTAGATCTCCTGTGGGTACGCCTGCCTGGATTTGTATTTGTCCTATTGGGAACCCAGGGTTCCTCACCACGCTGGAGCTGGATGATCACACGGGGCCGGGGGACAGAGAGTCCTAGGAAGGGAGAAGGAGCATGTGAGGCCAACCCCAGCTTAGGCCAGTCCAGCCCCAACAGAGAGCAGGATGTGAGATACCATGGATATCAACCATGTAATCTATGCACCCCAAACCCAAAAGGTCGTACCACAAAGGGGGATCACAGGGCCAGCTCAAGGGTTCCCGTAAGGAATCAGCTGCTCCAAAGGAAGTTGCTAGAACCCAGGCACAGAAGAATGTAACCAGCCTGTACCCCAGGGATACAGGAAATGGCTGAGTTTATCAGACTGTGTGTCCAGGGCCCCAACCTTCTCTTAGATGCACATGGATAGAGGGCTCTACTCACAAGACAGTTAGGGAGGAGAGGGGACAGTAGTAATGGCCTCCAAACCTGGTATGCTCAGCTGGCTGCCATACCTGGTCCCAGCTTTGCTTCCAATGAAGGACTCAGGGCTTTACCAATGGAGTCTACAAGTGCGAAGTTTTCCAGCATTACATGGCGGTACAGGGCCCTCTGAGCTGCATCCAGGAACATCCACTCCTCCCGGGAGAAGTACACAGCCACATCCTCAAAGGCCATTAGGCCCTACAACAGCAAGAATGAGAGAGTGTTTATGCTGTGGCTGTGTGAGGCAGGAACCAGCTCCGTGTCCTAATGGCTACCTCTCCCTAATGCTTCTTTCTTCCTTGTAGTACTGGTTCAGAGGCAGGTATATCTCCGTGAGTTTAAAGCCAGCCTCATCGATATTGTGATTTCTAGGAGAGCCAGGACTATGTAGAGAGACCCTGTCTCAAAAACACTAATTCAAAAGAGAAAGAATGAGCCAGGTGGGGGTGGAGCACCACCTGTAATCCCAGCACTCAGGACTCAAGGAGGCAGAGACAGGCAGATCTCTGTAAGTTCAAGAGCAGCCTGGTCTACAGAGGGAGTCCACGACAGTCAATAGTACACAGAGAAACCCTGTGTGGGAAAGCTAACCTCTTTAAATAAACAGATAATCTCATAATCTCAGTCACTGTCATGGGGATGGGGTAGGAGTGGCTTCATCATTCTGGTAAACATACAGGAAGTCAGTCCTTCCTTCGATACCAATGCTCCATTTCCTTTCTGCTCTTTATCAATTCCTCCCCTTGCTCAGCCACCCACTGAGCTCTTCCTCTCAGTCACAAGCACCACAAGCCTTTTTTTATTGTTCTCAAATCCTAAGTGACCACCCCTGATCAAGCCTGTGAAACTATCTTAGTATTTCTGCAACAAGATACCATGACCAAAAAGCAACTTGGGGAGAGAAGGATTTATTCAGCTTACACTTCCACATGGCTGTTCATCACCAAAGGGAGTCAGGACAGGAACTCAAGCAGGGCTTAACCTGGAGGTAGGAGCTGATGCATGGGCCATGGAGGAGTGCTGCTTACTGGCTTCCTCATATCCTGCTCAGTCTACCTTCTTATAGAACCCAGGACCATCAGCCCAGGGATGGTACCACCCACCACCGGCTGGGCCCTCCCCAATGGAGAAAATGCCTTCTAGTTGGATCTCATGGAGGCATTTTTTTTTCAACTGAGGCTCCTTCCTCTCTGATGACTCTATCTTGTATCAAGGTGACATACTAAAGTAGCCAGTACACTATCCTTCTTCAATTCCCAGGTTCTGGCTGAAGACACCAGGATCGGTTAAGTGGACTCTGTCACTTCAGGCCCACCAAATCAGTCCACTCTGGGACATCACACACTCCTGGGCTTTCCCACGTCTACAGTAGTTCCATCCTCCCAGATGCTGAGGCTGACAAATGGGAGAGCTCTTCACACAAACATCAAGCAGACCTACTCATAATTCAGCCACTTTAACCACTACCATTACTAATGGTGGTCCCACCATCATTCACACAGACCATGGGGTAATAGCCTTTGTTCTGCATAATGATGCATCCTCCAACTGTTCTACATACAGAAAAAGATGCTTTAAAGATCCTAACTGGGGGGTCTGGGTGTGGTGGTATAAGCCTTCATCTCAACACCCAGGAGGAAGAGGCAAGTGGCTCTCTGTGAGTTCAGGTCAGCCTGATATCAAGTTGCAGACCAGCTAGATCTTCATAGTGAGACTGTCTTGCAAAACAAAGCAAATAAAAACCCCAATACCTAGAGCCAGCTCAGTGGTTAAGAGTGTGTGCTACTCTTTCAAAGGACATGAATTCAACTCCCAGCATTCACACTGGATGGCTCACAAGTGACTGTAAGCAAGCCCAGGAAAAGCAACACTCATGTGCATATACCCACATACAAACACAATTACAAATTTAAAAATCCTTTTTAAAATCCTAATTGAGAAACCGTCCAGTCTGTGTTTAAATGACTACGTGTCTTCCAATGCCTTTGGGGCAAAGTCCCCAAACTCCCCTGTCTGCTCTTTCAAACACACAAGACCTCCCTTCCAATTGTTCATTCCACATCTACATTGCTAAGATCGAAACTGGGATGGACCTCAGTTTGCAGTGTTTGCATGGTGTGTATAAGGCCTTAGGTTCCATCAACAGTACAATACAAACTGGGTGTAGTGGTACATGCCTGAAAATCTAGCACTAGGGATGTACAGGCAAGGACCACCAGAAGTTCAAGGCTACTCGTGACTACATAAATAATTTGAGGCCAATCTCAAAAGAAGAGACGCTGCCTTCAAATCATAAGCCTCCCCGTGGCTTTTGCACGTATGGCTCCTTCCCGTTAACTTCCTTCTAGACCTTAACTGCACTTGGCTGTCACACGTGAGAATTCCACACCGGTCAGCCTCACTGATCTGCTGGACTGTGGTGTTGAAAACAACTGCTTCCCTCCCCATAACATAGCAAGAGGGCAAGCCAGGACGCCTGGTGGGTCCACGGAAGAATTCCTACACTCACCCGCGCTGGTTCTGTCAGCGGCCAAGTTGCCGCCATCGGAATCTGTAGTGGGGGCGGGGCACGGCGGGCGGGAGACGGGGGCATTGCCCATGCCCGCCCAAGGCCTTGCGCAGCCCGCCGGGACCTCAGTTTCCCGATCAGTCAAGGGCGTTGTACGCCCAGAGGACTGCGGCTGGGTGATGGAGAGTACGTGGCTTCTGCACGGCCCTAAAGGTCTCAACCGCAGCCTAGGAGCCAACAGAGGAAACTGAAGCTAGGAGACAGGGATTGCAGTGCGCCGACGTGTACTGAGCTACAGCCCGAAGCGGGCAGCTGAGAGCACCGTCCTCACTTGCATTAGTCTTGGGTCCCCAAAACCTCCTGGACAGTGCAAAGTCGGCGGAGCCCTCCACGTACCACAATCTTAATCACCGTGTGGCCTGAAGCCGGTCTGCAAAGTGACAACCTAGAGCGCCGGAAGCCCCGCCTCCCCGCCTGCGTAGGTCCAATGTACACAGCGGATGCTCGGGTAAACGTAGTTCCTGCTGGCTTGCGTGAATGACAGCCCAAGCATCTTTCCGCGAACCCTCCAGCCCTGGCGGAGCGCTGGATAGTGAAATTTACAATCATCGTGGGGTTTTGGCGGGGCCTGAGCACAAACGTGTCCTGGGTAGGTCCCTGCGTCGGGTAAGCGGCCCTGGACCAAAACCTAGAGATGAAGAAGTGGGAATTTCGCGGATTCCTGAGGCAAGCCAGACAAGCCAAGAGCACAAAGAAAAAAACGCTACGAGAGAACCATGCCTAAAGAGGCAGAGCAGCAGCTGAGGGTGGTAGCACACGCCTTTAGTCTCAGCGCCTGAAGCGCAGGGGCAAGAGGTCAAAGCCAGCCTGAGGTATAAAGTGAGAGCCAAATGCTGGTGCATGCCTTTAATCTCAGCATTCAGAAGGCAGAGAGGCTAGACTTCCATGCCAACCAGGACCACATAACAAAATTACATCCCAAATATCAGCTCTGGCAATTTCCCGCTCTGTGGCTGCAGGGACTTCCATCTTGTAAAAAGTCATGGTCAATTTTGCAAGCCCTTATTTTCAGACGCTTGTACAGATCAAACATTTTCCTTATGCTTAGGCCGCTTGTTTAGGACCACCTGTTCCTGCCTTTTCCCACACATCACAATACCGATTCTTAATTCCCTTGGGGCGAATTTAACTGATAAATGATACGATTTTGTAGGGGCACGGCTATCTCAGTGCAGATTGACTCAGTGCAGACTGTTGTTGGAGGACAATAAAGGGGTTCTGCCAGAGCCCACAGGCAAAGTAGAACAGTACCTGAGTAGGGAGTGAGGATTGAAAGAAATAAAGCAAGACACAAGGGATCAGCTCCAGAGGACTATCAGTAAATATTGCAGCCTGAGTTTATAGTCAAAACAAGTCACATCCAAACTTGTTTTCTTAAACCACCTCCCAGTAGCAGATGTAGTCCAAGGTCACACAAACAAGTTAAAGAAACTTGGCAAACCATCCTGCTTATCTTTGTTTCTAGGAGAAGGCCAGGGTGAAAACATGTTTTTTGCTGAATACTCAATAACAATGCAGCTTGCCAAGCAAGCACGGATGATGATTGGTGTGTGGAAGGCCTGGCCCACTCTGCACTCTCCAGGAGGTTCTGGGGACCCAAGACAAGTACAAGTGACATTGTGTTCTCAGGGTTTTATTATTCTGTATTTCACCACATGAGTAATCTTGTTTTAGGATTCCCATTTTTCCTGTGTTGAATTCCTTAATTGTACATAGGCTTGTCTCTCAAAACAGAAAAGGGACATTGGGTCTTTTGGGACTGGGCTGGGCAGTTCCCAACCTACATGCAGTGGGTCCTCAAATAGCATGGACTGAGAGCTGGATGTGGTAGCACCTGAAATTAGGGTACTTGGGAGGTAGAGGCAGAAAGATCAGGAGTTCAAGAGCAGCTGAGGCTTTAGTGTGAATCTGAGAGCAGCCTGAGCTACAAGAGACAATAATTACAGAACTCAAAAGCTGTATCAGGAGATTTTGTCACAAATTTAAGGCCAGCCTGGACTACAGAGTGAGTCTGTCACACACACCCCAGAAGAAAAAGAAGCCAGGTGTGGTCGAACATGCTTGTAATCCCAGTACTTTGGAGAAAGACTAAGGACAATTATATTTTTTACTATACAGGGAGTTCAAAAGCAGCCTGGGATACATGGGATCCTGTCTCCAAAAGGACAAAGTGCCAAATAAGATGGCTCAGCAAGTAAAGGCATTTGTCACCAAGCCTGACAACCTGGTTTCTATCTCCAGATGGGAGAAGAAATGGCTCAATACTTACTGATCTTGCAGAATACCCAGGTTTGCTTCACAGCACCCACATCAGCCTTCTCACAACTGCTTATATATAATTCTAGTGTCCAGGGATCCTGTCGCGCGCGGCCTTTGCCGATAAGGACGACGCAACAACCGAGGATTTCTTCAGCGGCAAGTTTATTGAACAGCTCTTTCTTGCAGATGGTGAAGGACCCAAACCCCGGGTTGTGCTCTGCTTAAATAGCCAGCAGCGCGACCTGTCCGTCTGTAATTGGTGCTCTGTTCAAGTCTTCATAAGCATATGGCTGGCAATTGGAGTGCAGCCTAAACCCTCATTAGCATAAAGCTGCGCATGCGTAAACTGCAGGGCGGCGCAGGCAAGAAGCGCGAAAATGCTGGCAAGAAGAACCAGGAAGCAGGAAGCCGGTGCCATCTTGTAATGGCGGGAACGGCTCCCGACATCTCCCCCTTTTATATATATTAAAGGCCATCTCAATCAGAAAAATAACACACCATGAGGTTACCGATCAGCCTGCTGAGCCAACAGCGTCAGCGATCAAGGAGTTTACACAGTGTAAGAGACCCTCTGCACCTTGAGTCCCGTGCAATGGGAACCTGAGCCCTGGGAGGTGCAGAGGTCTGTCTTGAACAGCATCCTGGTGCAATGGGAACCTGTGCCCGTCAGGAGTGCTACAAGTTCGGACAGTGTCTCAACGATTGAGCATGTTAAGCCAAACTTGGGGAGATGCTCCCTGTTCCACAGCCAGCATAGCCCGCACCATGGCCACATTTTTAAGATGTTGCTGTCTCTTAAAACGGCAGAGCAACCAAAAACAGAGGAACAGCCCCGCGAGCATAGACATGCCAAACATTCCTACACCAATCCATTCTTTAAAATAGGAAAATGCAGAGGACAACCAGTTAAATAATCCTTGAGTAACAGAAACATCTAGGCGAGTGGAATTAATTTGAACAATTGCTAGGCGTAATTTTCTCATTGTCTCATCAAATTCGGCGGACCAATTAGATTGTTGAGACATTGGCAAATATGGTAGCCCTATGGAGTCATTGGTGGTAAAGAGCCGGGGGAAGACTTGTGCATCATACATGACTGGCATTGGTCGTGGGAATGTTGATAGGATCCCCCAGCGGATCTCCTGGGTCTCCACCTCCAGGTTCATCTGCACTCTGCTCAGGATCAGGATCAAAGTTAGGGTCAGGCTCATCTTGCTTCACCACCCGGGTCAATCGCGCCGGAACCCAAATTGGATTTTCTTGGTCCTGTGGGAAAATACACACAGCTCCCCTGGATCTTATTAAAATAGGATCCGGTCCTTTAATGATTATAAGAGCAGAGAGCACAGCTGCTGCCAAGCTTTGATTTGTTTCCGGTATTTGTTCATATACTTCAGGTGGGTATAAGGTCTGATTAATTACCCGAGCGTCCTCCCAGATTGGGAACGCGGTTTTAATCCGCTTCCTCTCTTTTTCTGATATCAGGGAAAATTTTGTCTCTGCAGACTTGGGTTTTTTAGTGGCTGACTTCCGCATGGAGAACCCGGAAGTGCCAGCATAGGCCACATATGGTGGCGGATCCGGGCGGTAACGCCCTTCCTCATATTTAGCTGCTTCCTCATCCAACTCTGCCTGCTCATCAGGGTCGAGCCCTGATTCCTCATCAGTTTGTTGATTCTCAGAAGAGCTGTTTTCGCTCTCTGTAGACTCCGGCTCGCTCAATGACGAGGTGGCTTTCTTCTTTTCCTTGCTACCAGTCTGTTTTGGTTTCTTTGACTTCTTAACTAGCTTTCGCGCCTTCAGCGCTTTAGCCTTATCTTCCTTGGTCCCATCCTTAGGGAATTTACCGGTCTTAATTCCCTTTTCTGCTTCGGATAGACTGTCTTGATGGTCCCGTTTCCCACAACTAAGGCACAGACAACACAACAAGACCACAGAAATCATACCTTGCAGAAAAGTACCGCGGTTCTCACGCCACTGACTTTGAATCCTTACTCGACGAGCAGTCGGGGTCCTTCAAAGCGATCCTCCACTCCGGGGTTCGGCGGCTCCCGGGTTTCGGCACCACTTGTCGCGCGCGGCCTTTGCCGATAAGGACGACGCAACAACCGAGGATTTCTTCAGCGGCAAGTTTATTGAACAGCTCTTTCTTGCAGATGGTGAAGGACCCAAACCCCGGGTTGTGCTCTGCTTAAATAGCCAGCAGCGCGACCTGTCCGTCTGTAATTGGTACTCTGTTCAAGTCTTCATAAGCATATGGCTGGCAATTGGAGTGCAGCCTAAACCCTCATTAGCATAAAGCTGCGCATGCGTAAACTGCAGGGCGGCGCAGGCAAGAAGCGCGAAAATGCTGGCAAGAAGAACCAGGAAGCAGGAAGCCGGTGCCATCTTGTAATGGCGGGAGCGGCTCCCGACAGGATCCAATACCCCCTGGCTTCCTGTTTTGTTTTTCCCGAGACAGGGTTTCTCTGTATAGCCTTGGCTGTTCCGGACTAGCTTTGTAGACCAGGCTGGCCTTCAACTCACAGAGATCCACCTCCCTCTGCCTCCCTGACTACTGGGATGAAAGGCATGAGCCACCACGGCCCGGCTTTCTTTCTTTCTCTCTTTTTTTTCCTGCCTTTTTTTCTCTCTGATACCGGCCTAGTATCCTTTTTCTGATACTCTGATCGTCCTTATTTCTGAAGCTTCTCTCTCTGGTATTATCTCTCAAAAGATTGTTGGCCTAGAAAGATGGCTCAGTAGGTGAGGACTTGTGTTGATATCATAGAGACGTAAAGTCTTTCACCTTTCGGCTCCGGTTTTTCGCGACCCCTAGAGGCTGCCTTGCTGCAGTCAAACACCTGGTGACACGGCTCACTCCACAGAAAGCGGCTGGTCAAACGTCGGAAGTCCCACCTCCTCTACGAAGCAAAAAAGTGACTCCCAGTCTACCATTGGCCCAGCGTCCCTTTGGCCTGCCCGGAAACGCCCTTCTGGGTTTTCTTTGGCCAGCGAAGGGTTTCTGATTGATGTAGTACAAGTCGCGTGATTTTAATGAGGCACGTCTGTGCGTCACGATCACCGTGGTAGCAACCTAGCGACGGTGTGATGATTTCTGGGAAACAGTGTGGCCTTGTCTAACCCTGAGGCAATGAAACTTCAGAGATTTGGTTTAAATCCGGACAGCGGCAGTGGACAGGACAGGACTTCCGAGCTTGGCTTCAGTTCCCATTGTCCCCGGAATCGGGTCTCCGAGCCCTTAGATGGATTTCTCAAGTTAGGAAAATTGAGAGCCTGAGGGCGGATGTCCTCCACTCTCACCACGCCAATCTGAAAGGCTCTTTCCAGCTCCTAGTCTCCTAGTTTCTGATGGACCCAAAACTACAGTGAAGAGAGGGTGCCCAAGTTCTCGTTCAGAGATCTGGGCCTCAGGTTCCTGGAGTCTTGTACGAGATGGCATCCAAAACTTTCAGTTTTCCCCTGTGTTTATATAACTATACAAACAGAAGACCTGGCACTAAACAGTGAGGCATAGGCTGGGTGTGGTGGCACAAGCTTACAGTTCCACTCGAGGCTGAGGAAGGATGATCATGAGTTCAAAAGACCTGAATTCAAAATGAGTTAGCATACTTTTCATGCTAACCACAGTCCACAGCTCTGAAGGGCTGTTCATCCCCGTTCCTGGACTCACAAAGTGAGCTAAGGACAGAACGAGTAATTTAGCAAGACCCTCTCTCAATTGTAAAGAGTCTGCCTACCATGAACAAAGCTATTGATCCCCAGCATGTTCCTTCCTCACCCTCCCCAGAAAGGTGTGGTGATCATCCTTGGGGAATGAGGGTTTTGTCAGGCTGTTCAAGTAGCAGAACAGAAAGGATCAGTCTACACTTTTGGCATACTTTTTTAAACTATTTTATTTTTGTTTCTTTTACCTCTACCTCCCTTCTCCACCCTTTAACACCCCAAAAACTAGGAAGGAGAGAAAGAAGGTTAGAGGTGAAAGGGGGCATAGTTTTCTTTACTACTTCCAGCTGGTTAGGGTGGTCTGGTTCTTTGGGAGCTACCAATCTCAGTCATCAGGATATCTAGCAGCCCAGCAAACCAGCAACAATAAACACCGCAAAAGGATGAACCGGCAACAGCACACGGAGCAGCAGCCTTCTTTCTTTGAGTTTTTTGCTCTCTCCCTGCTCTGGTATTTATACCCTCTCTAAATTCTCAGAATTCCACTACCACATGAGGTAATTATCAGCTGTGGATAAATGAAGAGCAGCTCATATCCCACCACTTGGGATTAAAACAAAAACAAATTTACATAACATAACTGAGTTTTGTTTTTGTTTTTGTTTTTTAAAGAAACCAAAACCTTCACTACATTACTCGGAGTCCCAAGAAACCCTGGGTAGATAGGTAGTCAGTGGATCAGCAGTTGGGGTATTAGACCAAGGACAGCTGTGAGGGAATAATGCATAGCAAAAGAAGAGGTAGAGAAGAAGACAGAGATTTGAGATCTGCTCATTGTTCTGGGCAGCTGAAGGTGGAAGTGAGATGATGAGGCGGGGCAAGATGACATGGAGGGTTTGAAGATGTTTGAAGAGTGACACCTTTAAGAAGACAGCATGTAAGCCAGGCGGTGATATTGTATGCCTTTAATCCCAGCACTCAGGGAGGCAGAGGCAGGCAGATCTCTGTGAGTTCAAAGCCAGCCTGGTCTACTGAGTGCACTCTCCAGGACAGCGAAGGATACACAGAGAAATCTTGTTTTGAAAAACCAAAAGAAAAGGAAGGAGGAGGAAAAGGAGAAAGATGAGAAGGAGGAGAGCAGAGCATGTGAACTAATGTGTCCTGGGCCCTGCTAGAGGCTTAATGGAGAAATGAGATCCCAAGAGTTTTTTTGGTGTGTGTGTATTTGTGTGTATGTGTGTGTGTGTGTGTGTGTGTGTGTGTGTGTGTGTTTCTTTTTGTTTTTGAGAGAGGTGTCATGTAGCCTAGGCTGGCTTCAGACTCAATATGTATTAGAGAATGGCCTTGAACTCCTGATCTTCCTGCCTTCACTTCCAATGAAAGACCCCAGCCTCACACTGAGTTAAACATAGCTAACGCCATTTTGTGAGACACCACTGTTTTGTAAAACTCTGAAGGCCAGATGAGAAACTGGAAAATTACTGAGAAATCCTAGCTGTGTCACCCACTTGGGATATCTGTGGTCAGGGTGCCCCAGTCATACTAAAAACAGTTTGTGTTAATCACTCTCATAGATATCTGTGAGACTGTTTCAGCTAAGATAGGGAAAAACAAAATAACAGGTGGCGGGCCACGTCAAGGGGTCATCCTACCCCCCTTGACCACCCAGTTCCTGGAATCTTGGTGCCCCTGCCAAACTTTGACGCAAATTGTGGTCTCGTGTAAACGTACCAATCAGCCCCCTGTAACCATGCCCTCTCGTGTCTGTACCAGTGCTTCTGCCTCTAAAACCCTATAAAAACCCCAGCTTCCCATCTAGGGGGCGCGGAAGTCTTCCGAATGACTTTTCGCCCCGGGTACCCGAGTATCAAAATAAAAGCCTCTTGCTGTTTGCATCCGAATGGCCTCGTTGATCCTTGGGAGGGGGTCTCTCTGACGGAAGATACCCTCCGGGGATCTTTCACCCAAATCCTGGGATTACAAGCATTGTTAGTCATTTTGCTTGGCTCCATTCCTTATGTTTGGGAGACACAAAGATATTAGCCAGACCAGAGTATAGATTCTGCGCATCTGCACACTTGCCTATTCCTCCTGGACAGGCTGGTCTGGGTACTGTGAGCTTGTAGGGCTTTGAAGGAGTGGCACCAGGGATATCAAGATTAATCTCTTCTGAAATGAAGGTTGAGCTATGAGATGAAGATGAGCTATGAGTAAGCAAGAGGAAGATGAGCTGAGAGGATCCTAAGAAGAGATGGCAGTGATTGGTATGTCAAAACTGAGCCACAGGACCGTGGCCTGGGCATATTCACTTAACGGTCTTTGATTTTCAGCCATCTATTCTCCCTCTTCCTCTGTTGTTTCATCAATATAGAGCACAGTGACCTTTGAAGATGTGGCCATACCCTTCTCCCAGGAGTGGGAACTCCTTGGTGCAGCCCAAAGGTACCTGTTTTACCAAGTGACTTTGGAAAAGGAGCTCATGACATGCCTTGATTCGATCCTGTGTCCTGCTTCAGCACAGTAGCCAGCCTCTGCTTTCTGCCTTTTCTCTATCTCAAGTTCAGATTATCCTGAAGCCAAGTCTTGGACTCTTCTTTCCTGGGTGTCCATCATAGGTGCCCTGGGTTCTGGTACTCTGATTTGTATTTCCCTTGTCTCTTTCTCTATGTGGTCTCATGGTCAGGTTTTTCTTAGATTAAGAAAACAATTTGGGGCTGGAGAGATGGCTCAGTGCTTAAGAACATTGGCAGCTCTTCCAAAAGATCCAGGTTCAATTCCCAGCATCCACATGGCAGCTCGCAACTCCAGTTGGATCAGAACTCCAGTTCTAAAAGATCTGATACCCTCACACAGACATACAAAAAATATATAGCTGGTAGTGGTGGTGTAAGCTTTTAATCCCAGCACTAGAGGTAGAGGTAAGTGGATCTCTGATTTCAAGGTCAGCCTGATCTATAGAGCAAGTTCTAGGACAGCCAGGGCTACACATGAAAACCCTGTATTGAAAAAACAAAACAAAATAGAAAACAAAAGGAAAAAGAGCTGGGTATAGTAGCTCACACCTGTAATCCCAGTACTAGGGGAGGCAGAGGCAGGGGGATCTCTGTGAGTTTGAGGGCAGCCTGGTCTACAAAGCAAGTCAAGGACAGCCAATGCTACACAGAGAAACCCTATCTCAGAAAAACAACAACAAAAAGACATGGCTCACTATGTAGCCCCTAGCTGGCCTGGAACTCATAGAGATCCTTTCCCTCCTGAATGCTGGACCCACAAAGAAGACTTTCTCTAGAAGACTGAAGAACCAACATCACTCAAGCCAACCTTGACTACAGCTGTTTTCTGCTCTCTTGTATACAAAAGTCAGGGAAAGCCGGATGTGGTGGTACAAATCTGTCATCTCAGCATTTAGGAGGTGGAAGCAGATCATGAGTTCAAGGCCAGCTTGGATTAGATATCAAGTTCAAGGATAGCCTGGACTATATGAAACCGTGTCTCAAAAAAAGGGGGGGGGCTAGGGAGATAGATTAATGAAAAGTGTAACCACACAAGCATAAGAAACGAAGTTCTATCTCATCTTCAGTGCTTATATAAAAATATGATGGTGAGTTTGGTGGCATATGCCTTTAATCCCAGCACTCAGGTGGGAGGCCTAGTCTACATATAGACCTCCAGGCCAAGGCCACATAGTGAGACCCAGTCTCAAAAAAACAAAACAACAAAACCAAGGTGGGGATTGGGAAGAGTGCTCAGTGAGCAAGAACATTTGCTATTCAAGCATAAGGACTCAAGCTCAGTTCCCCAGCACCCATGTAAGAGCTGGGCATGGCTGCTGCACATGCCTGCAATCAGCATTGAGAAGATGAAACACAAAGATCCCAGATGCTTAGCTAAAATGGTGAGCTTATGGTTCAATGAAAGACTCTCTAAAGGAATGTTAGAGAGTGTAAGACCTGGGGTCTCACAGCTCAGGAGTTCAAGATCGCGCCCTTCCCAGAAACTCCTCCAGACCAAGACTCGTTGCAAAAGCAAGAGGTTTATTAACCATTGCGCAATGGGGTCACCCCTGCCGGTCAGCAAAGAGTGGCCCTGGGAGTCAAAGGCCTTTAGGTTTTTAAAAGAAAAATTGCGGGAAATTTGAAGTTGCAGTTTGGGCAATTTAGGATTGGATGAGGAAGCTATAATGTAAGATAATTGGTTAGTCTTAGGTGCTCAAGCTTGGCCAGTTCTGCCAAGTGTGGATGCAGCTGTAATTTAAGGTGGGGGTGGTTAGCTCATCCTTGAAGATTAGGGGCTTTGGACTTTTGGCTGGAGGTCAAAAGCTACTCAGAAGAAGTCTGGGTTTGTTGCTAAGAAACACTATCTCAAAGACAGGAGTTTTTCTTTTTGCTGAGTGAAGGTCATTGCTTGCTTGCCTTTTTTTCTATCTGTCCTCATAGATAGGGTCACATTTTTCCATTCTCTGGAAAGGTACTAAGAGGCTTTAGCTTAACCTGAACCTAAAACTCAAAACTATAGGCTTTAGGAGACATACAGGTTACAAAGTTAGTCTAACTCTTTCAAGAGCAACAGAGTAAGACAATAGAGTCCTCCTTTTCCCTCAGTGCTTGTTCATGGCACACACTTGCTCACAAAATGAAGGTGGACTAAGGAATGACACTCAGAGTTGATCCTCTGGCCTCTACATGCATGCACACAAACTTACTGTGCACACCCTCACTACACTCACACAACACCCCCACAAAATCAGGTTACTTCTGAAAAAGCTATTTCCTCCATAACAAGGGACCAACCCCATACTTTCCACACAACAGGTATCAGAATTCCCAATATGAAAAATATAAGGCTTTTATTACCACACATTCTAGAGCAACACAAAATTCTCTTCAAATACAACAAACACCATGTGTACGATAAAAAAAAAAAAAAGGGTAAACAATTCTTGAAGAGAGACCACTAACTTGACCTAGCCAGACCTGGGTCAAGCCCATGACTAAACCAGCAAAGGGGAAGAAATGAGGCCTGTTATGAGAACCATCATTCATGATTCTCTTCTGTTTGGGGAGGAAGGGAGACGTGTGTTGAGCTTCTCTGAACCCATTTCAGTGACTGATGCACACATAGGACCTACCAAAGTGGTAGAGGTAGGGTGGCTTATGTGGTAAAAACTGGCAGGGAACAACTCTGCCACCAGAGAGCACTATAGTTCTTGAGAGCTTTCCATATATGTGGCATATATGAACAATTTTTCTGTGGGTGTTGGGATATATAAAGTTTGACTCTTTCAGTCAGCACCTTCCAATGGTCTTAAGTGGTTAAAGGTTTTCTTTTTCTCATGCCCTGACCACCTAAGGCCCTTTTCCAGTATGGACTTTTTTCTTTTGTTTGTTTTTGAGACGGGGTTTCTCTTTGTAGCTCTGACTGTCCTGGAACTGGACAGTTCCAACCTCTTTGTAGATGAGGTTGGCCTCCAACTCAGAACTCCATCTGCCTTTGCCTCCCAGTGCTGGACTTAAAAAAGGTGTGTACCACCACTGCCCGGCTTCCCAGTATGGACTTTCTCCTTGCTGTCCTCTGGACTTGCTTTGTAGACTATGCTGGCCTCAAACTCAAAAGATCTGCCTGCCTCTGCCTCTCTGAGTGCTGGGATTATAGGCATGCACAACTTTGCCTGGTTGAGGAAAATGGTACCTTTATTTTCAGTGCAGGTAAGGCATATTAAGAAAGGACTCCAGACAAGTGCTGTGAGATTGCTGGGAAAGTTCTAGGTGAGCATAGGCTAAACCAGCAGAACCCAGCTCTACTGAGCACAGAATGAGGAAATCCTGAAAAGAGGTGAGAACAAAAAAATAGGGTGTGCTATAGTATAGGGAAGAGCTGGGGTTTCCACATGCATGCACACAAACTTACTGTGCACACCCTCACTGCACTTTTACAAAACCACCATAAAATCAGGTGACTCCTGAAAAAGCTATTTCCCCCATAACAAAGGATCAGCTCGGTTCTTTTCACACAACAGGTATCAGAATTCCCAATATGAAAAATATAAGGAAGAGCTGAGGTTTCCAAGACCCTCCTCTCCAAAGAGTTTCAACAGGGCTTATAGCCTGGTGGTGACAGCTGATAACTGTGTAATGGCAGTCTACTTGCAGCAAAAACCTGACTGAAAACCAGTAGCTAATGTTTTTATTTTATTTTATGTGCATTGTGTTTTACCTGCATGAATGTCTGTGTGAGAGTGTCAGATGCCTAGAATAGGATTTACAGACCACTGTGAGCTGCCATGTGGGTGCTACGACTTGAACTCAGATCGTCTGGAAGAGCAGCCAGTGCTCTTAACTGCTGAACCATCTCTCCAGCCCTTCAAATATTATTTAATGGGGCTGGAGAGACAGTTCAATGATTAGGAGTATTTGCTGCTCTTTCAGAGAACCTGAGTTCAGTTATTAGTGCTTATATCAAATGGCTCACAACTACCTGTTAACTCCCAGTGCAAGGAGATCTGATGCCCTCCTTTTGCCTCTGTGAGCACTACATGAATATGGTGCACAAACACACATGCAGCCAAAACACTCACACACACACACACACACAAAACCTTATGTCCTTATCAGCAACAAAACAGCAGCATATACACAATAACTAAATTTAAGAAAATGTTTTTAATCTAAAGCTTTTTTTTTTTTTTTTTTTTTTTGAGACAGGGTTTCTCTCTGTAGCCTTTCCTGTCCCAGACTTGCTTTGTAGACCAGGCTGGCCTCAAACTCACAGAGATCCACCTGCATCTGCCTCCCCATTTGCTGGGATTACAGGCATGTGACTTGCTCTGAAGTTTTTTTGTTTTTGTTTTAAGATTTATGTATGTGTGTTTTACCTACATGTATACATTTGAACCATGTGCATGGCTAATGCCTATGGAGGTCAGAAGAGGGTATGACCCCATGGAAGTAGAGTTATAGATGGTTGTAAGACAGCACGTCGCTGGTAAGAACTAAACATGGGTCCCTACCAAGAGGTAATTTTAACCACAGAGCCAACTTTCTAGCCCCATATTTTTAAAAAGGAAATTTGGAAAACTGAAATGAGGCATGGAGGTGCATACTTATAACCCCAACACTTAGGTTACAGAGGCATGTAATCACTGTAGCAGTCCTCAGACTAAAATTGGAATGATACAAAGATCAGCGTGGTCCTTGCACAAGAACACCAGCAATGTGAAAAATTCCATATTTAAAAAGAGAGGGAGACAAAGAGGATCAAAAGCTCAAGGTCATCCTTGGCTACATAGAGTTCAAGATCAGCCTCAGCTATGTGAGTTTCTGTCAATTTTTTTTTTTTAAAGATAGGGTCTTTATTATGTAGCTGTCCTGGAACTCTCTATATAGACCAGGCTGGCTTTGAACACATAGAAATCCACCCGTCTCTGCCTCCCAAGTGCTGGGACTAAAGGCATGCACCACCACATTGGGCTGAGTTGCTATCTTAAAAGAAAGAGAAAACTGGGAAACTCAAAAATTGAGAAAATTAACTGAGCATGTGATGGTGCATGCCTTTAATTCCAGAGCTTAGGAGACAGAGGCAGGCATATCTCTGTGAGTTCAAGGCCAGCCTGGTCCACAAAGTGAGTCCAAGACAGCCAGATTACACAGAAAAACCTGTCTCAAAACAAAAACAAAAACAAAAACAAACAACAACAACAAAACAACCCAAAAAGTTCAGAAAATTAAAACACTTTAAAAACATTTCTTTTTATGGTTGAGCAGTTTAACACACAATTTTAATCTCAGCATTCAGGAGGCATAGGCAGGCAGATCTCTGTAAATTCAGAGAATTTCTGTTCTACAGAAATTCTGTTCTACAGAGCTAGTTCTAGGACAGCCAAGACTCCAGAAAGAATCCCTCTCTCAAAAATAAATAAATGAAGAAAGAAAGAAAGAAAGAAAGAAAGAAAGAAAGAAAGAAAGAAAGAAAGAAAGAGAAAAGAAAAAAATGTTTTAATTATTTTGTATGTATGGAGATTTTAGCTACAGGTATGTCTGTGTACCATTTGAGTGCCTGGTGCCCAAAGAAGGTATTGGATCTTCTGAAACTGGAGTTATAGACCATTATGAGCTGCTATGTGGGTGCTGGGAATCAAATCCAGGTCTTCTGAAAGAGCAGTCAGTAACCTTAGCCACTGAGATATCTCTGTAGCTCCTGAACAGTTTTAAATAACCAACCAAAGTGGAAAGAAAATCAGGGCTAGATATAGTTCAAATGAGTGCTTGCCTAGCATGTGTAAAAACCTGAGTTTAACCCCCCTGCACCAAGGTTGCAAACTGCTGTAATCCTAGCACTTATGAGGTTGAGGCAAGAGGATCAGAAAATCAAGGTCATCCTTGGCTATACATTAAATTTAAGACTTGCATGGGCCACATGAGATTTTTGTCTCACAAAACAAAAATCACATGAAAGTAATCTGAGATTAATAACACACTAGGCATTTTGAAATGTAGTAAAAGCAGTGCTTAGAGGGGAAATGCTCTAAACACATTTTAAAAGAGCTCAAACCAATAACCTAACTTTACACTTCAAAGAACAAGACAAATAATAAACCAGAGCTGGCAGAGAAAAGAAATAATCAAGACTGGAGCAGAAATGAAATGGGAATGAGAACATTAAAATCAATGAACCCAAAATAGGATTGTCTGAAAAGAGAACATGACCAACCTTAACCTAGGCTGACAAGAGAGGGGATGCTATGGAAATTATTTCAGTTGCACAAACACAAAGCCAGGTTACTCCAAAAGCTGCAGCAGAGGAGTTCTAAAGGAAAACAGGATACCATTTCAATGTGATAATATGAGCTGCCTGGGTTAACAAAGTTCTCAATCTCTGGGGTGATCGGTCCTAAGTGTTCATTAGGGGAATTAACAGGGTGCTGAAATGGGAACTATTTTTACCTAGGTTCAGCCATATTGAGGGGAAGTAGCATGAAGTTTGCAGGAGGATTTAGAGATTCAGCTGGAAGTCACAGTCTGTTTCTTTCAGGGTTTCCAGCAACAGCTTAAAAAAAGACCTTCACTGAGGGGCATCTGGGCTGTTTCCAGCTTGTGGCTATTACAAATAAGGCTGCTACAAGCATGGTTGAGCAAATGACCTTATTGGGTACTTGAGCCTCTTTTGGGTATATGCCTAGGAGTGGTATAGCTGGATCTTGAGGAAGCGCTATTCCTAGTTGTCTGAGAAAGCGCCAGATTGCTTTCCAAAGTAGTTGTACAAGTTTACATTCCCACCAGCAGTGGAGGAGGGTTCCCCTTTCTCCACAACCTCTCCAGCATGTGTTGTCTCTTGAGTTTTTTTTTTTTAAATCAAATTTTCAGATTTTTTTAAAGATGTATTCATTTACTATGTATACAGTATTCTGCTTGCATGCCAGAAGAGGGTACCAAATCTCATTGTAGATGGTTGTGAGCCATCATGTGGTTGCTGGGATTTGAACTCAGGGCCTCTGGAAGAACAACCAGTGCTCTTAACCTCTGAGCCATCTCTCCAGCCCGAGTTTTTGATCTTAGCCATTCTGATGGTGTAAGGTGAAATCTTAGGGTCGTTTTGATTTGCATTTCCCTGATGGCTAATGAGGTTGAGCATTTCTTTAAGTGTTTCTCTGCCATTCGATATTCCTCTATTGAGAATATTGTGGTATATCTACACAATGGAATATTACTCAGGAATAAAAAACAAGGAAATCATGAAATTTGCAGGTAAATGGTAGGATTGGAAAAGATCATCCTGAGTGAGCTATCCCAGAAGCAGAAAGATGCACATGGTATATACTCACTCATATAGACATATAATACAGGATAAACCTACTAAAATCTGTAGACCTAAAGAAACTAATCAAGAGGGAGGACTCTTACTAAAATGCTCAATTCCTATCCAGAAAGGCAAAGAGGAAGGACATCAGAAGAAGGAGAAAAGAGGGAACAAGTCAGGAGCCTGACACAGAGGACCTCTGAAAGGCTCTGCCCTGCAGACTATCAGTGCAGATGCCGAGAGTTATGGGCAACCGTTGGGCAGAGTGCAGGGAATCTTAGGAAAGAAGTGGGAAACAGTAAGATCTGGAGAGGACAGGAACTCCACAAGGAGAGCAACAGAACCAAAAAATCTGAGCACAGGGGTCTTTCCTGAGATTGATACTCCAGCCAAGGACTATGCATGGAGATAACCTAAGACCCCTGCACAGATGTAGCCCATGGCAGTTCAATATCCAAGTGGGTTCAATTGTAATAGGAACAGGGACTGCCTCTGACATGAACTGATTGGCCTGCTCTTTAATTACCTCCCCTAGAGGGGAAGCAGCATTATCAGACCACAGAAGACACTGCAGCCACTCCTGATGAGACCTAATTGACTAGGATCAGAAGGAAGGAAAAGAAGACCTCCCTTATCAGTGGACTTGGGGATGGGCATGCATGCAGAGGATGGAAGAAGGGAGGGACTGGAACTGGAAGAGGGAGGGAACCACAGGGGGGATACAAAGTGAATAAAGTGTAATTAATAAATAATTAAAAATAAATTCAAAAAAGACCTTAATCAAAGCCCCAGGAGTGGTGGTGAATGCCTTTAATCTCAGCAGTGAGGAGGGAAAGGCTGGAGAATCTCTGAGTTCAGGGCCAGCATGGTTTGCAAAGTGAGTTCCAGGCTAATCAAGGCTACATAGTGAGACTTTTTCTCATGAAAACAATAAACTGCTTCTAGCAAAAGAGCTTTTTTCCTGAAAGCCTGCAACATTCTCAACAGGATTTCTCTGTGTATCAGCCCTGCATATCCTGTAACTCTCTTTGTAGACTAGGCAGAGATACACCTACCTCTACCTCTGAGTGCTGGGATTAAAAGTCTATGCCACCACACAGAGCACAAAGTAGAAAGCTCCTGAGGGACTGTCATTATCTTCATGCCTCCATAGGCATTTACACCTGCCTACCAACATACCCACACATAAACATATAATATTTAGGAATGAGTTTAACTTTGCACACTGAAAATATAAGATGGCTGAAGAAAAAAAAAAAAAGCACTCGAGATGTAGATCTCTGTGAGTTACAGTTAGAAGCCTGCCTGGTCTACAGAGTTCCAGGACAGCCAGCGCTACACAGAGAAACCTTGTCTTGAAAAGCAAAACAAACAAAAAACCTGAAGTGGAAAGCTAACCAATGAGCACTGATCTGAAAGACATAAGAAGGCGGTTCTCCCCCAAGATTACCTAGTGATTCCATTTCAGGACCTTAGGAAGGACCATGTCTTTGATAAATTGAAATGGTCAGGAAGAAACAGCTGAGGGAGATTTGGAGGTCCTGAAATACAACAGTCCTTAGTCCTTTAGGTAGCTCAGAGGACTACTCAAATCGCAGGCAGCCAGTCCAAGCACCTGTAACACCTTCAGAAGACAATCTAGGATTTTTATGGAAAAGGGACTTGGGGGAGAGAAAGGGACTTACCCAGAGACCTAATGAATTCGAAGTTCTCCAGCACAGCTTCCTGTGAGTCACATTCATGTGGTCTTATTTTTCTTGGTAGAAATATATGGCCACATCTTCAAATATCACCAGGCTCTTCAAAGGTGAATTCAGCTGAGAGAAAGTAAAAGGTGGGCAGAACTGAAAACAAGAACAAAGCCAGGCCGGTGGCCCACGCCTGTAATCCCAGCACTCAGGGAGGTAGAGGCAGGCAGAGCTCTGTGAGTTCAAGGCCAGTCTGGTCTACAAAGCGAGTCCAGGAGAGCTAGGGATACACACACACACACACACACACACACACACACACACACACTCTCACACACTCGAAAAACCTTGTCTCAAAAGACAAAAACAAAGGAAAAAATAAACAAGAACCCCCCCTCCAAAAAAAAAAAAAAACTAAACATGAACAAAAATACACATCAAGCCTTTACTTGTGTGTCTCAAGGTCCTGCTTTATCTCCTACTGACATTACCCTGCCCCATGGGCTCCAGACCTTTCCCACCACATATACTTTCACACTGTCCCCTCAAGACCGTGTACCTCAAAGGAATATGAGGCCTTTGTCACAGATGTCTGTAACCACACTTCATCTAGTATGCAGCAGCAATCTAGACAGATGTTCCCGTGTTCAGAGCCCAGCACTCAGCTTCCACCTTACCGAGTGTCGGCCCCTATCCAATGCCAGCCACATTCCCTCTGAGATCCAGAGACCGTCCCCCCACAACCCTCAGACAAACCAAACCCTTACACCTTAGCAGCCCAAACAGTTGATCCCAGAACTTTCAGCGAACTGGGTTAGGCCGCATGCGCATGACTCTGCAGGCCTCCTCACGTCATCTTCTCCCAGGGACTCGTCCAGTGGCCCCCACTCCTTCCCTACGCCTATGACAACCCTCAATGTATCAAAGCTCTCCCTCTTGGGACCCTGTGGCCGCCCTCCAGCGCCTCGTATGTTCAGGTGGGATCCTTGCAACCGGTGGGCAGGGAGAGTTGACCTGAGGGAGACCTGAACCTGTCTCTCCGACCATGAAAACTCTGGCTGGGAAAGCAGGAGAATAAAAAACTGATGCTTACCCGTGCCCTAACCGGTGTGAAGACTCTCCACAGACCTCGGTATTCTCATCAGAAGCCGTTGCTGCCAGAGAATCATCCCTCTTGGTGTTGTGTTCGATATAGGCAAACATAGCAAGACATGTAACTCAGAAAAGTATCCTGGCCCCATGTGTGGTTCAGGAGTAAAAGGAGTGTTTAACTAGTGCAAGGCCCTAGTCAATCCCCGGCACACACAGCAAAGTGAGCTGGCCAGGCCCAGCGTGGCAGAGCACGGCCTGTGATCCCAACACTCAAGAGCTGGGGACAGGAGGATGGAGAGTTACAGTCTAGCCTGGACTGCAGAGTAAAGTCCTGCCTTAGGAAAAATAAACCCAGTGGCACATGCCTGTAATCCCAGCACTTGGGGAGGCAGAGGCAAGAGGATCTCTGTGAGTTCGAGGCCAGCCTGGTCGACAAAGCAGGTCCAGGACAGCCAAGGCTACATAGAGAAACCCTGTCTTGAAAAAGAAAAAAAATAAAATAAAATGAAAATGAAAATGAAAAAACAAATTCACCCAGCAGTGGTGGTGCACGCCTTTAATATCAGCACTCTAAAGGCAGATCTCTGTGAGTTACAGGCCAGCTTGGTATACAGGACAGCCAGAGCTACAGAGAAAAACCTTGTCTTAACAACGGTAACAACAACAAAAGCTCAACTGGGCTGTAGTGATGCATGCCTTTAATCCCAGCACTCGGTAAGCAGAGGGTCTCTGTCAGCCTGCTCTACAAAGTAAGTTTCAGGACAGCCAGGGCTACATAAAGAAACCCTGTCTTGAAAAACCGGGGGAAAAAGATTGAGAGCAATCGAAGACATAGTCCCCAATCCATCTCTGCCCTTCACATGCAACGTGTACACATGAACCTGCACTTAAGTGGGCACACACATGCAACAACAAATTAAATTTTCAGGGTGGGTGATGTCATCTTGGTTACTTTCTGTAAAATACAAGGAACTGGCTATTGTTTGGGGATCAACATTCTAGGGGCATTCAAGTCCTGAAAGTTTTGTCTGTAAATTTCAACATTTTCCTCTATGTACTTCCCCACTGGGGTCTGTTAAGGTGATGAGTTTGCTGCTCATGAGAAGTCTGGTGACTCCTATATTCCATCACTTCCATTCTAATAACATGAACCCATAAAGAGGCATGACAGACATGCCAAAGGAGACTGGGACCTGGTGACTGTTCCCAGGATGGGTTGTTCTCATACCTGGTGTATGACTCTGTCCTCATGCCAGGTGAGTGGCCTGTCATACCTGATGCTGGTCCTGTCCTCATGCCCAGTGCATGGCCTGTCTTCATGCCTGGTGAATGGCTTGTCTTACCTGGTGTTGTGCCTCTGTCCTCCTTCCTAATGAAGTGAATGGCTTTGTGTCCAAAAACCTGGTCCACAGCCCATGCCTTCTAAGATCTTGGCAACTCTAATTCCTGAGAGCCATCCCTACTCTCTTGACAGCTCCTCCACAACTGGGCCTCAGCTTTGTTTTGTTCTCCGTTCTTGGCACTCACCTGAACAGTGTTCACCTTACCTTACGACATCCTGAGCTGATCACATATCTTACCTTCACACATTCCCTGCAGCACTGATACTGCATATTTTCTCCAGTGGAAGGAATTGCAGATGTAACTCCTTCCAATTTCTGGTCAGTAGCCATGCACTGACATGGTAGATCATCTTGCTCACATGCATGTTCACCAGTTTACATTTCTCACAGGTTTGACCCTTTTATTTTCAACTGAAGTGCAGTCAAAAGCAGTGACTCATGAGCTAGGTAGATTTGAAATCTGGGATCACACAAGAGGTCCAGCTACAGCTATCAACAGCTGGAGGTGGGAGTGTCCCTGGGTGAAGTTGTACCTCCGACTTTATAATCAGTAGCCATGCTGCTTTTCCATCTTCCCAACTCCTATAGAACACTCCCCTTCACACATACTAAAGTACCGGCCACTCCTTAACATGCCGTAGGCTAATACATATTCTTAAATAGTTACTGAAAAATCTCTTTATGTAAGATGGAGTTGTTTCCTTCTCTGCTTGGGCAAACTGGAGGTCTGAAGCTCACAGAAGCTAAGCGCCTGCTGTACATCCTGGCCAGTAGGAGGCAGCACTAGACTCTGACCTGGGTGATAGCAGAAAAGAGTGCCCACTCTTGTTGCCGGCCCCTGCACGCGCTTGCGCATGGTACAAGGATTGAGCCTATGGCTTCATGCATGCTAAGCAGGAAGTGAACCACTGAGCTACGGAGCTGGGCTAATTCCTTTAACCATTTACTTTTTATGAACTTGCATGTGAGGCTAATCCTTTGTCCTGACGTTGCTTCCTTTGACCAGTTTAGTTTTGTTTTTCTCACTTCAGTTTCTGGACTCCGTGTTTCATTAGAGGCACCAGTGAGGGCATGAGATAATAGTCTTTTTCTTTTTTTCTTGTTTTAAAGATTTATTTTTATGGTATAGGTGCTTTGCTTACACGTATGGAAGCATTAGATCCTCCAGAGCTAGAGTTACAGACAGTTCTGAACCATCACGTGGGTGCTAGAAACTGAACCCCTGGTCTTCTGCAAGAGCAAGAAGTGTTTTTAATTGCTGAGTCATCTCTCTAAGTCCATTTGTGTTGTTTGTTTTGTTGTTGTTGTTGTTTTGAGGCAGGATCATATATAACCTAGATTGGCCCTAAATGTCTTTTGTTTGTTTGGGATTTTTTTTTTTTTTTTGGGGGGGGGGGACGATTGAGACAGTTTCTCTGTGTAGACTTGGCTGCCCTGGAACTCACTCTGTAGACCAGACTGGCCTTGAACTCAGAGATCTGCCTCCTGAGTGCTGGGATCAAAGGCATGTGCCACCACCGCCCAGCTTGTTTTGGTTTCCTAAGATTCAATTTTTTATTTTTGTATATATGTGTCTAGGTGGGTGTATGCCACAGGTGTACAGATGACCTCAGGAGTCAAAAATTGATATCATATCCCTGGAATTACAGGTAGCTGTGATTGGCCTGAATCAAACTCAGGCCTCCAAAACAGTGGTTCTCAACCTGTGGATCATGACCCATTTGAGGGTTGGGTCACCGAAGACCATTAAAAAACATAGATGTTTATGTTGAGATTCATAATAACAGCAACATTATGGTTGTGAAGTAGCAATGAAAATACTTTTATGGTGGGGGGTCACCACACGTGAGAAACTGTTAAAGGGTTGCAGCATCAGGAAGTCTGAGAACCACTGAATTAAAAGAGCAGAACCACCTCTTAATTCCTGAGCCTTCTCTCCAGCACTGATCTCCCTGCCTCCACATCCTGTGTATTAGAGTTACGGGTGTGATCTGGCATGCCCAACTACCAACAATGGGGAGAGTGACATCTCTGGAGCTGGTTGCTCTGTTTTATTAAAACAGGTTATTACCATGTAACCCAGTCTACAGCAGGCAAGACCTTGTCAGAAAAAAAAACAAAACAGAGTTGTACAGTGACATAGGAGGAGAAGAGTAGACAAGATAAATATTTCTCCTTTAAAATGTAGGGTTACTGCCTGTGACTACTCAGCCCTTTGGTAACAGAGGTCCTGAATTGCAGACAATCAAGGTTGGATTTGATAGATAACACTCTGGATACACATTTCAGGCTTGTGTCTCAACAGCATGCCATCTCCACCTGTGTTTTACAGGTGTGGCTTAAAGTCTGGTCACATTTGGTGACTGGTTTTGAGGCTGTTGAGGAGTGGCGCTCAACCTTCCTAATGCTGCAGCCTTTTAATATAGTTCATGTTGTGGTGACCCCCAGCCATAAAATTATTTCATTGCTACTTCAGAACTGTGATTTTGCTACTGTTATGAATTGTAATGTAAATATATGTGTTTTCTGATGGTCTTACACTGTTTAACCCCTGCCCCAAGGGGTCAAGACCCACTGGTTGAGATCTGTGGTTGAGGTCTGATGGACATCTGTTGTGATAATAAACTTAATCCTTGCTGTTCAAGAGAGTTGGGAGTTTTCACAACCATGCTTCCTCTGACTATCTGTAAATTCTGTTTCATCCCAGTATCTGAGCCAGAAAGCTTTGGCCCGTAGATTTCTTCACTCTTTTCAGGTTGCTCTTAGGCCGTAGTGTAAATGAGTCCAAACCTGAATCCCAACATGCTTCCTGCTTCTCTACCTAAGTAGGTTCTAAACACCCCACAAAAGACAGGCCTGGTTTCACATGCCTATAATCCCAGCAGTTTGGAAACCGAAACATAAGGATCATGACTTCATCTTTATCCTTGGCTACATAGTGAGCTTATGCTCAGCCTGGGTTAAAAGAGGCCCTGTCTCAAAACAATAAAGAATTTGTGCCCGGTGGCTGTTGCCACTCAGGAAGCAGAGGTCAGTAGATTGCTCTGAATTTGAGGCCAGCCCCATATACACGGCAAGTTCCAGGAGAGCCGTGGTAACATATTGAGACCTTGTCTCAAAACCAGACAAGACTTTCCAAAAAAAAAGAAACCCTCCCCCACATACTCAAGTCATCTGGACCAGTTACATTTTCATTTCTTTCCACTCATTTCCAATATCACAGGTGGCTCAAACTATTGGCACACAATTCATGGCAGCTCCCGAGATGGGAAAGTCAAAAACTCAATTGCTCTCATATGGGCAATGTGTGTGATATCAACAGTTGGCAGTGAATACTGGAAACCCTGGAAGGCCAGTGGGAGGGCAGTGAAGACCCTGTCATGATTTTGTCTAGGATATGGAAGGTCCTTCTTCACTGGAAAAAATGTATGACTTAAGAGCTACCATATGACTCAGTGGATATAACTGCTTACTGTTGCTCCCAAGGATCAGGGTTTAGTTCCTGGCACTCAAATCAGGCTTACAGCAATCTGTAACTTTAGAGCCAGGAAATTTGATGCCTCCTTCTTGTAAGCCCCTCAAGGTGAGCCAAGTGGCCAAGCTCCACCCCTAAGGACCTCCAACTGTCAGGCTCCATCCACAGAACCCTTTAACTGCCACAACAGCTAGACTCAGCCCCTCTAGATGAAGGCAGCCAACCTCCACTCTACAGAGTAAAAAGCTCAAGCTTAGGACTGGAAAACTCACCAGTCCCAGTCCTGGAGATCTCCACCCTTGAAAGCCTTAAAAAACCCTATACAAACTCTGTCTTCTGCTCAGTTTTCAGCTGCTTCTCACCTGAGCACAGGCTGCCACACTCCTGGGTTCTTCCCTCCCAATAAATCTCTTGTATGAAGTTTGTTGTGCATGTGATTTTGTGGTAATCCGTGGCTCCCAACTGCCAGGATACCTTTCTCCTCAGAGCTATAACTCAACACTTCTGGTCTCCACAAGTACCAGGCATTCATATGGTACACACACATGCATATACACACTCACACACACATACCCCACTGATACATGTCAAATAAAAATAAATTTTCAAAAAACAAAACAATGGTAGTGTAGCAGCACGTGCCTTTATCCCAGCACTTGGGAGACAGAAGCAGGAGGATCTCAGAGTTCTAGAACATCCAGGGCTACACAGAGAAACCCTACGTTAAAAACAAACAAACAAAAAGTCTGTTCCTTCTGTAGTTAACGCTTCTCCTTTGAATCTGGATTGCTATTGGATTTTGTTAACAAATGAATGCCTAGCCACGGGTTATCAGGCGGCCATGTGGCCTATTCTAGTTTGCTTTCTGTTGCTGTGATAAATGTGATGACTAAAAGCAACCTAAGGTGAAAATGGTTTGTTTCACTTTACAGGTTTACAATATACCATGGAGGGAAGCCAAAGCAGAGACTCAAAATAGTAGATTGAAGCAGAAACCATGAAGGAAAACTCCATTACTGGCTTTCTCCCTGGCTTTTGCTCAGCCAGCTTTCTCATACATCCAAGAATCGCGTGCCTAGGCAAGGTACCACTCACAGTGGGCTGGCACCTCTTACATCAGTTAGCAATCAAAAAAAAATCCTCATAAACAGGCAATACTTCAGTTGAGTTGAGGTTCCTTCTTTCCATAAATGTCAAGTTATACTAAAAATTAACCAGAGCCTGATCTGATTGTCCAACTGTAAGATATCAAGTGACCATCATGAAGGCATTATCTTATTGGGATCAAACAAATGAGACTTATCCTAAGTACTGCCATCTTGTTTCTTGTTTTCAGACTCTATTTTAAAGATCATAAGGTGAAATTAAGTTAAAGTTTCCAGGCTCTAGGGAAGCTCTCCAGATGGCTAGCTAATTTCTTCCTTATTCTTATTTTGTTCCTAAAAACCTAATGATTATTCCTAACCATGAGAGAATAAATGATTCTGATTAATGGAAAATTGTGACTGTAATATGGCACAGATATTTATGAATTTCAGGCTTAAAAACTCTGTAACATTCTGGCTTGGGGTCACAGTTCAGCTCCTGAGTCTGTTTTGTTGCCCTGCTTGATTAATAGAGGCCTGAGTACAATAAATTTTTGTCATCTGCTTACATAGTTACTAAGATGAATGTTTGAAGATGCAGGTAGCTCCTGAATCTGTGATATTACCTCTGACTGGTCAGTTTTTTGCTGCCTAATTCAAATAAAGACCTTGCTTTGCTGGATTCTTTTTTTTTTTTAATTTTTAATAATTTACTTAATTTTATTGTATGTGCATTAGTATGAATGTGTCTCATCCCTTAGAAATGGACAGTTGTGAGCTGCCATGTTGATTCTGGGACTTGAACCCCGGTCCTTTGGAAGAGCAGGCAGTGCTCTTAACCACTGAGCCATCTCTCCAGCCCCCGCTTTGCTGGATTCTTGTGCTTGCTTAGATTGTTTTGGATTTTCAGACCCAACAATCTGACCCACATATCTACAGGTCAGCAAGGCATGGCAGCAATCTAACATAATATGAAAATGGTGTAGTTGACCTAGGACTTGTAGAGAGGCTGAACATACAGTTCATCAGTAGAGTGCTTCCCTATCACCAAAGGGGCCCTAGGGTTAATCCCAGTGTCACACACACAGTTTATGGAGGAAAACTTAACAGCACAGAGGGGACAGTCTGAGATTGGTTGGACCAGCTGGGCACACTGAGAGACCTGGCCCCTAAACTCTAACCTACAAAGCCTTGAGTCAATGTTGGGTATTGCATGTGAGGCTGTTCAGAGGGAGACAAGGAAGAAGACACAGTCCAATTCCAGTATCTATTGTATTGATTGCATGGGAAACTGAAAACAAAGATCTGGTAGCCCAGTTTCGGGACAAACAACTTCCTATGGGAACAAAGCAGAGAGGTTGGCGGAGTGGGGATAGGTGCATGGCGCTTACCAACTGAGTTGATGAGCTCTGAGTTACTGAGTATTATGTCTTAGTAATAATAACACAATGGCCACATGAGGCAGCCTCCATCTTACCTGGGAGTTGTGGCTATCACATCAGCAAACATTGCCAGACTCTATAGTGATGGTTTCAGCTGATGCAGTGAATGGACAATGCTTACACACACACACACACACACACACACACACACACACACACACCAAATGCAGGCAGAGGGCCACATCCTGTAACATATTTCACTTATATACTACTTCCTTGAAGTCACAAGACACCTCCCATGATATTCTTTTTTTTTTTTTACCAATATAATATTTTTATTGATTATTTGGGAATTTCATTCAATGCATCCCAATCATACTCATTTCCTATTCCACCCTTACATTCTGTACCCTCCCCACCCCACCCCAAAAAGGAAGAAAAAAAATATACCAAGAGCATGTGTTGCCTACATACTCAGTGGAACATGGTCAAACTCCCAGTGACCATTCCCTTAAAGTTAACTGAGTTCTTTCCCCGAGAAGCCATCAATTATGAAGAAATACACTTCAGCATATTTATCACAATTTTTAAAGTTTTTATTTTAAGATTTATTTATTTTATGTACATAGGTGGTTTTACGTGTGTGTGTGTGTGTGTGTGTGTGTGTGTGTGTGTGTGTGTGTGGTGGTGGTGGTGGATCCTCTGGAACTGGAGTTACAGTTGTGTGCTGCCATGTGGGGGCTGGGAATTGAACCCAGGTCCTCTGGAAGAGCAGCCAGTGCTTCTAACTGTTGAGCCATCTCTCTAGCCCTTGTATCACAACTTTAAAGGACTCTACAATGGCTTTCTGTCTAGGCTGTTTCTTTTCCTTTCTTTCTTTTGGTCTTTTCTTGGTTTGAGGTGGGGAGAGAGCTTGCCACAGAAGCCTTCAATGTCTCTCATTCTCAGTTATGAGTCTGCAGTAATTGATACCACTGCAAAAGAAGCTGCCCTGCTCATAAGGGCCAGTGGCAGCATGGACTATAGACATCCACAAGGTTTCTATGAGCAGTATAGAACACAGAGGAAGCATGCTAGGCTCATACATATTCTTATGTTACTTTTCCTTTAGACCTCTAGGAAGCGGATTTCAGAGCTACTATTTGGTGCTTTCCTTTTAAAATTTAAGACTTTTATTTATGTGTATGTGTGTACCGCATGTGTATGGGTGCCTACAGAGGCCAGAAGAGGCGGCTGGATTTCCTGGAGATGGATTTACAAGCAGTTGAAATGGGTACTGGGAACCAAAAGAATCCACTGGAAAAAGCAGCCAGTGATCTTAATCATTGTGCCATCTCTCCAACCCCTCTTGCTGCTTTTTCAGAGGACCCAATTTTGCTTCTCAGTACCTGTGTGGCAGCACCTGAATACACAGATACACAGACACACAGACACTTCCCCACGCAGTTAAAAATAAAATTAATCTTCAAAAAACAAAAA
The DNA here is from genome assembly GCF_907164565.1 of Psammomys obesus. Taxonomy (NCBI): domain Eukaryota; kingdom Metazoa; phylum Chordata; class Mammalia; order Rodentia; family Muridae; genus Psammomys; species Psammomys obesus. Next base: position 923,277 of record NW_026590435.1, read on the forward strand.
TAAAAGACACACTGAATCCAGGGTGCTGCCTGCAGTTGGTTGAAAGAACTATTTTTCGGCATGTGGTTCCCAGGGATTGAGCACAGGCTATCAGGCTTGACAGCAAGCCCCTTTCCATGCTGAGACATCTTGAAAGCCCTGGATTAGTTTCTTTGATCTCCTCTAGGTTGCTATATCTATGATGAAGAGACATTTGTTCCTTTCCCAGGAAAAGTTTATGCCATGGATGCCAAACAAGAGAACCTTACACTATCCTTGGCTACATCCAGGGTTTTTATTTAGAAAACAAATATCACCCTCCCCTGTTAATGAACTTAATCTCTAGTTGCCATAGTAATCAGTTTGACAGTGTGGCCTAAGGTTCATGCTATAAATAATATGGTTGGCATAGACTACCAAGTGCTAGACAGAATATTCCAAGGCTTAGAGATGATCTCTTGGATTCATGAGAAAGAAGGCCCAGATCCCTCTGGAATGTGCAGGGTTTGAGCAATCCAGGCCTGCTAAGTCAACCCTTTACTGCACAGTGGCACACGGGACCTGGCTAACATTGGTGACTAGTTGACTCAGTGAGGTGGATGACAGGACACAGTGACACACCCAGGTTGCAAGATAGATCCGGCACAGATCTCACATCTCTAGAAACATATTGGGAAGATGGTGAAGTACGAATTTAAGATGAAGTCTTAAAAGCCCTGTGACTTTTTTTCTGCCCTTTCCTCTTGACTCACTGGTTTGGAAGGAAGCTGGCTGGTCTATAGGGATTATGCCCTGTGGACAGGCTGATGTGAGAGGCAGGCTTTCTGCTTATAGCTCTATGAACAGACAGTTTAGAAGGGAATCCTTCCCCTGCTGTGGAGTCTTTAAATGTCTGCTGTTCTGCCTGTATGTGCCTGTAATCTGAGCACTCAGGGAGGCAGAGGTAGGCAGATCACTGTAAGTTCAAGGCTACCCTGGTCTACAAAGTGAGTCCAGGACAGCCAAGGCTACACAGAAAAACTGTGTCTTGAAAAAACAAAACGAAACAAAAAAGTCTGCTGTTCCTATGGAATGCTTAATTGGAACCCTATGAAACCAGTTAGAACCACTCAGTGTGAGTTGATCCAGAAGATACAACATTTAGAATGTGAGATGATAGACACTAATCTGCTAGGCTTGGAGATGATGAGTTGGATGGCTTTAAGAGCTAATATTGGACAGCTTGCTGTTGGTGGCCAATGTCTTTAATCCCAGCACTTAGGAGGCAGAGGCAGGTGTGTCTCTCTGAAATTTGAGGCCAGTCTAGTCTACAGAGTGAGTTCCAGGACAGCCAGGGCTACACAAGAAAACCCTGTCTCAAAAAACTAAAAAAAACAAAAATAAATTAAAACCCAATATATATAAAGAACTCAAGAAATTAAACACAACCAAACCAAATAACCCAATTGAAAAATGGAGTATAAAGTTAAACAGAAAGTTCTTAACACAGGAATCTTTAATGGCCAAGAAGCATCTAAAGAAATGCTCAATGTTCTTGCTCATCAGGGAAATGCAAATCATAATGACTCTGAGATTCTATCTTACACCTGTCAGAATGGCTAAGATAAAAAACTCAAGTGATGATATATGCTGGAGAGGATGTGGAACAAGGGGGACACTCCTCCATTGCTGGTGGGAGTGCAAACGTGTACAACCACTTTTGGAGGTTTTTCAGATAATTGGGACTAGATCTACCTCAATATCCAGCTATACCACTCCTGGGCATATATCTAAAAGGTGCTCTATAATACAACAAGAACACTTGTACAACTATGTTCACAGAAGTTTTATTTGTAATAGACAGAAACTGAAGCAACCTAGATGTCCCTCAAGACTAGATAAAGACATGTGGTACATTTACACAATGGAATACTCCTCAGCTATTAAAAACAATGAAATCATGAAACTTGCAGGCAAAAAATATCATCCTCAGTGAGGTAACTCAGACCCAGAAAGACACACATGGTACATACTCACTTATAAGTGGATGTTGGCAATAAAGTGCAGGATAGCCATGCTACAATCCACAGACCCAAAGAAGATAAGTAACCAGGAGAGCCAAGGGAGGGTGCTGGAATCTCACTCAGAAGGGGAAATAAAATAGACAATCAGAAGTGGAGGGAAGGAGGTAACTGTGTGGGAAAGGAGTTGGAGAGAAGAACGGGGTGGTGAGCTGATGTGGGGAGAGCAGGTGGACGAGAGAGGGCTGGGAAATTGTGGGGATCATCTCTGGGACTAGCTGGATGGAGACTTGGAATAGGGGAAGTGTCCTAGAGTCTACTTCTGGCAGTGGAAGATATAAAGCCTTAAGTGGCCACCTCCTGTAGCCAGGCTAGCCTTCCAGTGGAGGGGGAGGACACTAACCCACCCACAAAACTTCGACCCAAATTGTCCCCAGATGTGCAAGGATAAAGATGGAGCAGAGACTGAGGGAATGACCAACAAATGACTGGCCCAACCTGAGACCCATCACATGGGAGAGAGCCAGCCCTTGACACTATTAATAGTACTTTGCTATGCTTGCAGACAGGAGCCTAATATAACTGTCTTCTGAGAGGCTTCATCCAGGAGTTGATGGAAACAAATGCAGAGACCAACAGTCAAACAATAGGCAGTGTTCTGGAAGTCTTGTGGAAGAATTGAGGGAAGGGTTGAGGAAGCTGGAGGAGTCAAGGACACCACAAGACCTACAAAGTAAATTAACCTGGGCCCATGGGGGCTGACAGAGACTGAACCACCAACCAGAGAGCATGCATGGGCTGGACTTAGACCCCTTACATATATATATGTAGCAGATGTGCAGCTTGGTCTTCATGTGATTCCCCTAAAAACTGAAGCAGGGGCTGTCTCTGACTCTGTTGTCTGCCTTTGGATTCTTTTCTCCTAGCTGGGTTGCTTTATTTTGCCTCAGTGGGAGAGGATGTGCTTAGTCCTGCTGGGACATGATACCCATGTGGGGCCTCCCTTTCTCTGAGGAGGGAAGTGGAGAAGAGGGAGTGTGAGGATGGAACTGGGAGGAGGGGGGCTGCAATTAGGATGTAAAGTGAATAAATAAATACATTAATAGAAAAAATAAAAATTAAAAAAGGCAATATAGGGTCAGGCCTGGTGGCATAGATTCTAATGCCAGCACTTGGAGACAAAGTTAGGTGAATCTCTAAATTTGAGATTTGGATATATCACCAACCTGCTCTCTATGCTTTTTTTTTTTTAACACAAATAAATTTTCTGTTTTTCATGTGTATGTATATATATTTTTACTCTTTACTCTTAACTGTGTTCAAATTTAGCCAACATTGCCATAGCAATGGTGGTTTTTGTTTGTTTTGTTTTTTGAGACAGAGTTTCTCTGTGTATAGCCTTGGCTGTCCTGGGCTCACTTTGTAGACCAGGATGGCCTTGAACTCCCAGAGACCTGCCTGCCTCTGCCTCCCAAGTGCTGGGATTAAAGGCATGTGCCACCACAGCCCAGCTTCCAATGTTAGTTTTGAGTTCCCAAAGTGAGGTCCTATAAGAAGATCCACACAATGGCAGGAACCTTCTGATCTGGACAAAGCCAGGAACCTCCACGAAGAATGGAGCCTCTTGTGCCCTCCTCCCCTCTGCTTCAAAAAAAAAAAAAAAAAGAGAGAGAGAGAGCTGGGGACAGGGCTTGGGGAATTGGGGGACCCATGATCATAATAGGTGAGGCATTGGCCAGGCATGGTGGCAAATGTCTTTTATCCCAGCACCTGGGAAGCAGAAGAATTGGATCTCTGAGTTCAAGGCCAGTTTGGTCTACACACTGAGTTCCAGAACAGTTAGGGCTTTTCAGAGAGACCCTGTCTCAAATGAATAAAATAAACAGATAAATAAAGAAATAATACTTGAGGCACTGTAGTCAGAATGGTGGATTTGGCTGCCTAGCACCCTCATCTGCCTCCCAAGGTTTGCCCTTGTTTCCAAGATGACCTGACGCTGACTCTGGCACACTAACTGAGCTCAATAAATATTATGGATGAATGAATTCCCTGAAAGTGTCTTATTGTCACCCATTTTACAGAAATGTCAAGGTCATACTTGGAAGACTCAGAGGTTGCCCCCTGAGTCGTGGTCCAGGGCACCATGACCTAGGAAGAGGAACAACCCTGGAGCAGTGTCAAGGCAGAGGGTGGGTATCTGCCAGCACAGTGTGGACAGAGGGTCCAGTGCCCAGGAAAAGGAGATGGGCTGGGCTGTCATGCTGGATCAGAGGGTAAGTGCTATAGCCTGAGTTTAGTCCCTAGAACCCTTGCAAGGTGGTTTATGACCTCCACATACATGCCATGGTGCACACACACACACACACACACACACACACACACACACCCCAATAATAATAATCATAAATATAATAATTCTTTTTTAAAAAGGAGATGGGAAGAGACTTATTAGAAGAGAATCTACCCCCATTATCCTGTCCTGTGAGGTTTCTTTACTTTTTTCTCTTTCTTTACTTCTTCCCCCTCCCCCCATCCTGTTTTTTTCTTTTCTGTTCTTTTTTTCTGGGGGGGGAGGGGGGGAGACATAGCCCTAGCTATCCTGGAACTCTCTGTGCAAACCTGGTTAGCCTTAGTCTCACCTGCCTCTGCCTCCTGAATGCTGGGATTAAAGATATGAACTACCTGGCTTACCATAAGGTTTCTTAAAGCCCACTGTAGGCAGTGATAGGTAGGAAGGCACCAAGGTAGTAATTAGCAGATTCTGGGCAACTGATGGGCTCTGACACCATTAGGACTGGAAATGAAGGGCCTTCTGCCTCTACCCAGCTTTCACATTGCCCACTTACCTTTTTGTAGGCTATGCCAGCTCCTAAGTGTAAATTCAGATACAGCTCTGGGGTCCCTGCCTTAAGGGAGCCTTCCTGGATCTCTGGACCACCATCAGTCTGAACTTCTCTCCATCCCATCGGCATTGCCAGCTAAAGACCCCTTTTTGGTCCACCCACTCATCCAGGTTGAGATGGAGGTAGATAGGACTGAAGGGGGGTGCTATTTCTGAGACTCCATCCCCCAATCAGTGGGCTGAATAGTGGCCTCCAAAAACATCCATGTCCTAATCCTTGGATTATACCTATGTGGCAGAATAGACTTTCAAGGATCTAAAAATGGGAGGCTGTGACTGGTGAGTTGGCCTGTAACCCCAGTGGCTCAGAAGGCATGAAGGACTCCACACTCAACAAGGACAGCCTGGAAAACTCAGTGAGAAACTGTCTTAAAAATAAAAATCCAAGCCAGGTATGTTAGTGTATGCCTTTAATCCCAGAACTCAGGAGGTAGAGACAGGCAGATCTCTGAGTTCTTCAAGGCCAGCCTGCTTGGTCTACAGAGTGAGTTCCGGGATAGCCAGGGCTACACAGAGGACACTCCCCCCCCCCCCAAAAAAAAAAAAAAAAAACCCAACCAAACAAACAAACAAAAAAAAAAAAAAACTGGGAGGCTGAAGAAATGGCTCAGTGGTTAAGATCACATTGTTCTTGCAGAGGACCCAAGTTCCATCCGCTGCACATCCAGGGAACTCACAACTGCCTGGAACTCCAGCTTCAGGGAACAGACTTCTACCGCATCCTTGGGCACATACACAGACACATATTTTTAAAAATATAAAAATAAAAATATAAATACAAATTCAAAAGTTACTGGACATGCAGGTAGACCAATAGAAGAATGCTTGTTTAGCAGTCATAAGGTCTTGGGTTCAATCCCCAAGCATTCTACACCCTCCACAAATCTTGACTTGAGTAATTGTCTTGGATTATCTAGCCAAAAATATTAGGAGTCCAGTGTACTCAACATTTTTATAAGTAAAAGAAAATAGTCCCAGGTCAAGGAAAATTGGAAATGTATTGCTGGCTTTGAGGGAACCATAAACCAAGGAAGACAGTCTAGAAGCGGGAAAAGCTTAAGAAATAGATTCTCTCTGAGTCTTCAGGAGGACCTGGGACTGTTGGCTTCCCAATTTTATTGATTGATTGTTGATTTTTATTTTTCAACAGGATCTCAGGTAATTAGGCTGGCCTCAAACTCACTATGCAGCTAAGAGTGGCCTTGAACTCCTGATCTTTCTGCCTCCACCTTTCACCATCTTTCAAGTATTGGGATTCCAGACCTGCACCAGCACATGTAGACACCACACTTAGGCACCTCAGTTTTAGCCCTGTGATAGGATCTCAGGCTTCTGGAGTGCAGAACTGTGAGGTAATATATGTGGTTCTAACACATGTAATTGGTGGTAAATTGTTAAAGTAGCCAGAGAAAAGCAACACAAAACATCCATTCTGCTCCTGCTGGACCAGCCTGTGAAGCTGGGCAGTGGCCCCAGTAATCCAGTGCATTGATCCCAGCCTCTATGCGTGACGTTGACACCTGAGTGTGAGCCAAGAACTGGTCTGAGAAGATACACCCTTTGGTTCCCGAGGTTCTTCCTCCCTCTTCCTACCTGGAAGAAGCAGCTGAGTTGCTCCCACAGGCATGCCAGCGCCCATGGCAGCTGGGAGCTTACAAGCTTAGCATGCTAATGGGCATTCCCAGACTGCCTCTTGGTCATTCATGATGCTGTCACACCCCAGCAACTGTTCTGTATCAACTGATGCTTGGTGCTGAGGACACACAATAAACCACACAGAAGCCTCCAGACACATAGAAGTCACATTTCATTCTGGAAAATGCTGCCCACCCTTAACACAGTGTCTCAGGTCAGATGAGGTGAGGTAGAATATGGGTTTCAGAGGCCTGTGGTCAGCTTGTGGTCTAAGCCCAGAAGGCTTTTGGTAGGAAGAAAGGAGCCATCTTCCGTAGAGGTGAACACTGGAAAAGCTTAGACGTTAGTTGAGGAAGGAAGGCTGAGCAGAGCTAATGGAGCCCCGGAGAAGGGGGGGGGGGAATGGGTTTTGACTGCGATCAGGACCAATATCTCTCAGGTTAGCTAGGGAGGGCCAGAACCTTCCCTAATGAATGTTTCATCTGAGCTACAGGGGGGGCCTTGGTTCTCTAAGCTGTGATGACCACAAATGTTCCACAAAGTATTGACTAGGACCCAGAAACCAAAGCTCAGAAGAGAAGTCAAGGTTCCAAGACCAGTTGGAGAATTACTTTCCAAATGGAAGCCAGTCTTCAGTAGCCGGATCACTCCAAGTTTTCCAACTAGTCTGGTGGGCAGGTGCTGAAGTTTATAGACAGGCTGTGGACAGCAAGACCCATGGTCAGAATAGTAACAGCAGTTTTATGCTCCAAAGATGGGGGCCCCAGGATCCTGCTGAGAGCCCAAAGGATGAGTGGACCAGATCCTTCAGTTTCCAGAGCTGACCAGGAATGTCTCCACCAGGGGGCTGTGGTGATGATAATTTGAAGTGCTCCTAACAGCACTGCACCAAGAACAAGGCAATGATGTCCTGACAGTCCCGTGTAGATAACACTAGGAAAGAGGCTTCCACAGAGATGAACATCAGGGGTTTCCGATCTACATAGGTATGCGGTTCAGAAGTAAACATCAGCAAGACTTACTAGAGTCATGGCCAGGCGACCTTCAGCTGGATGGTCATGGCAATCAGAGATGCTCTCAGAGGATTCTTGTAGATTGACAACAGTGGTTTGAAAGAGTTCATGTCTATCCAGTCCCCGATATGGAGAAATGGGCGTTTTAGTGTACATTCTGTTAATGCCCTCCAGGTTGACACAGAAGTCATCAGGCCCGGGAGACAGGGCCTGTAGCACGGAGGCATTTATTGCTGCAGTTACACCCTCTTCCCATAAACCAATGCCTGTGGGTCCCAGCCAAGGTCAGTTTTTGCCTTTGGTGTTTGATCTGTTGGTGTATCCGGAATTCCTTGTGTCTCTACTACTGGATTCTTGGCAGCCTCCTCAAGCTCCGGTGTGTCCTTCTTAGCCTCTGGTAGAGTATCGTCCAGGTCAGACTTCGTGGGGAGGGATGTCCAGGCGTGGGTCCAGGGCGCCACTGGCGTGGGCCGCGGTGGGACCCAGAAGCCATTTTCAGGGGCCAACGCCACGATCTGAGGCCGCGTGGAGCTAGAGGTGGTGACATGAGGAATGAGGAAGAAAATATAGACACCAGAGACCACGAGGCCCGCGGCCACCAGCACTGCCAGCGCCACCGCTGCGTTGAAGGCCCATGCTGGACTGCTCAGGGACAGGCGACGCGACAGAGGGCGGCCGAGGCGCAGCGGAGGTGGAGGCGGCGGGGCGCGCACTGTGCGGCTCTTGCGTGGCCCTGGAGTTGGTGGCGGTGGCCGCAAGTACAGAAGGCCCCGGCGGCGGTCGAAGCGCACGGAGCCCTGACGTGGTACTGCTGCTCGAGCATCGCGAGGCAGCAGACCGGGCTGTGTGGGCAGAGCGGGCAGCCCCCGCCTCGGGGCCAAGCGTGTGGGCGCCCGGCACATGGGACAAGCCACTGCGTCGCCGCCACCCGAAGTAGCCAGCGACAGACGTGCCAGGCACTCGAGACAGAAGATGTGGCCACAGTCCAGGCGTTTAGGCAGCTTGAAAACTCCATCGAAAGGTGACACGCAGATAAGACATTCCATGGGTGATGAGGGGGCCAGGATGGGGCCTGAGCCAGGGGTGCCATCACCCTCCTCCTCCGCGTCCTCATCTTCGCCTCTGCTAGGGGAGCTAGGTGCAGAGAGGGTACCTGGGGAAACGGGACCCGAGCCCTGGGAGGCCCGGTGGCGGCGGAGCCAGGGCAGCCGAGGACACGGCATCTAGATTGGACCTATGGGGAGAAAAGCTCAGGTAGTAACCTGGCGTCTGTGTCGAGTTGACAAGATTTCAGAGAGGAGCAGCGAGAATGAAATTATGCACAGCAGGCCTAAAGAGGCAAAGAGGACAGGGAGACCTTGGTTGGACCCAGTCCCCAAAGGTCTAGACAAACGGCAGTAGACCGAAGCAGCTTTAAAGATGTGGAGGATCCACCTCTCTAGGGAGATACATGAGGACTAAACACCAGACTGGGCTAGAATGGCCCCACAGGGAGCAGAGCAGTCAGTATTGAAAAAAGTCCTGACCAGCCTCCCCAGTATTAAAGAGGAGCTTAAAACCTGAGAAGCAAAGCAGGAAATCCAGGTTGTGAGAGGTAACTCCCCAGGTACATGACTGACTCTAGCCAGTGTGCAAGGGATCCTACCTGTTGGCACTTGTGGAAGATCGTGGTCTCTTCTGTTCTGACCCAGTTTCTGGCTTGTCTGCTACTAGGGAGGTAACTGCCCCTCCCCGAAGGAGTGTATCTGTTGCTGGACCAACCCTCTCTGTGTTCCCACATACTCGTCAAACCTGCCTTGTTACCTGCCCCGCCTCCAGGCCCCTCCTACTAGGATGAACAGACTGATCTATACCAGAGGCCTGCTGGAAGTAAAAGGTCCAAGAACCACACCGATCAGCCTTCAATACTGAGCTCCTGGGGTGTGTGCGGCCCTACACTAGGACACTAAGGGGCTAGCTATCTGGATCCTTGGATAGACCTCGAACAAGGACTATTTGAAACAGAAGCTAGGGAAGACTGAAAGCACTCTGGCTTAAGCACCCCAGGCTGCCCCCCCCCCCCATTTTGCTGGGTCACTGGGAAAATACAATCCACATGGGTCAACACTGCCCAGATAGTGAGCTCCCCCTACAGCCGTGAGAAGAAACCTAGCCCCCCAATGACAGACAAAGTAGAACTGTCCAAAAAGGTACACAGTTTATTAGGCAGCAGCTGGGAGATCAGCGGTTTGACTTGGCCACACGCTCCAATTCGTCTTTCTTCTTGATGGCATAGGAGTTGGAGGAGCCCTGCAAGGACAGGTGGTTAAGTCTGAATGCTAGACAGGTCCCCAGAGCCAAACCCAACCCTTGTGCCCTGACCCACCTTGGCAGCATTGATGAGCTCATCTGCAAGGCACTCAGCAATGGTCTTGATGTTCCGGAAAGCAGCCTCACGAGCACCTGTGCACAGCAGCCAGATGGCCTAGACGAGAAAGGCAAGGCTCATGCCTCAAGAAGGTCCCAGTTCTCTGGAAATCACCTCAACAGGTATCTGCTACTCACTACACGCTGCCCACCCAAAAATTCATGGGCCCCCAACTAAGAAGACACTTAAGAACCGTGGCACTCCATGATGGGACACTGTGCCTTGCAGAAGCACTTAGTGGCATACTGGTCCTGCACTATAGTACTCAGGCATCAAGCAATCCATCTAGTGCTAAACTACAGGTACCACTCAACACTAAGAATGAGATGAACCAGACCAGGGAGAAGACTGGAGTCCCATCTGCCTCACACAGGGTGGAAATCCAGGAAGGTTTCCTGGAGGAAGTGAGGCTCCTGGTAAAGCCCGAAAGACAGAACTCTACCCACTCCTGCTGGTGGTTCCTGCTCCACCCTTCACAAGCCTCCGACCCACCTGATTCACTCGGCGCAGTGGAGACACATCCACAGCCTGCCGTCTCACTGTCCCAGCTCGCCCAATTCGTGTTGAGTCTTCCCGGGGGCCACTGTTGATGATGGCATTGACCAAGACCTGCAGAGGGTTCTAGCAGAAAAAAGGGCCATAAGCCTCACATCCACACCCAACTTCCTCAAACCTTAACAAGGTGACAGTGTCACACAGGTGATCAATCTGGCATGTATACCGTGAAGCTTGGCATGAATCAAGGGCAAGCCTTACCTCACCAGTGAGCAGGTGGATAATCTCAAAGGCATGCTTGACTATTCGAACAGTCATGAGCTTTTTGCCGTTGTTCCGACCATGCATCATCATGGAGTTAGTAAGGCGCTCCACGATGGGACACTGTGCTTTGCGGAAGCGCTTGGCGGCATACCGTCCTGCACTGTGGGGCAGGTACTTGGCATACTTCTCCTTCACAGCAATGTAATCCTGGAGTGGCAAGGACAGGAGCATGAAGAACAGTTTGGAATGGGACCAGCCTAAGAGGATCAGAGGAGAACCAAGGCATGGCAATGTCCCAGCAGGCTGTGACCTACAGGAGCCTTGAGAAAATAAAACTGAACCAGTGACTGCTTAAGTCACACACCACAAAAGGGGAAAGTATTGTCCTGCTGAGCTTACACTTTTATATCCCAATACTAGAGCAGACAAGAGGATCTCTAGCAGTTCAAGACCAGCCTGGTCTATAGGAGTTTCTGGACAGCCAGGGGTATATCACCAAGACCTTGCTCAGGGAGGAGAGAGGGAGAGTAGTTTCCTTTAATATGGAAGCAAGGGGTTTGATTTTACAAGACCCAGGTTCAATTCCCAACAACCACACAGCAACTCACAACTTCAATAGATTGATAACCTCATTGACAAAACACGTAAAAGTAGATAAGTCATCCAAAAATTTTACTATGTACATTTTATTAAAATAAATTGAGACAGTCTGGAATTCACTATGTAGTACAGGCTGGTCTCAAACTTGAGACCCTGAGTGCTGGTCTTAAAGGCATGTACACAGATTCAAGATGCTGTAGGCACTCTGGATCAGACAATCCTCAGTGAGTAAAGGGCTGTCCTAGGTACTTAAGGACACTTGGCAGATTATTCTGGACTACAGGATGAATTAAAAGAGATCGACTCACTGTGCTCTATGAGACAAAAACACACGATCTTAACCCTTACCCAAAAATTGTTTAGTGGTAGTGTGTTGGCCTACCAGGTGAAAATCCTCAAATTTTTTTGGGGGAGGGGGAGACTCCAAACATAGGAAACGACCCACCAGATAGGACTGAATATTCTTTAGATATAATGCCTAGGTCCTGTTGTATTCTTTTCTCCTTTATTTCCTGCACCCATGCAAGTCAGGGGACAACTTGCAAAAGTCAGTTCTTTCCTCCTACCTGTGGATTCCAACGGTTAAGCTTTTGTCAGGCCTGGTGGCAACTGCTTTACAAGCAGAGCCACCCCACAGGCCCTTTCTGTGTTATCTTTGGAGGTTAACAGACATACTTTAATTCCTTTGAACAGAGACAACTGGCCTTAAGAGTGCTTGCCTTGTACAAAACCCTGAGTTCAATTTCTAGCAGTCGATAAAACTGGATTTGGTGATATACACCTTCAATCCCAGTACTCAAGAGGCAGAACACAGATGATTAGCTTTTTCTACTAGACAAGGTTTCAGGCCAGCCTCAGACATATGAGACTGCCTCAAAAGGGGCTGTAAGGGCAAAAGCAAATAGTTTAAACACCTTAATTTCTACCTATACTAATACAAAAATAAAATAGCACCCACACACCTATAGCCAATTGACATGGGGAGGGGGGAGCAGGGAACATCTCACTGTTTAGCTCCAACTGGCCTCATACTCAAACTTCTCTTGTAGCCAGTAGCAACAGCTTACCAACCAACTTTGACATGGATGTCATCACTGTTCAGTAGGTTAAAGCTATCTTCTCAACAGATATCTGCTAACTGAATCTACAAATGAAAAATGATACCACACCAGGTACTGTGGTACATGCCTTTAATCCCAGCACTTGGGAGACAGAAGCTGGAGGATCTCCCAGTTCCAGGCCAGCAAGGACCTTGAGGGGGGCGGGGTGGGGTGAAGGCAAAACAGTAACAACTTTTGGTGCAGGCTATAATAGGCATGGGTGTGGCTGTCCACTTATTTGGCTTCTACCTGTCTTAAACACTAACTAGTTTAAACCAAGGTGTCATGTGTCCTTTTCTGAACTGGAAGAATTCCCACCTGCTCCTACTGAAAACGCTAGGAAGACCAACCAACAAGTTTCCTTTTTACCTGTAGAGAAATGTCATTGATTTGCACATCATCAGTGCTCCATTTTCCAAAGAGCTTGATGTCTGGGGTCTCTGCCACCGCTGGTGTGGCTGTCTCCCACTCAGTCATTCTGGGGATAGGATAATGGCAAAAAGAAACAGTTATTGCCCAGTCATCCTGGAGCGGTCACACTCACTCCAAACTCTCTATGACTAATTGCCATTTTGTGGCAAATCAGGAAGTTAAGGGGCCCTAGGAAGCTTTGAATAGGAAAAAGCACTCAGCCATAGTAAATATTTGCACTTTATTCAGGGGCTCCAAAGTCTAAGAGACAACAGTCACCAACCTAAACAGCTGATACATGGAACACTGTATGATCGCTCATGAAGCCATGCAGATAACTATCATCATCCGTCCTGGATCAAACTCCCACTGAGCATTTATAAAGCTTTCATCCTAGGGACATCAACTAGTTGCTTTCAACGTTCCATTAATAAGATATGGCAATAAGGACCAGAGTATGAATCCAGATGAATATTCAATACAAATGTTTCCATCCTTGTCTGGCTCAGGGTAGAAACTTGGGACTGTTAGCGATAAAGAAAAGTGTACTGGACAAAACAGTCGTCATAAAAACAAGTGAACCTAGATTTTCGACCGCGGTACGTAACCCAGGAAACCAAGTGACTTCCTTAGAGTTCTGATTGTGAAAGTCTGGAGTCAACACAGTGCAAACACGAGGCGAAGAGTAACTCGGCCCGTGCCGAGTTTCCTAGACTCCCTTTTCCGGAGAGAAGAGGTGAAGTGCAAACGGGAAGGCCGAGGCCTTGGGTCCCGCTTCCAGTTCCCCAGATGCCCTTCAGAACACTCAAGGCCCCCCCTTTTAAACTCTATGTCCTCTCGCAGCCTCACCTGAGGGCGCAGACCGGGCTTGTCGGTCGCTCGGCGTGCACCACGCGCCGTCCAGGCACAGACAGGAAGAGGCCGCGCGCAGCAGGTCAGCACTTTTAAACGATACGAAACCTTCCGGGTCAGAGGCCGGGACGCACGCGCAGAGGAACATGGCGTGCTCACGAACCGTTCTAAAGCTAGGATAAGCGGCGCCCAGGAGCAATGCAGAGCATGCGCACTTTTAGAAACAGCGCCACAAGGTTCTTCCGGCGGATATCTGAACTACTTGCCAAGCTTGTGATTCGGCACACAGGCGCAGAAACGTCCGCGGACCGAACAACGCCATATCTGAATAATTCGGCCGTTTGGGCCACGCTCACAGCAGTTAGGCTACAAAACTGAGGGACCATGGGCCGTGGGTTCCTAGCTAAGGCAGCCAGCACGGCTCATCATTTCTCGCCAAAGTAGTAGGGTCAGGTCCGGGGGTTCCCACTGATCCGGGTTCACAAGCACGGACCCCACCCTCTAACCTCCGGGCGAGCCTTGGTCTGCTGATCCCAGGCTTCCGGTATGGGATCACTTCTGTCTTAACCTCTTGGCCACTCTTGTCTGGGCTTTTTTTCTCAGGTCCAGTCCCGGCGACTAGGCTCCGGTCGCCAACCAGCAGTAGTGTGACCCGCCACGGGGCGGGATACCTAGAAGGCAGTTCTGGAGGGTGAGTGGGATTGGCAGCGCGGGGAATCTCACTGAGTTGGTACCGATAACAGGGACTCCTTGCCTGTAGACTCACCCCAGGAGTGTTTTTTTGTTTGCGTTTTAGAGACAGGGCTTATCCATGTTAGCCCTGGCTGTCCTGGAACTAGCTCTGTACAGCATACTGGCCTTCAGCTCAGCAGAGATCCATTTGCCTCTGACTCCCAAGTGCTGGAATTAAAGTCGTGAGAAACCACCGACCTGCTCAGGGCTGCTCTTTTAACTAGGTTGACCTGTGAAAGGCGGGATGGAAATGGTCACCCTGCAGTTTCCCGCCCCACACAGGCCTCTATCCTCTTCCCCAGCTACTTCCTAAAAGAGTCTTTGTGAACAGCTCAGGTCTGGATTTAGTTTCCTGTAAGGTTTGTTTATCTACCTCAGTTCACACCTCGTATATGTGGAGGGAGGGATAAGGGGTATGCCAGGAATCCTGCCTAATTAGCCAGTCTCTGAGCTGCAAAGTTTAAGGCTTTGCCCAGCTTGTGGTTAATGTTGGGGAGCGACGGGGTGTCACCCTACTTCTCTTTGAAAGCTGTCACTGCACCACAGTAGTTGATAATAGATGTTTTATAGACCTCATGAGAATTACTAGGTGACAGAAGGCAGGTGAGGGGCTCCAGAATGTGGCCCATAAACCTATGAGAAATACTGCAGAAGTTGATTTGCACAGATAACATTTAGTTTGCTCAAGCCAGGTAGGGTGGTGCACACCTGCCACCCCAGCATTTGGGAGGTAGAAGCAGGAGCGTCGGGAGTTCAGGGCCACCCTCTACTACACAGTGAGTTTAAGGCCAGTTTGGGCTACATGAGATTCTACCTAAAAAAAAAAAAACAACCAGCAATCCCAAACCATTATAATTATTACTATTTGAAACAAAGTCCTGTTATTGTAGACAATTTGGCTAGCTCAAATTGCTGGGTAGACCAGGCTGGCCTTGCACTCATTGATCTACCTGTCTGCCTCTCTAGAGTTGGGATCATTGGGATGCATCATTACACCCAGCACCCCTAAAATTCTTAATTTTTTTGTAGGTCAAGCATGCATGCATGGGAGTCCAAAGAGGCTAGGAAAGGGTAATAGATCCTGTAGAGCTGGAGTAACAGGTGGTTGTGAACCTCCTAGGTGGGTGCTAGCACTTTAAAAAAAAATGACCACTGGGGCAGGAGAGATGGCTCAGATGTTAAGAGCACAAGCTGTTCTTCCAAAGGTTCTGAGTTCAATTTCCAGAAACCACATGGTGGCTCATAACCATCTATAAGAAGATCTGTGCTCTCTTCTGGCATGCAAGTACACACACAGGCAGGATTCTGTAATAAATAAATCTTGGGGAAAAAAGAAATGACTGCTGAGCCATCTCTCCTCTCCCTACCCTTAGACCTCTTGGAAAGAGCTAGAGTGTCACTCGCATAACTCTTGGGCTGCTGGCATTACTTTCTTGAAGCTGGTGGGGACCTTGGAGGCCCTGCACAGGCTGTCCTCATCTTTAAAAGCATCATGTCTAGTTCCAGCCTGGGCTCCCCACTGTTGTGGGTTATCCATCAGAGAAGAATACTTGGGCATGGATTTAAGCCAATAGAAAGTCTTTATTAGCTGACTGGTGACAGTATATACTGAGTGTTCGGGAGCCCAGTGTAGACCCAAGCCTTTCTCAGGGTGAGCTTTTACGCATAAAAGCATATTCTGGGTTGATATACTTGAGATAAAGAACAGTTAGCCAGATAGGGGAGGAAGGCTCCATCTATGCAGCTATGGCTATGAGGAAATAATTCTTGATACTGGATAAAGGGCTTTTCAGGTGGGGACTGCTGTGGGAGGAGCACCTAACCCCACTGTAAGCACCCCCTCACCCGTGCTTTGTAAGGAAATGCAATAAACTCCTACTGGTTCTCCAGAGTGAGCTTTGGTGGAATGTGCTTTGGTTTGCCATTGGAATCTTAGGAGAATGGGTAGACACTGCTCACATCTTCCCCTTGAAAACAACTTTTAGTGATAAGAGAGAAGAGGAAGAGGAAAGGGGAAGGAGTGGATGGAGGAAAGGCCATGTGACCATAGAAGCAGATTGGAATGATGCAGCCACATGCCAAAAAGTACTTGCATCCACCAGAAGTTGGCTAGTTTTTTGTGTTGTTTTGTTTTTGGCTTTTTTTGTTTACAACCCTAGATGTACTGAAGGTCACTATGAAGGCCAGGCTAGCCTCCCAATCATAGAGATCCTTCTGTGTCTGTCTCTGAACTAGAATTAAAAGGGTGTGCCAAAACATTTAGCACCACCAGAATCTGGAATTGGTGTAAAAACATCCTTTCCTACAGTCTCCAAGGCGTTTGAGACTCTACAATACCTGATTTGTTGAACTTCAGACTTTCAGAACTCTGAAAGAACAAATTGCTGTTGTTTTAATCCACCAGCTACAGGTAACTAAAATACCTTAGAAACCCACCTCTGCCCTCATTGGCTTTTGCCTCTGTCTCACGTGGGAGAGACTCCTGACAGCTCGTGGTGTCAATCTGAGTTGCCACCGCTCTCATTCATTGGCCCTTTCCTAGTTGGACTCATCCTGTGGTAAACCCCTTGCAGACTCTACATAGGCATCAGGAGTCTAGCAAACAGGTCATTTACTCTTCAGGGCAACCTTATGACACAGACATCCCATTTTATATAGCCATGACAACTAGAGAGATGAAGTAACAGGGTCACACAGCAAAAGAGGGTGAGGACTCCAGAGTATGAAGTCTCCTATCTCACCTGGCCTGTCCCTCCCACAGCATTGTCTCTCCCACAGCTCCAAAGCTACCTGAATTTGGTCCTTTTCTGCAGACATGGTATGACCTAGGAAGAATAGCCTCTTCCAAGGAAATTTTGCAAACTGCACAATCATGTTACTTGTTATGATGACATGGGATGAAGAAACAGGGGCATAAAAGCAGCAGACAAAAGAGAACCGACCTCAAAAGAAGGTGGAAGGAGACAACTCTCCCAAAGTTGTCCTCTGATCTCCATATGTATGCTGTTGAATATGCATCCCTCTCCCCAACAATAAATATATCTTAAAGCTTAAAGACAAAGCTTGTTTGTCTTTAAGGACTTTAAGCAAAATGGGTTGGCTCAGGACATACCCACACAAGAGATTAGTAATGTAATAATAATAATAATAATAATAATAATAATAATAATAGTAATAAAGAAAAACAGAATGGTCCAAAGACAGGCATCTCTGTTGCTACCCCAGCTCCTGCTGGACAGTTTTGTCTCCTCTCTGTAAACTCCATGGCAGACAAGCTGACCATTCCCACTGCTCTGGGCCTTTTAGTACTGCTTCAAAAAACCCCAGCATGCTCAACCAAGGTTGGCCTCCCTCTGTGGGAGGCATACTTGTTACAGGAAAAGGACTTCAAAGCAGAATATTTTGGAAGTCTGTCCTCTGGGCAGGACATGGGCATTGCCCTCAAACTGTCAGCAGCTATGATTACCAGGAGACCCTTTCTGCAAAGGAAGGGGGAAGGGTTTATGAGGCCAATGTCTTCCCTGAGGACTTATAGACAGGTAATAGGTTGCTTGGGTAAGAGAGATTTACCTTAGCAATGCAGCCACCTATAATTTGCCTATGCTCCAATTAAACTCATGGCATTATTAATACTCTTGTGGAATCCTTTTTGTTGGTGGTGCTCTACCTGCAGTCAGATGTTTTTCACCTCTCCCCAGAAACAGTTCACACAACACAGAGATAGGTGCAGTGAGTGTGAGTGCAGTGAGTGTTGCTTATGCCCTTTCAAAGTACTTCAGTTTATTTCACTGTAAATTACACCACGTGTTGTCAGGGTGGCTCAGCGGAACTGGGGAATGACAGGAGGAATGTATGTTGCTGGGGTGGTGATGACAAATGGGATCAAGTCCTACCCCCTCACTGGAATACTGGGGTGAATAGCATTGGCTGAGAATGAATCTCATTGGTGGAACACCTGCTTAGAACCTACCAGCAGGAGGTTGAGTTGGGGCTGGTAGCAGAGCACTTGTCTGAGTA
Source organism: Psammomys obesus (assembly GCF_907164565.1). NCBI lineage: Eukaryota > Metazoa > Chordata > Mammalia > Rodentia > Muridae > Psammomys > Psammomys obesus. The sequence goes on from NW_026590435.1 coordinate 941,684, forward strand.
TGTACAAGGCCTTGAGTTCCATCTTCTCTTCATTACCACTACCAGCAGAAGCCTGTAGGAGCTCTCAGCACTCAAGTCCAAGGGTTTCTGAAGATCTGAATTCTAGAACTTCAGAATTTGTTTGTAAGGTCTTGATCTGGTTTCCTCTCTCTCTGCCCACTGTACCCCAACTTTAAAGGGAAGGGATGCTCTTTATCAGCTTGGTATGGGAGAGTTATTCTGTGGCTGATCCAGAACCTCCATTTTGGAAGCATACTTGATTTTTGCAGTCATCTGAGTATTTATTTTGTTGGAGCCTGGCTCTCCCAGTTGGGTCCAGGTGTCCAGGAAGAGGAGTTGTTCCTCCAGGATCATGCTGATGTCTTTTTTTTTAAAATTTGTTTTTGGGTCCTGAGGATGTTATCCAGACCCTTTTGCATGCTAGGCAAATCTTCTACCATAGAGCTACATCCACAGGTTGTGTGTGTATATACAATTTTTAAAATGCAGTTTTTAAAAAATATATTTACATACATATATGTAGTACATGTTTGGCATGTGTGGAGGTCAGAAGATAACTTAACGGGTTTTCTCCTTCCATTATGTAGATTCTGGAAATTTAACAGGTTGTCACGCTCAGTCAGGCAAGCATTTTAAACACTGAGTTATCTTCCTGACCTGTTAGGGATGTTTGAGCTCACTTGGAAGAACAGTCAAGATGGCTCCTTAACTTCAGACCAAACATGTCCTCCAAAACCCTGTCCTGGGGCAAGCTGGACCCTTAAGCCTGTAATGGTGAGAAGAGAAAACAGCAAGAGATGTTAAGAGCATTTGTGTCACTAGGTGTGGTAGTGCATGCCTTTAATCATAGCATTCACAGCAGATCTCTGAGTTTGAGTTTAGCCTGGTGTACATGTTGAGTTCCAGACCAGGCAAGGCTACATGGCAAGACTCCGTCTCAGAAACCAAAACAAACAAGACAACAACAACGGAAAAAAACAAGAAGAAGGTAAAATATTTTCAATCTATGCTGTTATTGTTTATTCCATGACATAAATGAGAGGCCATGGAAAATATTCAATCCTTCTTCCTGAACTTTTCAGTCAGGAATTACAAGCATAGTGGTTTCAGCAGGGCATTCCCCAGTTGAGTTTTGCTTATGTTTGTGAGCCTCTGATTTGATGACATAGTTTTCATTTGCTCTTTTAATCAGGCTACTTCAGTTGTCTCTCCAGGATTTCTGAACACTGGACTTGATGATGTTTGTTATCTATGTGATGCTTCTCTCTGGTAATCACTGAATGAAAAAAATGAGGACATAATTGTTCCCAGGTACGGTGGAGGAGGTTTATTGAGATATGAGATAGAATTCAGCCAGAGGTCCAGACTAAAGCGGCCATGAGAGGAGAGGGTGTGTATGTGGGAGCAACAGAGGAAGATAAGAGAGGAAGCAAAGAGAGTACCTGGGAACCCAGAGACCAAGAACACAGGAGGTAAAAGGGATGCATGACCCAAATGGCTGAGGTTATATAGAATCCAGAGAAACTAGGGGAAGGGAAGCCCAGCCCAGTCCCTAATGCTGAAGGGTTTAGGGTAGGGGGTGGGATATGCTAGCCAGGATGACTCTGTAACAGGTAATGAAAAACGTTGGGAAAACCTGGTAGCCAACATCTTATTTGATATGTTGAATAGGCACCTCAGGTAGCTATTTGTCCTGAGTTTGAGACCTAACACTCACTATTCTTTTCCTTTTCCTTTTATGTAGTTAATAAACTTACTCATTCAAAACCAAAAGCATGGTTATTATTCTATAAATCCAATAGCACAATAACCTTGACTTCTGATCTTCCTCCCTTTATCTCTTGAGTACTGAGATTATAGGCACATGCTACCATGCCCATCTATATCCAGTGCTGGGACTGACCCAGGGCCCTGTACATGCTAGGCAAGTAGTCTACCATCTGAGCTATGTCCCCAACCCCATATTTATTTATATTTTGGTTTTATTGAGACAAACTTATGAAGCCCAGTCTGGTGTCAAACTCACTATGAAGCCAAGGCTGACCGTGAATTTCTGATTATCCTACACCTCCCCCTCCGCCCCCATATGTGCATGCTAGGCAAGCATTCTACCAGGTAACCTAGATCCCAGCTCCTCACTGGGTTTCTTTAACTTGGCACATTGCGTTTATGGTTAGGCCTATCTTGTACATTTCAGGATGCTTAGAGCATCTCTGGCCTCCATCAACAGAATACTACTACTGGTCCCTGCCCCACCACAACCTCATATATCTCCATATATGGCCAACTGTTCCCTAGAAGACAGAACTGTGCTTGAGAACCACAGATTTACATAAATTCACTTGCTTTACTTAGGAAAATGGGAGTAGGCACTGCTAAAAATGTAAGACTAGTTTGTGACTAGACTGGAGTCACAAACAAATACAAGGCACAACTGGTCTTGTGGCCTTCTCTGCTACAAAGAGATTGGCAAGATAGCTCAGCAGGTAAAGGCCTTTAGCACCAAGCATGGTGACCTGAATTGGACAGCCTGAACCCACAAGGTAGGAGAGAACCAACTCCCACACATTGTCCTCTGCCTCTATAGACGCTGTAGGACATGTTAGCACGCATACCTCCACCTTCCACTAAATAAATAAATGTAAAACAAAACAACAAATCCACAAAAGAAGGCCATAATGATACACACCTAGTCACAGTGCTTAGGAGGCTGTGGCAGGAGGGTGATGAGTTTGAGAATAGCATAACATAAAGAGGGACACTCTGCTTTTTGGTTGGTTGGGTTTTTTTTGTTTTGTTTTGTTTTGATTTTTTTGTTTTTTAAGACAGGGTTTCTCTGTATAGCCTTGGCTCTCCTAGACTTGCTTTGTAGACCAGGCTGGCCAGCCTCGAACTCGGAGATCTGCCTGCCTCTACCTCCCAGAATGCTGGGATTTATAGGTATGTGCCACTCCCCCTGGCTGAGACACTCTGTTTGAAAACAAAACTGGGGGCGGGGGCGGGGGAGACAAAGCCCCTCCTCAAGTACCCCAATGAGCAGTTTCCTGTTTGCTATTGTGACAAAGTATAATAGTAATATAAGACAACACATTATCTTGCAGCACGGAAGTCAGAATTCCAAAATGAGTGCTTTAATGAGATGAAGACAGTGTGTATTTTTGGGAAAACTAAGCCAGAAGGTGCAAGGTGGTGACTTCTAACGACCCGCCTACTGCACTGACTTCAGCTTCTCTTAAAATTCTGTCCTACAGCTTTCAAAAAAAAAAAAAAAAAATTTTTTTTTTTGGGTGTGTATTTTGCCTGCATGTATTGTATACCACTTGCCTACTTGGTGCCCATGGGGGTCAGAAGGTGGCAATGAATTCCTGAAACTGGAGTTATGGACGGTTGTGAAGCCACCATGTGGGTGTTATGAAACAAACCTGGGTCCTCTGGAAGAGCAGCTAGTGCTTTTAACCATTGAGACATCTCTCCAGGCCCAGATTTCAAGATTTTTGTATAGGTAGGTCTGGTGACTCTTGCCTGTAACGTGGAGGCAGGAGAATCAGAAATTCGAAGTTATCCTCGGTTACATAGTGAGTTCCAGACCAGCCTGGGCAATCTTGTCTAAAAATAAAAATCAGATGAAGGCATAGATGGGGAGGTTTATGAGAATCGACAAAAGACAGTTGGTTTAATCAGGTCATTCTATCCCAAGAGCAGGAGAAACAGGGTTCACACACCTTGGGGGCTCTGGTTCTTCAAGCACTAATACTCAGTGGTCGGCTTCATTTCTAGAGATGGGATTTCACCAGCCTGGAGGCGGCCTACTCACTGGGACATTTTAGTGCTTTCCAGTACTCTTCCAACGTTTACCTGAGCCTGGCGGGAGACTGGTAGGCCGTTTACGCAGTCACCATCACCTTGATAACGCAAGTAAATATTCCACTTGGGGGTGGAGGTGGGGTCGGGGAGAGCGTCTGACTCCGTTGCCACAACATACAGTGCCCCCAACTCCCAATCAGCTTATAGGAAGGAATTCCACCGGACTACATTTCCCACCAGGCCTTGCGCTGTCCCTCCCCCCCACCCCCCCTTTGCCAGAGGAGAAAAGTGTCTACGCTGCCCGTGCTGGCAACCGCCAATGAATACGTGTCATTCTGTTTAGTCCTGCGGCTCTGGTCTACAAAACGCGAAGCTTCCGGCTCTTGAAAAAGCCGCCATCCCTCTCCCCAAGCGTGGAATTAGGGCGGAAGCGCGAAACCGCACATCCAGTCCGGGCACTGCGTTTGCTCTCTGGATATCCAGTCTGCTGTGTTCCTGAACCCTATAGAGGCTGAGAGACTGAAACTCATGAAGGGAGGCGCTGGGCCTACTACCGGCCATGGCAGTCTAAGGCTCTCAGAGCCAAGCACACCTAACCTTGTACTTGGCTGTTTCACTTCCCAATCGCCATAAGGCATTTTCTGTCTCCTTCAGACTCAAAACTCCTACATCCTCATTTTAAAGAGGCTAGAAGAACCTATTTTCTCTCCCCCCCCCCCTCAAGTTCTGTTGCTGCCCTCAGGTACATGTCCTTCAAGTCATTTTCTCTCCTAATTTTTTCCCCCAGTTTTCGAGAAAGGGTTTTTCTGTGTAGCCCAGACTGTACTGGAAGACACTCTGTAGACCAGGCTGGCCTCGAATTCAGAGATCCACCTGCCTCGGCCTCCGGAGTGCTGGATTAAAGATGTGCGCCTCCATACCAGGCTCCAAAATGTTGTTTCTTGTCTGTTTTTCCCTGTAAGGGTAGGGTCTGACACAGTAGTTCCAAGTGTCCACAAAGGGGCCACAAAGAAACACACAGGTGCAGTGTGTGCACCTTTAGGCCTGTACAAAAGGACAGTTATGTCCTGTGATGTCCCACATACTCCTCATTGCGTGTATACTATAGGACAACAGCCTGGGCTTGACCTTGGGGGCTGTCAGTTGGGGTGGAGATGACCTGTGATCCAGAGAGGTGGGGTAGCCATGGATTAAGCACTTATATGTTAACCACCAGCCAGTTGCGGTGCTTCTGCTCTACGTGGATAGAGGCATGCAAGCATAGACTAGTAGACACTGTGCTGGTCTTGGTAGCATTTGCTTGCCTCCAAGCCAGCCAGTTTCCAGCCCTGGGTGAGAAATGCAGCAGCTGGGTGCCCCCTGGTGCTAAAATCCTTTGTGAAGATCTTGGGCATCCCCAGCCTTACTAGTGTTAACTCTTAACACTTGCGCAGACCCTGATGTCTCCAGTCCCCAGGCCTCAGTGGCAATTGGCATTGTAGGTAACAGGCAATCTTAGGTATTGAGATTCCTCATCTCTTCAATGAAGTCTATGTTACAGCTCTTGGCCCTCGGTCTGAGAGCCTTAGGTCTAAAGAGCAGACAGCTCTCTTGTGTTCTAGAGATCAGAGCCCAGTGGGTGCCAATGTGTGTGGCCTGAACTGTTTGTCTCAGTATCACAGACCCTGTGAACAGAAGGCCCCTGTGTGTAAACTTCTCTTCACACATTGTTTCACGGCACCACATACACAGGGACCTGCAGCCCTATACACTGGAGTGGGTTCGTAGTCCTGACTTAATACCCTGCATCTGATGCTTCCATGGAATGGGCCTGCAGTATGAGCCTTTCCTTGAGGACTCCCTCCACTGGCAACACAGAAGCAAATGCAGATGTTGGAGGAGTCTAACCTGTAGGTGGTAGGATTCTCAGTATTTTCTATTGAAACTCTCTAGTTTGCAGCTCTCCTAGTGGTCTGTATTCTTGTGTGTGATAGTCAGGACAGGCTACAAGAGGAGACACAGGAAGCTCAGGAAAACAAAATGGATTATGCTAATGGATTTAGATACAGTAAACTCATGTGTAGATCCATGACTGAGGACCTTGTGAAGTCACCCATGTTAATTAGGAGACACATGAGCCAGGGGATAATCTTTCTGAGGGAAAGGAAGGTAGGCAGAGTAAACAGGTTATGATTTTAGGAATGGCAGAGTGCTGGCATCCCCATTATCGCCATGTTTTGTTTTGACTACTGCAGCTTGGGCTTATCTGGGCTCTCCCATAAATTTTTTTTTTTTTTTAAGGAAACGTGGTGAAGGACAGTAACTACCCAAGGGAAGTATTGGTCATACTCATCCTGGAGACATTGGAAAGGGTTTGCTACATCTTGTGCAAACTATTTTGTGTCCTTCGGAACACTGAACACTGGTCTGTTAATTCTGTAAGAAGTATAACTTTGCTCTTAGCGCTGGGGACCCTTTTAAGATCTTCCCTTCCGAGGACTGCAGACAGCGTGGACTTCTCCAGCCTTTCCCCAAATAAATTTGAATAAAGTTGTTCTGAAGGTAAAAAAAAAAAGTACAAGGTCAAAAACATGGTAAGAGATTTAAGAAAGTTAAGAATGGAGCACTCCAGCAGCAAAAACAGTGTTAGGCAAAATGAAGTCAGGTCAAAAATGTTTGGGGAAGCTTCTCAAGGACATCTGAGATATTCCAGAGGATAGAGGGAATAACGGTTCCAGGGATAGGTAGGAAGGTATGCAGGTGGGAGAAAGTATGGCTGGCATGTGGGAGTTGAGGCTAGAGGAGTGGAAGAGGCAAGAGGAGGCCAGGGCTGAAGAAAACACAGATAATAGACAGGGAGTGTAGTTTGCCCAATAGTCAGACCAGTACTTTGAAAACACTTTCACATTACTGTACTCAAAGACAAATAACAACATTCATATACATATTGAAAATAACTACAGCAAGTGCTTGGGCCAAAGTGACATGTATCCTGGCATACTTGAACCTCACTCAAGAACGTTTGCTGAAAAGGTGACTCACTGGACAATTTCCTGCTGCGGAATCACACAATATGAGCTGGGTAGCAGAAAGACATGCAGCTGGAAGAAAGTGGTTGGGGATGGCATGAAGGGGTGAGAAAGGAGAGCCCTGATTAAAAGCCAGTGGGAGGCAATGTGAGCTCACAGAAGGTAAGCTGAAGGAGGAGGGACTGGAATAGAAATGAGCCTCCAGTGAATCCACAAGGCTGGAACCTGTGAGGTGTGGAAGATGTGGGAGGTGAAGACAGATATTAGGCAAGTGTCAAGCACCACTATGGGTTAAAGCAGGGAGAACATGAGAGAGATGGCATGGAGAGGGTTTCACAGGAGAGTCAGCCTCACAAGCCTGTCTTGGAGAATTATGGTGGGAAGGCAGGTGTGAAGGCACAGAGTGGGCCAGGCAGGCATCCTTTCTCAGCTGAACAGCAAAGGAACTGGCACGAAAAGTAGTCCTGTGAGAACATGAAGTGTTCCTGCCTAGAGGATCTTGGGCTTCATGAGCCTGTATAGACACTCAGCTTTACTTGCTCAGATTCTAAGAACCAATGCAGATCCTTAGTCCACTAATGTCTTCTCTCTGGGATCAGCCTGAGTGGGATATGAATGGCAGTAGGAAAGTTCTAGGAGCTTCCCCAATCTCTGTGTTCATTAGGGGACTTTACTGGGACCTCAAATATAGAGGTGTTCCTAGATGGCCCCAGTCTACCCTTAGACACTGTGTAACAGTTAGCAACTCGTGGTGTTCCTGGCTCCTATAGAATTCAGGGTTTCTTAGATGTCAAGCCTCTGAGGGAGACTGCTGTGCTCTAAGGGGTGCTTTGAGTCACTGAAGCACAGTGATATGGATCTTTAGGTGCACCATGAGAGCTGAGCTGCAGCTAAAAGCTTTCCCACAGTCACTGCGTTTGTAAGGCTTCTCTCCTGTATGTATACGCTGGTGCTCAATGAGGGATGAGCTTTGTGTGAAGGCCTTTGGGCAATTCTTGCACTGATAAGGCTTCTCTCCAGAGTGGACTCTCAGATGCCGGACCAGAGCTGAACAGTCACTGAAGGCTCTTCCAAACACATCACATCTGTAGGGCTTCTCCCCAGTGTGGATGCGCTGGTGCTGTGTTAAGTGGGTGCTCTGGCTGAAGGCTTTGCCACACATATCACACTCATAGGGCCGCTCCCCTGTGTGTAGCCGCTGATGGTGGGTGAGGTGGGTGCTGCGGCTAAAGGTTTTGCCACATTCTTTACACTTATAGGGCTTCTCCCCAGTATCAATCCTCTGGTGCTGTGTCAGGTGGGAGACTCGTCTGAAGGCTTTCCCACACTCTTTACATGCATGGGACTTTGCTCCTGTGTGTACAACCTGGTGTTGGGCAAGGTGAGTGCTCCAGCTGAATGCCTTTCCACACTCTATACAGGCATAAGGCATCTTCTGAGAGTGGCTCTTTTGGTACGACTCTAGGGCTGAAGTGTTCTGGAATGTTCTTATACTCTCACTGTCCTTGGAGGGCTTCTTCTCTGAGTATGTATCTGGAGGTACTGTCCCATTATCAAACAATGGGCCAAATTTCTCCTCTGAAGAAGCTTTGTCTTGGGAAGGGATGTTGGGCCACATGTTGGAACTGTTTCCTGAGGCATCAGACTCATGGTCAGCCTGGTCTTTGGGGCCATCCATGTGAGACCCCAGGGCTTTTCTGAAATCCATCTCTTGGGCGGCAGATTTCACCCACACTGTTTGTAGGAGCTCTGGCTGGCTCTCTGAGTTGCTCTCATGTTTACAAGTATGGGCAAAGGTAGATTTTGGGGAAACATCTCCCATGAGGGATTCAGTGGCCATGTCTGGTGGCTGTGACTTGTCTGGACTGTTCTGTTTGTAACTTGCCTCTTCATGTTCTGCTCCTGGCTCCCATCCTGGAACATTCAAATCACACTGTTACCTCTCCACCACAGATCAGGACACAAGCCTCTCCATCTGATTGAAGCTCTGCTCCACTATGAAAGGGGAGATGTGGATTGTTCTTGTCATATGGCCTCATTTCCAAAAGAAAGTTTTCCCTTCTGGATCTTGGATAAGAAAAAGGATTAAGGTTTGTCTAAACTACATCACGGTTCTGATTTTACTTCCTCCAACTAAGCCATGTATCTTGCCAATGCTCCTGATCTGGCTAAAATGCCAAAGGGAAAACTCTCATGTGGACAAGATCTGAAAGAAAGGAGAGTGGAGGGAGCTGGGTCTTGTCAGGTACCTGTGTCTCTCCTCCCAGCAATCAAGGGCAGGGCCAAGCTTTGTCCCTTAAACTCAGTAGTTGTCTCTGGGAAGAGAGGCTAAGTGAGAATCAATCCAGATACCTGGGACTGTCATTTTCTACAGCAGCACACTAGGTAGACATTTGCTGCTGTGGTGAGTTGTCGGGAGCCGTGACTCCAAGCGGCCGGCTTTGATATTTAAATCTCGGTGGAGAGATGGTTTTTAGCAGGCCTTTACTAATGGCAGAGAACTTGCAAGTCCATCTCCTTTTGTTTGTGACAGCAGGTGGGATAGCTTGTGAGGGTCACACCTCTTCCTCTAGCTCCTTGTGCAAATTAACCTATTGTTCTGAGATGTTTCTACTCTGGCTCAGAAACTCTACAATGAAAAGACAGGCCGACAGTTATGGCAAGAGAAGGCTAGAGACAAAGAGAAGGCTGGAGACAGAGAAGAAGGCTGGAGACAGGGAAGAAGGCTGGAGACAGAGGAGGCAGGCAGAGACTTGAGGCTTGCTGCTGACGCTGCTTGCTGCAGCAGTCTGCCTTTTGCCGTGGCTGTCGAGTCTGGACCTTTAAAAAGTTTCCTGTGTGCTGTGTGTTTATTTTATTAATTTTAATCCTCGCGCCCAACTCAAGAACTGTTCGACTCTGCCCGGCTGGCCCCGGCAGTGAGTGGGTGATCTGCTTCTGGAGTTCTCCGATCTGAGTAAATAGGAGGAAGAGGTGCACTTGCACTGATCAGCCCTTCATAGGTAGACATGTTTATCTGGTAATATTTACAGATGAATCCCAGGGATAAGTCAGAGAAGGATGCAGAAGCTATTTTTTTAGTCTACACTTGGGCTGAGTGGACTCAGAAACAGGGTTTTAACCCCAGACTTTGAGCTGCCAAGCCGTCAATCTTTAAGCAACACTGTTTTCATCTGGACCTCAGTTTGTGATACTGGTAGCTTGCCAGGGCTATTGGCTTATATCAGAATTTTGTTATGTGCTAGACTCCAAGTGCAGTGTATAACTTTCACTGCCTCATTTTCGTCTGGAAGGAGGTACTCAGTGGTTCCAGTGTAGATGAGGAGACTGAGGTTCAGCTGAGGAGATGCTGAGTCCCAGGTTCAAGATCAAAGGATTAGCCAGGTATAGTCAAGCATTCCTTTAGTCCCAGCACTTGGAAGACAGAGCTGAGAAGTTCTCTGGAGAGTTCAAGGCCAGCCTGGTGTACATAGCTTGTTCCAAGCCACAGAAGTACATAGTAAGTACTACATAGCTTGTTCCAAGGAGAGCTACACAGTAAGACCTGCCTCAATAACTAAGTAAGTAAATCACAGGATTAGTAGGGATGTGGAGGGATTTGTACTTGATCAGTTAGCTTGGGACGTGCTCTGGAAGCTTCTGGACTAGACTGTACAGTGCTTGGGTCCTTACATTCTGCCAGACTTCTCTGGGTTAGGACATATGTGTGGGTCTCCTTGAATGACAAAGTACCCAGTTCAGGGCTATCTAACTCCTCCCCCCACCCCCGTCCTCTACCACCCGAGATCCTGTAGGCCAGCACAGAGAAGGTCACAAGTGAGTACACAGGGATGCTTATTTCTTTTCCTCTCCCTCTCAATTCAAGGCATCCAGTCGTTTCATCTGGACCAGCCTTACACTTCATTTGGGGGAAGTGCCCAGGCTCACTATTAGTTCCTGGAATTTGACTGGTCAAGGGCAAACACATGACCTAACTAATTCAGTAAGGCTCACACTAGACACTGCTTGCTGTTTTCCCCCCTTTCCACTTGGATAAGAAACAAGTCAGACACTAATAGGCTACGTTTGTTCTCATTGGGGAGATGTTAATAAGCTAGCTCAGCTAGCTAGTTAATAAGTAGCTCAGCTGGCAGAGTGCTTACCTATATGCAGTGAAAGCCCTTGATTTTGATCCCCTGTACCACCCAAAGCTGAGTGTGGTTAAGTACATGCTTGTAACCTCAGAATTGGGGAGGTGATGACTGAAGGATCAGGAGTTTAGGTTATTCTCAGCTATGCGGCAAACCTGAGGTTAGCCTGGGTACAAGAGACCTTGTCTTTAAAAAATAAATAAATACGGGTGCAGAGGTCAAGAGCACTGGCTGTTCTTTCAGAGGTCCTGATTTCAATTCCCAGAAACCACATGGTTGTTCCCAACCATCTATAATGAGATCTGGTACCCTCTTTTAGCATGTAGGCAGAACATTGTATACACAATAAATAAATCTCTAACATAAATAAATAAGTAAATAAATAAATAAATTAAATAAAGCTTACGTAGAAAAATCCAGACTTAACGGAGTTGCAGAGTGTGAGAGTGGGTGAAAGCAAGGCTCAGTGTTCAGTGATATATCTTCTGGATATGTATCTGGATGCTTATCTAGGCCCCTTACCCTTAGTTGCTTGAGATTTGGTCACAAGTAAGGTACAAATGTGAGAATGACTACCCGAGCAATCCCTAAGTAGAGCCTGACCTTGCAGCCAGGCTGTGCCAAAGCTATCTGTGATCACCAGCCTGCTGCTCCTTCTTAACCTCTCCTGTCCAGCATTTGAGTCAGATCCTCCACCAGAACAGCAGCCTCCTTTCCACTCTTTGGGCATTGAGCCCCCACCCAGGCCTGGATTTCAGGGGGCAGTACACCCAGGAACTGCTCCAGCACCAGCAACTCCAGTATCTGTTCTTTGGAGGACGACTCTCGCCTCAGCCACTGGCAACATAGCTCTCGAAGTTGTGCCAGCTCCTGATGGGGGCTAGATGCCTTCTCGTAGCAGAAGTGCCAGAAGTGCTGGCATGCAGTCTCAGGGTGTGCAGTAGAGCTAGGGCTGGCGTCCCTGCTCTGGTAGATGCTAGCTTCTTCCTCCTCTTTCACCTTCACCTGAAGGAAGCTGTCCTGTTCCCAGAGTCCTGGGCTCAGAGGGCACTTGGGGATGGCCATAAGACAGAAGAACTCAGTGAGATACCGGATAGCTAGGGACTCAGAATTGGGTTTGCAGAAATGTTAGAGCATCATCACCATCTGAAAAAAGGGAGGGAGGTGTGGACTTCAGGTAGCCAGACTGGCTTCCAACTCACCATCCTCCTGCTTTATCTTCCTTAATGCATATGCTACCATGCCTTTGCCTTTTTTTTTTTTAAGGATTTATTTATTTATTATGTATACAGTGTTCTACCTGCATGTCCACCTGTACTACAAAAGAGGGCACTAGATCTCATCTCAACCATGTGGTTGCTGGGAATTGAACTCAGGACCTTTGGAAGAGCAGCCAGGGCTCTTTACTTCTGAGCCATCTCTCCAGCCCACCTTTGCTTCTTTTTAGATGTGTGTATTTTGGGCCATTGAGATGGGTTTTTGGTAGAGGAGCTTTCTACCAAGCCACTCATTGTTACATATAAAAACATAAGAGTAATGACTATGGCAGCTAAGGACAATGCTCAGTGGTTATATGCATTCAAAATATACAAAAAGGAGAAGCCCACTAGGTTCCAGCAGAGTTTCAAACCCATGGTCACAGATGATCCTGGTTAAATTCAGTAGGCCTCAAAAACAAAATAGTCGTGAATACAGGAAGATCTGTAAGGAGGAACGGGGATAACAGAGGTGGGAGGAAGACTGGGGGAGTGGTTTACAGTGATCAGAATGCATGGCATACATGTATGAAATGATCAAAGAACAAAATCAGTAAAGTTTTTTTTTGTTTGTTTGTTTTTTGTTTTTTAAAGTGCCAGAGAGATGGCTCTACAGGCAAAGGTGCACGAAACCACATTGGTGGAAGGAGAGATACCACATGAAAAAATAAAAAAAATCTGCTTAGGGGATGGCAAGATGGCTCGGCAGTAAAGAACACTGAATTCTCTTCCAGAGGACTTGGGTTCCACTTCCAGTACCCACACAGTGGCTCACAACTGTAATTCCATTGTCAGATCATTTGATACCCTTTAATGATTTCCACAAGCACCAAGCATGCATGTGGTACACAGACACAAATAGGCAAAACACACAATACACATAAAAACAGAACTGAAGCAGAATTTTAGCAGAACCATTGTATCTGGCATGAATCTGGCGTGATGGCATCTAGACTTTGAAGTAGCCTTTTGTCAGTGATTGTTTTAAGTTTTACGGGGTTGTTCTTTTGAAGGGTTCTCAGAGCTTTTGCATAATGTAGGCTGGAGACATGCCTGGCAAATCAGCAAGTCTCCTATGGCTGAGAATTACTTCAGGTTTCAAAACAACCCTGAGGTCAGATATAAAGTTTTGATATGCGGAAATTGACTTGCTAAAAGTGCTTTTTGTGTAAGAACCCATAACACTGACATGGAATTTAAGAAAGAAAGAAGGGGCTGGAGGAATGGCTCAGAGGTTAAGAGCACTGGCTGTTCTTCCAAAGGTCCTGAGTTCAATTTCCAGCAACGACATGGTGGCTCACAGCCATCTGTAATGAGATCTGGTGCCTTCTTCTGGCCACACACACTAACTCAAGAGACAGCTGGGTGGTGGCACATGCCTTTAGGCCCAGCACTTGGGAGGAAGAAGCAGGTGAATCTCTTGAGTTCCAGGCCAGCCTGGTGCACAGAGTGAGTTCCAGGACAGCCAAGGCTACACAGAGACCCTGTCTAGAAAAACCAAAAATCAAACCAAAACCCAAAGAAACAAACTTAAGGGACAAGTTGTATTCCTATCTTAAGTGAAGACAGACAGAAGGAAAGGCTCTGCAACAAGTCTCCCAGCTAGGGAAGGATTAGCAGGAGAGTGAGCTGCAAATGCAAACAAACTCAGGGCTAGCCATAGAGTCACGTGTCCTGCCTCTTATATATTTCCTGTTTTCCTATCTTTTGTCCTGGTAACCCCACGGTGATTTATTCACTTTGTCTGCTAGGGTATTCATGTGGCCAGGATGGCCTCCAGTTCACCATCTTCCTGCATTCTCTCCAGTGCATGTTCTACCATGCCTGACTTCTTTTCAGATGTATGTATTTGGGCCAGCAAGACAGCTTATCACATAATGCATTCAACACCAAGTCTGATGACAAACATTTGAGATCAAGGACCTACATGGTGGAAGGGAAAAACTGACTCTCAAAGGTATTGTGGTGTGGTGTGTGTGCATATAAATTAATAAATATAAAAAGTCTAAAATTAAGTGCATAAGGCTTTCCCTCTAAATAGCTCTAGTTATATATCACAAATTTGATAAGTTCTATCTATATTTCTTTCTTTATTTAATTAACTAAATTAATTAATTAAATTTTTGAGGCATGATTTCTTATCCCAGGATGGCCTTGAAATGGAAATCCTTCTGCTTCTGCCTCCTGAGTGCTACGATTATAACCTTGTACTACCATACTAAACTCCATTATCATTTAGTTTAAAATATTTTCCAATTTCTGTTGTGGTGTTTTCTTTTTCTTTTTTATTTTTTTGGTTTTCTTGAGACAGGGTTGGCTGTGTAGCGCTGGCTGTCCTGGAACTCATTCTGTAGATCAGGTTGGCCTTGAACTCTGAGATCTGCCTACCTCTGCTTCCCAAGTGCTGGAATTAAAGGAGTGCGCCACCACTGCCTGGCTGTTATGCTTCTTTCTAACTCAGGGATTATTTGGAACTCTGCTACTTATGTCTAGGGATGTGGCTTACCAAAAACTACTGAATCATATACTTTGAAATGGTGAGTTTTTGGCTGGGTGTGGTGGCAAATACCTTTCATCTCAGGACTCTGGAAGCAGGGGCAGGCAGAGTTCTGAGTTCCAGGTCAGCCAGTACTACATAGTGAAATCTTGGCTCATAAATTCATAAATAAGTAAACAGAAAAAGAAAAAAAAAAGTTTTACCCAGGCATTGGGACACATTCCTATAATCTCACCACATAGGAGGCCGAGGCAGGAAGACTGAGCTACAGAACAAGACTCTTCTTCAACAATTAAAAAATAAATGGTATGTTTCATGATTATGCAAATCTCAATATATATATATATAAAATCTTGGGCATTCTGTCCTTCTTCGGTATTCTTCCCCTTCCTTAAGTCAGGCCTCTATACAAAAGATAACTCTGCAGAAGTTCTGACCTCTTCCTTTCTTATTACTCTTCACCACTTGATGTGTGGTACCATTGTAAGATTGTTTGTTTATTATCTACCTGCCTTCACTACAATGTTAGCGCCTTAAAGTCAGGCATATTGTCATATTCCTGTAATCCCAGCACTTGGGAGGATGAAGCAGGAGGATTGAAACTTTAAAGTCTGTCTGAGATACCTAGTAAGCCTACTAGGGTCCCACAAAAAAAAGAGGGGGCAGAGAGATGACTCAGCAGGTAAAGATACTTGCCATGCAAGCCTGCTGCTCTGAGTTCAACCCCCAGAACCCATAAAAAAATGGATGCAGTGGAACACATCTATGGAGAGAGAGGAGACAGAGACCAGAGAATCATCAGCTGGTCTAGAGTATGCAGTGCAGCAGAAACAAAGAGAGTCAGAAAATGCCAGCCAACTTTCAAAAGTTCTCCTTTGTCTTCTAGTCACATGACGTAGTGTGCACATATTTGAATTCACATATGCACAAACACACATAAAATAATTAAAAACAAATAAGGCAGATATGCTCCCTGCCATGATAATCATGGACTCTTGGGACTGTAAGCCCCAAATTAAATGCTTTCTTGTTTTGTTGCAGCAATAAAAAAGTAGGACACCAAGCCATCCCAAACAAATGAACAAATGCAATTAAGGCAGGGGTTTTGATTTATCCTACGGTTTATACATATGTAAATGCTGCTTAATAAATCTTCATCAAGTATCTTCTTGATACCCAGCTCTGCTAGGGATGAGGAAGATATGGGACCTATGCTCAGTACCTTTACTAAAAGAAGATGAGCAGATTGATGAATAACAAGTAGATGTGGTTACAATGTACAACAGGAACAGGAGAAAATAAGGACAAGCCTTGGAAACTGACTATGGGCTAGGTGACCCTATTAAATATAATATTATACACACACACACACACACACACACCACATACACATATACATTATACTCTATGGGTCAGTGTTACTTACTGTTTTCATTTTAAAAGCTATGGAAACTGAGTTAGCTTCTAGAGTCATTTTGCCAGTAGGTGGAAAGCTGGTCTTGGACCTCATGTACCTGATGTCCTCCAGTCTTTCCTTTGTGGTGGAATGTCTTTCAGCCTTTCTAAACTGCAGAACACTGAATAATGACTGATGGTTGGGGCTGATGAGAGCCCACTTCTTGCATTACTACTAGGGGACAGTGAGCTAAAATGCCTGTATAAGAAAGAATATGTTATGGGTTGGTGAGATAGTGAGGCAGGTAAAGGTGCTTCCTGCCAAGCCTGACAACCTAAATTTAATCCCTAAGACCCATAACATATGGTGAAAGGAGAGAACCAACTCCTGGAAGTTGTTCCCTGACCTTTCCACATGTGCCATGGCATGTTGAACACACAGAAATAATATATTGCAAGAGCTTTAAAAATGGTCATGCCTTTTGGCTCAATATTATAGTTCATTTTAAGTCTAGCTCTCTTTACATAATAGAACTCACGATCCTCCTGCCAATGAACTCATTGTTTGCTTCAGAATCAATCCCCGTCTCTAGGCAGGGAGGCAACTAACATCTGGAAGGGGACCACATTTCCTTCAGAGGCTTGGTACTCATAGTGCAGGACTTTATTACTCTGCCTGCTCCTATTCAAGCACAGCAGCAACTCCTCCCTTAGTCACAAGAATATTCATGTATACGCCAGAAATTTCTATATTGTTTCTGAGATAGCACTACTCTACTCCCAAGTTGAAACTAATAGTCCAGGAGAAAAAAAAATTTTTTAAAATTAGTCCAGACAGGTTGTCTTAGTTTGCACCTTGTATTGCTGTGATAAAACATTGGCCAAATGCAACTGGGGGTAGAAATGGTTTACTTTAAATTATAGTCCATCATTAAGGGAAGTCCGTATATTAACTCAAGGCAGGAGCCTGGCTACAAAAAGTGAAGCAGAGGCTATGGCAGAATGCTTGCTTCCCACGGCTTGCTCAGTCTGCTTTCTTACATAACCTGGGATCACCTACTCAGAGGTGGCCCTGGCCTGGGCCCTCTCACATCAATCATTAACCAAGCAAATGCCCTTATAGACTTACCTACAAGCTATCTTGGAGGCATTTTCTCAAATGAGGTTTCTCTTCCCAGATAATTCTATCTTTCATCAAGTTGTAAACAAACAAACAAACAAACAAACAAACAAAACCAACCAGGATACAGGGGCTTACTATGATGTCTTGGCCAGACTGGAACTAGCTATGTAGACCAGGTTAGCCTCGAAAAGAATGTGTGCCACCATGCTTGGCTGAAATAATACATATTTTATGGTAGAATAAAAACAGCTCAAGTGGAAGGAGAGATGCCTCAGCTAAGAGGTTAAGAGCACTGACTGCTCTTCCAGAAGACCTGGGTTAAAATCTCAGCAACCACATGGGAACTCCCAACTGTCTGTAACTCCAGTTCCAGGGGATCTGACACCCTTAGGAGACATACAAGCATGCTAAACAACGCACATAAAATAAAAATAAATAAATCTTAAAAAAAAAAAAACAAAAAAACAAAAAAAAACAAAAAACAGCTCAAGTGTTTGGCGAAGTGGTGTACACCAGTAATCCCAGTGCTTGAAAGGCAGAGGCAGGAGGACCATTTTAGTTAGTATCTCGACTAGACACAGAGGATTTCACGCTTGAACTCAGTTACAAATCCAACAGCTATTTCTGTTAGTCGTTTTATCAGTCATTCGACGTGATATACAAGGCCAAGATGCATCAGACACTGCAAAACCGGTTGGTCAGTCCCACTTTTGGTTTGTCAGTCTTGCACTCTGTCAGCCGTCCCACATTTTAGTCAGTCCTTCCCAAACTCTGTCTGTCCTGTACTCACACACCGTCACGTTCTCTGTGGGCGTTTGCAGTTCTCAACCCTAAGTGCCAGAGCTCCGGCTCTCAACGCGTCTCCAGAACTCGCAGCCGACTCTTCCCGAGGTGCCCTAGTGACGAACACACGAACGCCTTCGTGCCCAGGGACCGCCAACTCCCAAAATGCCAAGCGCGGCACTTGGACTACAAGTCCCAGAAAACACAGTGCCAATTTCTTGGGTCCTCTGGGAGCTGTAGTCCTGCATGCCTGATCGGCAGATGGTGGTGGCGAGGGCAGGGGGACGACGGTACGGGATTCCAGGCTGGTGTTTGTTGAGACAGAGGTGGCTATGAGTTGAAGTTGTGGGATGCGTGGGAAGTTGGAGCGTGCAAGTGAATGAGGGCCATCCTTACGTGGCTCACAACCATCTAATTCCAGTTCCAGGAGTTCTAGTGCCCCCTTTTGGCATCCGCAGGCACCAGGCACATGAGTGATTCACAGACGTACAAGCACGAAAAACATCCATATTCATATAAACAAACAAACAAAACATTTATTTGGTGTATGTGTTGTGAGGTATGTACCATGATGCATATGAAGAGGTCAGTCCTTGTGGCTTCTGCGGATCAAACTCAAGTCTTTTACCCACTTAGCTGTCTTGCCAGCTCAAGTCCTAAGCTATAATCTTTCCTCAGCCTTGGTCATTTTAATTTAACTAGTCTTAGTTTACTAGCCACGTGAGACGGCTCAGGATTTTAACATTTAAGTACCACGGACAGCTCCCAGCTCTAGGCAAGGTGTCTGGCTCAAAGGTTATTACTGTTGGGATTTGCTAACTGTGCACAAGTTTACCTATCTTCGAACTCCATACAAAGTGAACAGTCCTCTGGGTAATATTCGGTGTAACTGCCTCAGCTCCACGCTATTATACTTCAGAGATAGCAGCCACAGGATGCATGTATGCGAGTTGTGCAAGCAAACAGCAAGATGCCAGGTGGTGAGTGCTCTGAGGAGAAAAATCGGTAGTATGGCAATCTCAATCAAATTCAGTTCCTCACAGAGATTCTCGGGAGCGAAAGAAGCCTTTGCTACTGCCAACGGAGGCAAGGGGACTGAGCAAACTCATCTTAGGGCATGGATTTGCCCCGTGTGTGCCAGTCTTCCTCAGCTTGCAAGAATCGGGGACAGCAAAAGTGGATGAAATGTGGAGTCTGTCAGATACAGGATCAAACCAACTTTGACCCCTGCTGAGACCCTCATTACTCACCTTAGGATCTGCTTTCTACCTGGAAAAGGGAGTAAAAATGTGGAAGACTGCTTGATAAGGCATTTAATACATACCATAAAACGCGGTCTAAGATTAATGAGAACAAGTATTTTGTAATGAGCCATGTAATGTGTATAATGTGGGTGAGTGTACTATCTACTTTTAGATGGGGTGGGGAGAACGCTGAGGTTGACAAATAAGTTTATAGCTCAAAAAATGGCCAGCGGAGGAATATGGATTTGTTCCAAATCAGGCAGTTCTAGAAACTCTTCCTAGATAAGAAATCTATATTACTTTTTAATTATTATTTTTTGAGACAAACTCTATGTATCCCTGGCTACCCTGGAACTTGCTACACAAATCAAGCTGGCCTTGAACAGAGACTCGCTGCTGCTGCCTCTTGGAGTGCATTAAAGGCACGCGCCACCACACCAAAGCAGATGCGCACGTGTAAAGAGGCTCCCCATAAGCTGAGCAATGATGCACACTGAGAATGTCAGAACTTCGGAGGCAGAGGCAGGAGCATCACTGTCAGTTCACGACTTATCTGGAGTACTTGACTATTGGACACATAAATATGTAGGAGTTATCATAAACACGTGTTGGATTGACTGATACAGGGAAAGGACAAACAAATTAGGAAGTTTATGCATGCATTCTAGCCTTTTCATTCTTAGTATTAAGGGGTTAAAACTATTTTACATGCATGCTCATTTGTTAAATGAACACACATTCAGATATACACAGAACAACTATGACAAAGACACTGGGATCCCTATACATGGGGATTCTGGCAGGATGATGTAGACAAACAATGAAACAAATTTTAAAACTTTAATAAAAAAGAATTGAGATTTCTATTAAATTTATTTTTTAAAAACTGGCAATACTTTACATATTTCAAAATTCAAAAAAAAAAAGAGTGAAAATTATTTCTCATCCTAGCTTCCCCCATTTCCTCCCCAAGGGCAGCTGGTGCATCTACTTACTTTTCACCCTTTCAGAGATTCTGTGCCTGAGTATAAATAAGTCAAATGCTTTCTCTCTACACACATGAAAAATACTATACCTTGCTTGTTTCCCCTTAAAGTCTCTTGTACATTTCTCCAACATTAATAAATAAGGGCAATCTCCATTAATGCTGTGATCTCTATTCTGCCACAAACCCTGGTGGACTTGTTTTGAAATTCTTACTTTTAAGAAACCCTGTTCAGATGATCCTTGTGTACAAATAAATCCTGTAGCACTTATTCCCAGCAGGTTTGCTAAGAAAACAGTCATATGATTCAGTAACTGATGAACTGCTTTCCACCAACATTATATCCATTCACACTTCCACAGGAAGTGGATAGGAAACACCCAGGGCCCTTTAAGAAAAGGTTGGTAAAGTACTGAATAGAGGGTACAATGTGACAGTCCTCTGGAGATAAAATCTACAAGAAGTTCATTAGGAAAAATGTTCAAAATATAGGAAAAAGCGTGAGAATGAGAAGGCTTTCTAAACCTTTAAATGAAAGATAACTTGTACACACATGTCTATGTTGAAGATTCAAAGTACACTGTATGTATGTGTGTGCATACACATTTAAGACAAAAATTGCACTGTGTGCTGGTGGTGCATGACTAATTCCAGCACTCGGGAAGTAGAGGCAGGTGGATATCTGACTTTGAGGTCAGCCTGGCCTAGAGAGTAAGTTCCAAGACAGCCAGGGTGACAGAGAAACCCTGTCTCAAAGGAGAGGAAAAAAACAAAAACAACCAACCAAAAAAGACAAAAAATTATAAGGAAAAGTAACAAAATCTTAATAGCAGGGATCATTTTTGGATGACTGAAGCATGGAAATTTTGAAATCCCTTTTAAAAAAAATGTTTTAAAACATTTTGTGCATCTTCTGAGTTTTGCTACAATGGATTTGTGCTAGTTTTATAAAGAGAGAAAACCATGAAGCTCCCCTAATTTACCAAGGAATCTTTTTCAAAATATGTACAAAGAAACTATCACTTCTAGATGTGAACTAAAAAACGAAACTGCAGATGTGTTGGCTGTTCCCATTTCACCAAGCAGAGCTGTTATCATCTCAGCCATCCAGCATCCACTGTGAGAAGTGTTAAAACAGGACTGTTTTTTGAGCCAATAAGTTGGGTACAACTGGTTTCCAGAGCTGCTTAGAATCATGGTATCATTGTCAGGTGTACCCTACCCCATTTTCGAGACAGGGTTTCTCTGTGGAGCCCTGCTATTCTGGAACTCACTCTTGCCTTGAACTTGGAGATTAACCTGCCTCTGCCTCTAAAGTACTGGGATTAAAGGTGTGCTTCCCTGGCCCTCACCCCATTTTCATCTGCCTTACCTAGACTGAACCCTACACTTTGATGGAGCAGTAAGGATGATGGATAAAGGCAGTTTTCTGGTTCTGAGAGTCTGGCTCACTTCCTGAACAAGCCATTTGGTACAATGTCATTCCTGTCACCTGTTCTGCAGTGTCAGGGGTACCTGGGATGTGTGTGTGGTCGGAGCACCTGTGTATGGACACAGGTTGAGGGCTCTGCCTATCTTTTTAAAAGAGAACACGTGGAGGAAAGCAATTAGATAAGGTTAAAGGGGAGGGACAAAGGCAAATTTCTTGGCTTCAAGATTGGAAGGTAGATAGTGACATCCACAAAAGGGACAAGGGGGTAGCCCAGTCTGTATAGAGAAGGGCAGTTTTCCTCAGGCTGGGTCTGTGAACTTATGATACATTGAAGGAACCAACAGCCACATGGAGGTCTAAAGCTCAGAAGTCAGAAGAAACTCAGAAATAGGGTGAACTCCTCCTGTAAGGCCAGGAGTGGAGATGTGGGGAAGGTGTGGGCATAACTTGTCACCAGGGTCCCCAACACTTGGAGGGGCTTCTGAATAGGGTTATGGCTCCCAGAACCAAGGGGACAGCATGCCCCAAGGACGCCAGCAGCCTCAGCCCTCAGACTCCTGTTGAGGGATGGCAGTATCCAGTTGTGGACACAACAGGTTCTGTGAAGTAGCAGGAGACAGGTGAAGGTTAGCACTGAGGAAACGGGGAACACAGGTGATTTGAGGGGCTGCAAGAGAAAGAGGACAGAGCTGGCTATTTGCCAGTTTATCACCTACTTCCCAGTTGCTCTCTTATCTGTATCCATCAGTAGGAATGCTAAACAGTACCTTTCCAAACTTCCTCACTATGATGGATGGCCCTGTGACTCATTCTTGGCCAACAAATCACAATTGGGTATGTGATAAAGGCTTCTGGGAAGGCCTTTATTTGAAATATCAAGACAGATGTGAGTATTGACCTGCCATATATTCCTACTTCTTCCAGTGGTGATTACAGATGCAATGGCTGGAGCTTTGGCAGTCTGCTCAGAACCAAGAGAAAAATGCAGAAACGCAGCATCACCTCCAACATAAATGAGTACTGAAATCTTATCTCAACTACCGTAAAGTTATACAAAAGTCTAACTTTATTACTTTCTAAATGCAACATACCTAGTTTTGTTACCTTTGTTCTGGTAATTGTAATATTCGTCCCATGTCTGATATTTCCCCATACCATTTATTTGTTTGTTTATTTGATTTTTGAGACAGAGTTTTTCTGTGTAGCCCTGGCCTTCCTGGACCAGCTGGCCTCAAACCCAGAGATATGCCTGTTTCTGGCCCCCAAGTGCTGGGGTTAAAGGTGTGTACCACCACCACCAGCTCATTTCGAGTATGCTACTATTTCATAGTCTAGCCCAAAGTCAGCCAGCTGATCTTCCTTTTCTTAGCCATGTTCATGAAACACTACCAGCCAAGACACATGGGCCAAGCTATAACAGCTGAGCTACTGTGAAGTCAGACTTGACAAGGGAAATAGGAAGCCAACTCCAGAGGGAAATGAGAGTGCAGAGACCCAAAACTCAGGACATCAACAGTGTCTTGTAGAACCCTTAGAGATTAACAAAAAGGCTGATCCAAAGTATCCTGGAAGCCAGACTCCAAAGGAGATGCCATCAGTTTTGGAGTTCTTAGATAAGAAGGAATACAAATGTGAGACGCTGTGATGGCCGTGGGTTCTAAAGCTGGACAATTCCCACACAGTGGCAAGAACTGCTGTTAAATGTTACCAAGATGACTGTTCAAAGCAGTATACTGACAGGCAATTGTTCTGTTCAACTAAAACATTTCAGGGACACAGGCATTTGATTATAGCTGAGTTGTGCACTTTCTATAATTTGTTTCCTTTTAGGTTAAGTGGGTTCCCTCATTCTCTGAGAAACCAGAGGTAACAATAGATGTTCTTTTTTTCAGGAACTGCATGGACAAAGGTTGAAGGCTCCCCCTCCTTTATAAAAAGAGAACATGTGGAGGAAAACAACTAGATAAGGTTCCAGTTTTCTGTGAATATTAAAGTGGTCATTAGAATATCTTGCTTTGGGGGGCTGGAGAGATGGCTCAGCAGTTAAGAGCACTGGCTACTCCTCCAGAGGTTCTGAGTTCATTTCCCAGCAACCACAGCAACCCATTTATAATGGGTCTGATGCTCTCTTTTGACATGCAAGGAATATGTTCAGACAGAGCACTCACACACACATAAATCTCAAAAATATATAACTTGGGCTGGAGAGATGGCTCAGAGGTTGGTTGCTCTTCCAGAGGTCCTGAGTTCAATTCCCAGCAACTATATGGTGGCTGGTAATCTAAGATGAGACCTGGTGCCCTCTTCTAGTGTGCAAGTATACATGCAGTAAGAACACTGTATATACAATAAATAAATATCTTTAAAAAAATATATAACTTGCTTTATAAAAAGTCTAGCTTTTCCTAGCATTAACAACTGAGAGGAAAGCTTTCCAATAATCCTCTTGCATCGACCTCATTCGATGTGTAAGGAGGGGGGGGAGAAGCTTTGAGAACAATGGGCATCACATGACCTAATGGAGTGCCCTCTTAGCAGAGCCTCAGGGATATTAGTGGCTTAATACCAAACTGGAAGACCATATCAAAGCAAGGAGGGTGGACTGAACAGGAACAAAATTTAAGTTATTCAAGTAACAAACAAAAGACTAAGAAATAGTACAACTAAAAGATTTAAGGAAAAAGCTGGGTGTGGCCGTACGTCTTTAATTCCAGCATTGAGGGAGGCAGAGGCAGTCAGATCTCTGTGAGTTCAAGACCAGCCTGGTCTACAAAGTGAGTCCAGGACAGCCAAGACTACACAGAGAAACCCTGTCTTAAAACTAAAGGGGGAAAAAAGCTTTAAGAAATAAACCAAAGACCCCCTGCTCAGATGTAGCCCACAGGCAGCTTAGTCTCCATGGGAGTAGGGGCTGTCTCTGACATGAACTCAGTTGCTGCTCTTTGATCACTTCCGTCTGCCAGGGTGACCTTGCCAGCCCACACAGGAAGAGGATCCAGGCTGTCCTAATTAAACTTGATAGGGTAGGGTCAGATAGTAGGGGAGGAGGACTTCCCCTTTCAGTGGACTAGGGAAGGGGGATAGGGGCGGAAGATGGAGGAAGGGTGGGACCAGGAGGAGATGAGGGAGGGGGCTACAATTGTGATATAAAGTGAACAAATAAATACATACATACAGATAGATATAAACATCAACATGGCAAACCCCCAAAAGGATGGCTCAGTGTGATTATGCAAATAGCTTTGTCCCTGTAGACCAGGGTTATGGTTATATATACTTAACGTCTTAGCCTTTTAGAAATATATTCAGAGAGATGAACAAAAAGGCTTTCTGGAGTGGATGTGAAAACAATCCAAGGAAGGACAGACGTGGAGGTGTGTGGAAGACCCAATGAAACATATCATTCACCATTTAGAACATCCACTGTAAACACTAAAAGATTATACAGAAAGATAAAGATATTCTTCACCCCAAATATAAATATTTCAAAATGGTAAAAGATTTACTAAACACTAATACATAACTAATGACTCTATTTGTTAAGAACAAACTCACATGATTGTAAATACATACAGCTTTGTTTAATGAATTTATAGCTTAGAAAAGGAGGGCTATTATTTGTGTCTCTGGTACTGGGGACTGAACTTAGGGCCTTCTACATGCTAGGCAAGTGTTCTACTACTGAGCTACACTTCAACCCTCTGGGTTGAGTTTATATCAGAGCTTCTCCACATTGGTATTATTGATATTTGGGGCTTGAAAATTCGTTGAGAGCTGCCCTGGGCAGTAAGTATGTTGAACATTCTTGGCATCCACCTGGATACCAGTAGCATCTTTTCAGTCACAGTGACAAAAATGTCTAGACATTACCAAATGTCCTCTGAGGACAAATTATTACAGCAACCCTAGATATTTCAAGATAGTAGTTTTCATATGAGCTGTGATTCCTTTAGAGAATGCTGCAAAATTCTGTGGCTGCTTCTCTGTCAGATGACTTAGTGAAAGGAGGACAGGAGCCAAGCATGCTGCAGTGACTGTGAGGCGCAGAACTGAGCCATGCATCACGTAACTTATGTTATACGTGAACTGGGATTCTGACTTGAATTCACATAAAAACACATTACTTTGTATATATTTGGAATTTAGGCAGCGTTTTCCACAAATGCAATAGTATTTTGATTTGTTTAAGGCTTTCCTATGAATGCATCATTATTCTGTAAATAATGTTGGCACAATAATGTCTCTTATGGTGCTATGTAGACAGCAGTGTACCCTGCACCAGTCTGTAAGTTACAGGCTATTGACCATGATCTCCTGGCGAAAATGTTGCCAGGACATGGCAAGCTACCACAATGACTCAGTATGTGTTATTCTATTATAAATTACTTTAACTATCCTTTACAAAAAGGAGTCATATGTGATTTCCACACTATGCCTGTGTAGGTTTTATTACTGGTAAACTCATTTTGGGGTAGTGGAGAAGACATCTTAAAATGTCTGTTGTTGCTGAGTATAGTGGCATATGGCCATGTTCCCAAATTAGGGAGGTGAAGGCAGAGGATCAGAAAATTCAAAGTCATTCTTGGATACATGGTGAACTCAAGGCCAGCCTGGGCCATATGAGACCCTGTCTTAGAAAAGCAAAGAAAAAGTCTGTTGTTAAATGGGAACTGAGTTTGATACATTTGAGAAGCACCAACCAACCTTAACTGTTTGAGAGGCACTACTTCCTTACGAAGTCAGAGGTCACCACTGACATTATGCCATCTTCTCTTGCCACCATTATACACTGCGTGGACTTATGTTTGTACCTGGTAACTCAAAAGTTATCTGAAGAGTTATCTTTCTATGTAGATTCTCTGATGTCAAAAAGCATGGGATTGCCCATTGCAGGTTCTTCTACCCCAATAACATGCACAGGGGTTTTCTCATGCACAATTTCATGAAGGTCAAACAAGGCCAGGGCTCTGCTTGCTTGCTCTGCCTTTGCCTCGGCCATGGGAAGCTCACTTGAATTTGAGTATGCATTCTGAAGGAGTTTTGGGCCCCATCTGCAAGGCTGTTCTCGTCTTCGGCTATGTCCATGTGTTCCTTCCTCTCTGTTGTGGGTTATCTGATGTCGGATGAGGTGAGAACTTTGAACGAAACATTTTCCACACTGACTACATTTAAAGGGCCTATCGCTCTGCTGAATCCTTTCATCTTGACTCAATGGTGGGTCACAGCTGAGGGGTTCTGTCCACTCGAGCTTTGTTAAAGCTGTTGTCTGCTCAAAGATCAACCTCTGTTGGCACTCATACGGTTTCTCACCAGCATGCTTCCGCTGATGCTGGGTCAGGGAGGAACTGTGCCTGAAGCCCTTTCCACAGTGATTACACTCATATGGCCTCTCCTCAGTATGAGTCCGAAGGTGCAGGAAGAGACAAGTAGTTCGGGAGAAAGATTTCCCACAAACACTGCAGCTATATGGCTTCTCCCCAGTGTGTGTCCTCTTGTGTCGCCCTAGGGATGAATTCTGATTGAAGGCCCTCCCACAGTCCTGACACTCATAGGGTTTCTCTCCAGTATGAATTCTCCTATGGACTGTAAGGTGTGTACTGTGGCAAAAAGATTTTCCACATTCATCACACTTATAGGGCTTGTCTCCAGTGTGGATTCGCTCATGTTGAACAAGGGAGGAGTTTTGGCTGAAGGCTTTCCCACACTCTTTGCACATATAAGGTCTCTCTCCTGTATGAATTCTCTTGTGTACTGTGAGATGTGCATTATGGTTAAATGACTTCCCACAATCAGTACATTTATAGGGCTTATCTTGCACCTGACTTTTTGCTAGTTCTTTAATGGGTATAATCTGATTAAAGTCTTTTTGACAGCCATTGTCATCAAAGGGCTGTGTTGCTGTGGAGTCTGTCTGTTGACTAACTAAGCTTGGTTTATGTTCTGAATTTTTAACTTGTGAGCCATAAGTATAGGCATAGTCTCTTCCAGAAATATCTGGGAATAGATCTCTGTTCAAGCTGGGAATACAGGTTTCCCCAAGTCCAAGACTTTCATTGCTTTGACTATGAACTGGCATCTCTTTGGGGCCTTTCAATAGCCCTAAGTTACTCTGGTCCTTCTTGAGTGCCTGCCTCAGGCCATCACTTTCCCAATCTATTCCTGTCATGGAATGACAAGTAATAGTCCTTGCAAGCACATCCCTTTCTGTAATGGGAGATGGTTCCTTTTTAGGGAGGCCCTGCTCCTTGAGTAATGTATGGTCTTCAGGTCCAAGAATATAGCCTGAAAGAAAAACAAAGAGCTCTGACTGAGTTGTTAAGGGAAAACAAGGAGAGAGGCAGATTTCAATACCCTGGAACTTTGTTACTAATCTATGATCTTAACAACCTGCCTTGGTAAGTTCTGATTCTCCTCTTGACGATAACTATTCCTGTCCCCATCATAGTTTACTCCTGGGCCAGGCATTGGAAATGAAACAAACATTTACTAGTTTCTTGCAGGATTGCTGTTAAAACTTACCACAAACCTAGTGCCCCAAAGTAACAATGCTTTCCATTTTACAATGTGAAGTTCTAATGTCCAGATGTCAGCAGGGCTGGTTTTTCTTGGAAGCTCCATAGAAGAACCTATGGGGATCAGTAGTGTAGCATGTTCAAATCTCTCTCTTAGTGACTTCTGCTTCTGTTGTCATATACCCTTTTCTTGCTATAACCCTCTTGCTTCTCATAATTACTCTTATGATTACATTGGGCCCACCTGATAGCTATTTCTAAGGATTAGTAATTAGACTTCATTGAGTACCATGCTTTGCTTCATTGTCCACCATTAACATGCATGCAGGAGCCCACTGAGGTCAGAGAGGGCACTGGATCCCTAAAACTGGAGTTATAGGTGGTTGTGAGCCAACCTGTGGGTGTTGGGAACAGAAGAACCCAGGTCCTCTGCAAGAGCAGTATGTGCTCAACTGCTGACCCATCTTTCCAGCCCCACCCTTAGCATCTTGAGGCCTCTCCCCTGCTTAAGACTCACCCATGACACACATGAATGTGTTCATTTGTTCATTCATTCATTCATTATCACTCATCATATGACTGTCCAGTCACTGCCTAGAACTGACAGGTGCTAAATATTAAAAAAAAAAAAATCTGTCTCAGTGAATGTTGGAAGAATTCAAGAGAAAATCAAGAGTCTGGCCACAGGAGAAGAGCTGGAGAAGCTGGGAGTAGTTGGGTACTAAGCCTTTTGCTGCCTCTGCACAGCATACAGAGGGGATTAATCAAATGGGAGTCATTCCATCAAAAGTATATTGAAGATAATATGCTCATATTTTATGAAGATGTTCTTAATATAAAACAGAACCATGTACACTAGACATACAAAGGGGAAAAAAAAAACAGAAAACAAGCAATAGCAACATTAACAACTTATATTCATTTATGTCCACAGTAGCACTATTCTTTTATTTTTGTTTTTCAAGACAGGGTTTCTCTGTGTAGCCTTGGTTGTCCTGGATTTGCTTTGTAGATCAGGCTGGCCTCTACCTGATCCAGCTGCCTCTGTCTTCTGAGTGCTGGAACTACAGGAGTGTGCCACCGAGCCTGGCTAGTAGCACTATTCTTAATAGCCTCAAAGTGAAAACAACCCAAATGCCCATCAACTGCTGAATGGAAAAATGAAACAAGAGTGTAAGGAGTATAGCTCAGTGGTATAGTCCTTGTCTAGCATGTATGAGGCCCTAGGTACTGTTCCCAAAGAAGTGCAACAAACAAACCAACAAACAGTGAAATTATTTAGTGAAATATTTAGTCATAAAAAAGAATGAAGTGAATTCACACAACACAGAGGAACTTTGAAAAAATTATGCTAAGTAAAAGAAGCCTGACACAAATGTCACAGACTAAGCATCTACTGATTAATAACAGTCCCAGAGCAGAGCACAGTGGTGCATGCCTGTAATCCCAGCACTGTGGAAGGCAAAGGCAGGCTATGAGCTTGAGGCCAGCGTGGTTTACAAAGTGAGTCCAGGATAGCAAAGGCTGAGAAACCCTGTCTCAAAAAAACAAAACCAAAACCAAAACTAAAACCAAAACCAAAACCAAAACCCAACAAAAGGTCCCAAACAGGCAAATCCATAGACAATCCAAATGAGTTATTGTCAAGATGTAGGGAAGATGGGTGGTGATTGCTAATAGGCAACTTTTGTGGTAACAGCTAAGGCCTGAATGTTTGTGTTCTCCTAAAAGTTGTATGTTTTAGTCCTAATTCCTGTTTTGATGATGTTTAGAATTGGGCCTCTGGGAAGTATTAGGCCATGAAGGCAGAATCCTCTTCTCAGGCATATTTTTTTTTCAACCATCATTTAATAATGTTATTTATTTCTCATCCCTGAGTGAGGGCTCATGTCTGTCCAGATGTCTTATTCTCTGCTACATTCATAGCATCAAAAGCATTATGTGAGTGAGTCCTCAGGAATGTCTGCTAAATGGTCTTCTGAGCTGATAATCTGTTCAGCCTCAGGGCAAACCCTGATCCAGACCAATTGGAAGGGGGCTGAAGAAGACAGAGACCTCAGGCCACTATCGGAGGGCTGAGCTGGTATAACCAGGTCAGGCCAGCAACAGTTGAAAGTATCTATAAATTCAGATGGGGTCTCCTAGGTCAAACCACCCCTCACCCTAAACTACTGAGCCTGCTGTTTAGGAAGCCATAGTGTCTCCAGAAAGAAAGTGTAATGAGAGGAAATGAGAGCAGGATTGAGATTACAGAACACCAGGTAAGGTCAAGTAACTATAGGAGGGAAACAGTAAGGAATAAACCAAGATGCAGCAGGCAGAGGGGTTCACCCCCACTGGTTACCTAGCCTACCAAAGCACATGGCTGCACTGGGAGAAGGTCTGCCTGGATGAGCACTCTTTTCCTTTAAAACAAAAGAAAAAATGCTTTCTTGTTGAATAAAGTGTGTGGTAAATTGAATGATGGCTCCTCAAGGATCACCACATCCTAGTCCTTGAACCCTATAAATGTGTGATATTACATGGCAAAGAGGAGAGTGTAAATATAATTAAAAGTTTTTAAAATTAAGATTTACCTTTATTTTTTTATTTTTATTTATGTGCATGTATGTGACTATACAGCAGATGAATCAGGAGCCCAAGGACAGAAAAAGGCATCAGATACTGGGAAGCTAGAATTACAAGTAGTTGTTAACCACGTGACATATAGCTAGAAACCAAATCTAGGTTTTTATTCTTTTATTTTCATTTTTCAAGAAAAGAAAAAAAAAAAGTGCTCTTAACTGGTGAGCCATTTCTCCAGGCCCAAATTAAGAATCTTAAAAGTGTGTGATTATCTTGGGATTTTCAATATGACTGAGAGGCTCTGGCAGGTGAGCCAGTCAGAGAAGAATATGTGACGATGGGAACAGCTGAGTGATATAATCTGAAGAAGGTCCCACGAGCCATGGTGTATGGGTAGCCTCTCCGCACTGGAGACAAGGAAATCGAACTTCTCCTGGAACTGCCAGAAGAAGTCAGCCCTGATGAACCACTTTGGACTCCAACTAACTTCCACAAATTGTGAGAAAATACATAAATAAATCCGTGGTGTTTCTTTCTTTTTGTTGTTGTTGCTTGTTTGTTTTTTAAACAGGGTTTTGCAGTGCAGCTGAGGCTCTCCTGCAGGGTGCTTTGGATTATAGGAATTCACCATCACAACCAGCCAAATCTGTTTTTTTTTTTTCCTGTTACTTTGCCACAGCACTTTGGTACAGTAGCAGTAGAGCAACTATACAGAGTATTAATGCAAAGTATATTTCCATTTTAATAGGATGTTCAGGAGGCCTTTTGCTTCTAGAACATTTATGGTCCAGCTATTAAGTTCTTAAAAGTCTCTGTAACAATTTTGATGCCTCACCAGCTGTGTGAGACAGCCAAGGTTTAGTTATCTTAGAACCTAGTTTCAGTTGCAGTATAAGCTGTCAATGAAAAGATGTGTCCAGATGAGGCAGATTTGTTCCTGACAAATATGTTGCAAGCAGCACTGGAGACAACCAATGAAAGAGGAAGAAATGGGTCTGCTACAGACTCACGAAACTGCGAGTGAGGGCCACATCTCTTTAAAGAGGTAAATTTAGAGGTAAATTTGTCTCTCTGCAGCCCTGGGTAGCATCTTGAAGCATTTGGGTGGGTCGACTGCAGACTGCTGGTTCTGTGTCATCACAGCCATACCATATTCATTTCAGCTGTCAGGGTACCAGTACACCAGACCCACTGAATTATGTATCAGACCTTTCCTTTCTGTCATCCCTAGTAAACAGGGTCAGGATAAGGGCAAGTAATCCAGTCCTGACAGAAGAGTATTGAGACAAGGGGGACAGATGCCTGGCACCGTTCCCATCTTTTCCCTTCCTTCTTGCCTGGAACGTAGATGTGATGGCTGGAGCTACTGTAGTCACACTGTAACCCTAAGCAACACAGAACACAATCCCTAGCACATCTCTCAAACACTAAACCAGCACCAGCACCAGCTAGGTCAGGGGTCCTGCTTTTTTAGAGATAATATGCCCCTCTTTTTCTGAACTTCTCTTAACATGGCTTTGAGGTTTTTGTTTGTTTGTTCTGTTTTGTTTTGTTTTTTTTTTTTGTTTGTTTTGTTTTTTTTTTTGAGACAGGCTCTTATTATATATACCTCTAGCTTGCCTGAATCTCATTCTTTAGACTAGGCTGGCCTTGAACTCATAGAGATCCACCTGTCTCTGCCTCCTGAATGTTGGGATAAGAGGCATGCATCACCACATAAAGCCAAGGTTTTCTCTTTTTAGATTTATTTTATTCCTATAGTGCTTTGCCTGCACCAAATGCATGCCTGGTGCCTGAGTGAGCCTCTATGTGGGTGCTGGAAATTGAACCTGGGTCCTTCACAAGAACAATACGAGCTCTTAACCACAGAGCCAACTCTTTAGTCCCAGGCCAAGTTTTAAATGCCTAAATAAAATCCTTTCTGATAATAGACTAGCAGAAGGGTATGAGGAACATGCTTATAAACCCAACAAAGAACTCAGTACAGAATTCAGCAAGAACTGAATGGGAAGGCCAGGATGAAAGCCAAGAAGAGGATGCTGGGAAGGCTAATGAGAAAGGGAGTGGCCTAGAACCAAGGATGGAGCAGAAACACAATGGAAGCAGGCCTCTCATTGTTGGAGAGGAAGCAAATAGCTTTGTGAACAGAGGAGAGTAAGGCACTGGGCACCCTTCAGAATACATGACAACTGGCCAAGGCGACAGGCGTAGAAAAGTTTGCTCACTGGCTGGCCTTTGGGAGTATTAGGGAACCTGGATGTGAGGTGTGTTCCCACCATCCTAATTGGTAAAAGTTCACTGCTGTACTCTCGTGGCTTATTCAAGCACCAGAATCACGGTATGCACCAGGCAAATGGTGTCCCTGGGAGACTTTCATCCTCCCTGGAGACCACAGTCCTCATGTACTATCCAGCTCACTGCTGGGGCACTGAGCATATTCTGTTTGACTTTACAGACTGAAGATCTTGAAATTCCTGTCTGGTTCCTCTAGGCCAGTGGTTCTCAAGCTGTGGGCTGTGACCCCTTTGAGGGTTGTATATCCGATATCCTAAATATCAGACATTTACATTACAATTCACAACAGTAGCAAAATTACAGTTATGAAGTAGCAATGAAAATAATTTTATGGTTGGAGTCACCAAACAAACTGTATTAAAGGGTCATAGCATTAGGAAGGTTGAGAACCATTGCTCTAGCCTTTGCCTCCTGAAGTCTTTTCCCTTCACAGGTTTTTTTCTGTATCTTTGGTTATAATCAACCACAGCTGTGAAAATGATGATGCCAACCAAATCCCATGAACCTCTTAAGAGAGGGATGGTTTTGAGGACCCTGAAATATCATTTTTTTTTTTTCATAAGTGCATCTCCAATGGTCTCCTGGAATCTCCCCACTGGGACACCTAGCTGGTGGGGTTCTTACCTAGACAGCAGGCCTGGGTATCTCCTCTGTCTGCCACCCACAGCTCAGCACCTTGTTCCAGCTGGGAGATTACTGCAGGTTTGGGAAGATCAGGACCTGGAGATAGGAAAAGACACAGGAAGTCAGAAGCTGCTCTGGGAAAAACAAGTCCAGGCTGCAGCTTAGGCTCTTGACTATAGGACATGTGGGCAACTCACAGGCACATGAGGGTTTAGCTCTGTGACAGAAAGAGTAAAAGTGTGTCCTACAGTAAGGGAGGACTCAAGATTAAGTGGAGCTCCATATCAGAAGCCCACAACCATAACTCAGGAAGATTCTATCATTACAGCCAAGGAAGCAGACCTTACCCACAGAGAGAAGGTGCCCAAAGGTCTCCAGCATCACATCACGATACAGAGTCCTCTGGGTAGGGTCCAGCTGTCCCCACTCCTCTTGGGTAAAGTCCACAGCCACATCTCGAAAAGTCACTGGCTCCTGAAACATCACAGGCATTCTTGATTAGTACAACCATCTACCTCTGTAGTAGAGAAAGAACGGAGAAAAAAGGCAGGCAGGTTCTGGGAAAATGTACGCTCTTGAGTGATGTAACTCAGCCATCACTGGGAGCCTACGGGGGCACTATAGGTAGGTGTGGGTTACCATGACAACATGAGAGTACTTGGCAGGATCCACAAAGTCAGCCACAGCTGATCTGACTGATTAGACAGACATGACTAGATATGAAGGTTTGAAGAAATGACTACTACGTTTTTTTTGTTTGTTTTTATTTTGAGTATGTTTATATGTATGCATGAATGTATGGAGGCCAGAGGACAATCTTGGGTGATCACATCTTTGTCCTCCACACATTCTTTTACTGATGACCAGGCCACATCAGCATTATCTGTTATCTGATCACCAGGTCTCATCTCCACCACCACCCCTTTTTTTTTACCCACTATCTTAGCTCAGTTCTCAGTATCTTATCTAATGTTCAAGTGGTTCTTTCCAACCCTACAGAAGTCCTTCTCAACACCTTCCCCCCTTCCATTTTTTTTTTTTTTTTGTGTGTGTGTGATGCACATGTGTGCGGACACACATGAGAGAGAGAGAGAGTATACCTGCATATGTGTATGTGCGGAGGCCCAATGTTGATGTCGAGAATCATCTTCACTTGTTCTACCACCTTATTCACTGAGCAGGGCTTTTCAATCAAACCCAGAGCTCATTGATATGGCAGGTCTCAATAGCCAGTGTGCTCTGGGGATGGATGCCCTGTCTGTTTTCTGAGGAGGGAATTATAGGTGGGCTACCATGCCCACCCAGCATTTATGTGGGTTCTAGGGATGTGAACTGTAGTCCTCACGTTTGTGCATTTTGACCACTGAGTCATCTCCCCAGGCCCCTGAAACACTTTAAAATCTTTTTTTCCTCTTGAAATTTCCCAGGTTTGCCTTAGATATACTCTATAGCCAAAGATGACATGAGGAACTGTATTAAACGGTTGCAGCATTAGGAAGGTTGAGAATCATCGCTCTGAACACTTGAATGGCTCCTTGTCACTTTTCAATAAAGAATGATCAATCCCCCAAAGATATCTAGGTCTTCATGCCTGAAACTTATGAATATTACAGTAGTAACATGAACTCTGCAGATATGATAAAGATGCCAAAACAGGCATATGTCCTGTGTTATCCTGGAGGGCCCTGAATGCAATCATACATTTATGAGATAGGCATGAGATTTGAGAAGTCAGAAGGCAATATGATCACTTAAGCAAGATGCTACATTATTATTTTGATGCTAGACAAAAGGCCACAAGGCAAGGAGTGCCAGGGCTACAGTTTTTATAGCTGGAAAAGCAGATACCCTCTCCTAGAAACTTGGTAGAAGTATGGCTCTGCTCAGTGGTTTTAATTTCTGATGACTTCTCATCTCTAGAATGTGTCTTTTTTTTTTTTTTTTTTTTTTAAGTTTGAGACAGGGTCCAGCCTGGCCTTGAATTTATCATCTCCCTGCCTCACTCTCTCATGTGGTGCAGGATTATAAGCATGCACCACCACACTTGGCCTAGAATGTATATTGCCTTTTGCTATCAAGTTTGTCATGACTTGTTACAGCAGCCCTAAGAAACTAACATACTGGACATCTAAGGTCTCCACTTTTGGTCCTTGCTCTTGTAGAGGCTTGTCTCTAAGATGACTCCTCAGTGACTCCGTGACCTGCATCTAGCCATGTTGCCTTGTATAACTGGTAGGACACTGTAGAAATAGCAGTTCAGAGTCTGAGCTGAGGTCATGATATAGGTTCTACCTCGCCATCTCCTGGAGCACCACTCTAGTAAACCACACACTCACAGTGAGACCTAAGTGCTTCCATAGCGAGGCCTACATGGAGAAACACTGAGTCCTCCTGCCTCCTGTGAATGAATCTTCTTAAGTAATAACTGTTAGGCTGTCATGATGACTGTAACTTTAAGAGCCTAGGGCAAACCCATGAGCTAAGTCACTCTTGGATTCCTACCCATCAGAGACTATGAAGTAATACGTATTTCAGGTCACTGCATTTTGTGTGTGCAAATTGTCACATAGCAACAGAGTAAATACACTTCTTCGCATGTCTTAGTATCTTAATGCACATTCCCTGACAAACTGTGACAAACTAGTGACAAACTGTCACCTGAGACTTGACTAGGGCTGGAGAATCTACCTTGACCATGGCTCATTCATGATAGGCTTCAGTTTTCAGTTCTACACTCTGGTCACCTTTCATGAAAAACTCAGATAACAGGAATCTGAAAATTTGTACACCAAATGTAAATAACACAAATCTCCTCCAAACAAACCAATCACCACCACCCCACCTGCCACCAACATACATGAGCACATAATTCTGAAGTTGCAGAACTTACGTATGAATTGGTTTTGGCTTTTGCTAGGCAGACTACAAAGAAAAGAATAAGCAGCCAGTTTATCTACAACTTTAATGACCAGAATCTTGGCAAACAATGA
The DNA here is from genome assembly GCF_907164565.1 of Psammomys obesus. Classification (NCBI taxonomy): domain Eukaryota; kingdom Metazoa; phylum Chordata; class Mammalia; order Rodentia; family Muridae; genus Psammomys; species Psammomys obesus. The sequence goes on from NW_026590435.1 coordinate 978,327, forward strand.
CGGTCCCTACCTATCACAGTTCTCCTATGGCCCCAAAGGATGTGACTCTTGGTAGTTACTCCTGTTTTACTAACTTAGTGTCTATGTCCCACGAAGTTATGCCTTACTTACAAAATAGGGGTTTCGTGGTGTAGAGGTTCCCCTAAAAGTCTGTTGATTCTGCACATTAGGACACGTCCTGAGGACCGTACCCGCAATGTGGGTGCTCTGTAATGCGAGCCAGTCAGCTGTCATCATCGAGAAACATCTCTCAGGATGTGTGGAAGGGTGTTGGCCGGAGCTGGGGTGAAACCCCGAGCGGGGGTCTGTCCGGTCCTGTTCTCTGGGAAATGACCACCGCCCTCCTCTCTCACACCATGGGAGGGAGACAGGAGGCTGGAGCATGCGCACTGGAGACACAGTGGGTCCTGGGTTCGAACCCGGCTGAGCTAACCGTTGTGCTTGTTTCTCCTGTGGAAAAAGCGTCCTGGGTCTGAGGAGGAAGTGGGGCCCATAGTCCACTCCGTCGTTATTGTTACCTGAAGTTGTGTTGTTTCCCGCCGTGAGGCCATCACCACTGTTGCCGCTGGTCCACCCGGAACCAACAGGTCAGCCACAAACGTCCAAGACGACCCCTAATCTAAAGCGCAGACCTGTCGAGAGGACCACCCGACCAGCCTCCCGCTGAACAATGGCGGCAGCGCCTGGGACGCCGAGACTACAACTCCCAGAAGGCCACGCGCTGAGATTCTACATTAAACCAATGGGAGCGCCAGCCCAACGTTGATCATCGGGAAGTTCTGGCCTCTGGTCTAAGGCAGTCGAAACCACCCACAACTTTTGATTAAATATCAGGTCCTCGTACTTGCAGAGCCCAGTTTACATTCTGTTATCTCCGGGTGCGGGCATCACTAGGGTCCCTGGGTCTTGGAAAATTGTCTTCCCACTCTCACATTGAGTTTAGGGCATATTTGCGTCTGCGCAGTTCGGGGAACGCGGGGCAGTTAACTCTGACCTGCTGCTGGAATTAAATGTACAAGAGAGCTCTTTTTATTCTGGGTACTCCGGTTACACTGAAACACGAAACAAAATACATGGAACTTTCTTAATATAAATAGACTTTAAAGGACTAATGACCGAAAAGAGAAAAACGATGCTTCCCAGATTTCGTTTCTTCAGGTAAGATGAACATCAACCATTTAAATAAAGATATACTTGTAATCCTATCATTTAAGTGATGGAGGCAATAAGAATTCAGGGTCAGCTCCACTACACAGCATGTTCAAGACTATAAATCCGAAGGGGTAGGGAAAGAGGGGGTTGGAGAGATGGAGGATGAAAGAAAGAAAACATGTCCCAACCACACACAACACACACACCCCGCACTCACTTTTTGTTTTTTTTTAACAGACTAAGAACTAGGCATAAGTAGAAAGGAAAGCAGGCCAGGCGTGGTGGCACATACTCAGATCTCTTGTGAGTTTATGTAGCCTGGTCTACATAGTGAGTTCCAGGCAACTAGAGCTTCACAGAGAAACCCTATTTCAAAACAAACAAACAAAACCACAACCAACCAACCAAAACAAAAGCAAACAGAGCGGGGGGGGGGGGGGGAAGACAAGGCAAGAAAAGAAAATGGGCACTAGCCGGCTGTGGTGGTGCATGCCTTTAATCCCAGCACTTGGGAGGCACAGGCAGACCGATCTCTTAGTCCAAGGCCAGCCTGGTGTACAGGGTGAGTTCCTGGACAGCCAGGGCTACACAGAGAAACCCTGTATTGAAAAACCAACCAAAAAAACCAAAAACCTAACCCCCCCCCCCCCCCAACCAACAAAAAAAAAAACAAAAAAAAAAACAAAGAAGGAAAGAAAAAAAAAAAAAAAAAGAAAGAAAGGAAGAAGATGATGTAGTGGGAAAAGTCAAAAAATAAACTACACGCTAAGAGACAGATGGAACAGTAGGTCTGCCCTTCCACCACTCCTCCAGTGCTGGATACTGAACATAGGTCTTTATGCAGGAGAGGCTAGTACTCTATTACAGAACTACAGTCTTGGCAAGAGCAGGTCCTTTCATTCTCATACTCCCTTCTCTGTCTACTTTCCTTTGTTCGCTGCTGGCATCTTCTCCACTAGTCTCCACATAAGTGGGACTGACAGTGATAGTAGTGTTATAACTGGTGCTCTGGGTCTGGACTGGGTATTTCCAGGTGTAATGCCAGGTTCACAGGACCCTCAGAGACCACCAGGAGACAACTCAATGCAATAGCAAGAGAGCTTTATTATGTGAGCGATCGAACTCAGGACCCAAGTCTCACTGACGCAGCAGTAGAGAAGTGGGGCCCGGAGCTCTGAGTGAACAGGATTTTTAAAGGGAAAGTCTGTGATCAGGGGGTTTCCATGGCAGCAAGCAGGGGGGCACAGCCTTGGTGTTACAGAATTGGGTAAAGTTTAGCAGGGCAGGGTGACCTTTTCTGAGGCACACAATCACAATGGCTAAGGCATATATAATAATGACTATTTTTCTAAACCATATCTGAAACATTGGGGAGAATTTTCCCACACAATTTCCAACTGATTCCCATTGATTATTGCCAGGGAGTTTGTCTCTATTTTCTATGAAGCATTTATTCTGTATTATTTCCTGAAGGCTGTTGTTAGGAGAGTTAACTTTGTTTTCTGCCAAGTGCACATTCTCTGATATTTCCTGGTACCTGAATTCAGCTCCCAGTCAAGATGGCTCTTAACTCAGGCTAACTATACCCAGGCTAACTTAAACTCTTCACAGGTTCTTGACCTCTTTTCCAAAGAATTGAACATAAGAGTTTACAGGAACAAAAGAAGTAAGATAAAGTTGTTTGGTGCAAAGTTATATTATAGATTGTGTAGGATACACTATTCAAGATTGACAGTGGGTCATGTGAATGAGGATTCTCAATGTCCAGATTATTGTTAAGGGCTTCCTTTTATGGGGCACAAGAGAAAGGGTGCTGGCTACTAAAGATGTAGTTTTGGTAGTTTTCTACTTTGATTGATAGGTTAAGCCATATATTCATTCTTCTCTACTGTGCATGTTCCTTCTATAATGCACGTGATTTTAAACATATCTGTGTCTAATTATGCATAGGCATAAGGTGGTAAATAGGAAGTTCTCCCTAAAAGATTACTAAAAGACACTGTTTTGCCTTCTTGCGCATGCATCCAAAACTAGTTCAGTCCATAATATCTCTTCCATTCTTCATACACAGGCATGTTGAGAATATTCTTGATCTGAAACTGTCTAATTTGAACATTACCAAGGACAGGGAAATGTATCCCATTGTTCAGAGATGGAAGTATGGGTAGGATTCTGAGATTACTAGATGCATTGTTTGGGGATGGGGTGTGTGTATGTGAAACTAGGCTTCCAAGTGTGTTATTACAAGAGGACTATGTATACATAACCTAAAACCAAATGGGGGTGGTGCTCAGGGTACTAAACTATCTCCTATGCTCACCTGCCTCAGTATTAGTAGTGTGGTGGTTTGAATAAAAAATTTACCCATAGTCTCAGACATCTGAATGCTTGGTCTCCAGTTGGGGTCCCCAGTTGCTCTTTGGGGTGCATCCTTGCTGGAGGAAGTATGATCCTGGAGGCTCCAGTGATCTTAGCAACCATCAGAGCCAGCAGTGTAACAACCCACAGGAGGCAAAAAGGTAGTTTTGATAAACAGGACTAAGTAGCTAATGTTGGTTCAAACTTTGGAAGTCTGACTCCAGATAGTTTGTTTTAGGTATATTTCAGCATAGTGCAATTTGGTGAAAATTTCTATGGTGATAATCCTGATTAGGGAGCTTGGGCTTGATGGAGCCACCAAAGTGTAGAGCTTCTATAGCACCAGTAAAATATGATGATTTTTTTAAAATTGGGTAACAGCCACTCAAGATATTGGTGGTTTCTCTCGTGTTGCAGAGGTCACTGTAGAAGCTATTCAAAAAACTTTTCAAAAAGGACCTTATTTTGAATTTGGAACTAAAGGACTTTGAAAAAAATGAGTGAAAAAAAAAATCTAGTAACCCTTCCCCCTTCACCACTGCTTGTGATGTAAAAAAGGAAAACATTAGGTTAAGGATTGTTGATACAAATTTGACAAGGATAGTAAGCCTTTAAGCTCCTAAGGGGACAACAACCAACTCTAGAATAAAGAGGGAAATTGAACCAGACAAACCAAGAATGATTCAGGCTCAAAATCAATATCTAGTCATTCAGCAGTAGAAACAGGATATAATGCAATGGGGTTTAATTCCTTAGCTTCATGGACAAGAGTGTTATCAGAAGATGGACATTCTATGTTGAGCTTATACACTGAAAACCGTTCCTTTAATTTTAGAATGGTGGTGTTCAACCCATGGATTGCAACCTCTTTGGGGATCTCACAGTTGTGAAGTAGCAATGAAATTATTTTATGGTTGGGGTTACAGCATGAGGTTGTGAGGCACTGCTTTAGAGTGCTCTAGATACTGGGGAAGATCATTCAGTTATTAGTCAAGAGCAATGGTCCCACAGTGGCCAATGTCTAGTTGTCCAGCATTACAAGCTATTGGAGGCCAGTAAAATTCTTTAAAAAGTACCAGTGTCTTAAATTGGATTGACAAAGATTCTTTTGGCACTGTGCAGCATTATATTGTCTCAGGACTTTTATATAACTTGTGGGGAAGAGTTATACTACAACAAATGCAACCAGCACTTCCCACTGCTACTAATGAATCATCTGATAATTATAATACAAGAAAGTATAACCCCTCTAATTGGGATTATTGGCCATCCATAGAGTCTTTATAACTACAATGGATCTCTAATGACTTAGTATGGATTGATCATTGGTCCCTTCGTGATGAAAAATTAAAACAGGACCAACTTCTAGTACAGGTACAATTGCAACAAGGCCTGTTAGCATTTGGATAAAAAGAGTGTGTGTGGGGGGATACAGGGCTCAAGGGTACCTGTGGTACCCCTCAGGTACAAGAATAAATCATATGGAAGGGGAGCCAGGAGTTTAGCAAGGCAAAGGAGGTGGGTATACGTCATGTGGTTACAAGTTCAGCATAGGTTGAAAAACATGGTTTTCGGGATACATTAAGCTTAGGAAACAAACTTATTCTTGTAAGGTGTGGAGAAGTAATATTAATATATGACAGTGTGGCTCCTGTTTTGGTTTCACAGGACATACCTGCTATCAGGATAATGTAATTGTAGACAGCTACATTGTGGAAAGAGAAAGTTGACTCTCATGGTTTGTCCTTCCTTCCTCTCCCTTTCTCTCTCTCTCTGTCCCTCTCTCTTACACACACACACACACACACACAAATGTGATTTCAAAATATATTTAAAACATGATCTTGTTAGAGAATAGAGAGTTCTCGAACCCAAATGAGTTCTGCTTCTTTCCTTTTTTCTTTCTTCTTTCTTGTTGGAGGCAGGGTAGAATCATTTTGCTCAGTCCTGCCTGTGACTAGTCTTCTCTTGCATGATAGGTAGCTTCCTTGTTCTCCCATCCTGTGTCAGTGGTGAGATGTTTTAGCTTCTGCTTAGGGATCTCTGTAAGGGTGGGGCTCATAATAGAAGGCTTCCACTGGAAAGGAAAGTTTGACCAGGGAAACAGGAAAACCACAGAACTGCCAGAGATAGAATCTCTGTGTTCTGATTGACAGACAGGCAGTTTCTCACCTAGTATGGCCTTAGTATGTGGTAGGCAAAGCATGACTACAGCTCTGGGCTCATCAATTAGGACATGTTTTCTGTGTATGCAGTAGACACAAATACCACTCTCAAACTCTCCAGAACATTTCAAATATATACTCTTTTAAAAAAAATATTTATTTAGTTATTCACTTTACATCCCAATCATAGCCCCACTTCCTCCTCTCCTCCCAGGCCTGCCCACCTCTCCCCTCCCCCTCAGAAAAGGGTAGCCCTCCTCCTACTAACCTACGCCAGCACATCCACTTCCACAGTGGCCTGGTAAGGCAGCCCCACCAGGGGGAAGTGACAGAAAAGGATGCAACAGAGTCCATGTCAGAGACGGCTCCTGCTCCCCTTACTAGGAAACCCACATGAAGACCAAGCAGCCCACTGGGTACATATATGTAGGGCGCCTAGGTCCAGTGCATGCATGATCCTTGGTTGTGGCTTCAGTCTCCAAAAGCCCCCCAGGCCCAGGTTAAGTTGGCTCTGTTGGTTTTCTTGTGGCATCCTCTCAGGTCTTTCTATCATTCCCCCAACTCTTCCATCAGGCTCCCTGTGCTTCTGCCCAATGTTTGGCTGTGAGACATAGCATCTGTCAAACATAAACTCTTATTTCTCACATTAAGTATCTGTTAGCATTGTAACAAATATCTCCCAAAAGCCATTTGCAAATTGCTTGGTTGCCAGAAAATGGAATCTTTGGGATGTGTAACCTAGTGAAAGAGAAGTCACCAGAGACATTCCCTTGGAGTAGATATTGGGACCCTGATCACTTCTGTCTTTCTCTGATAATCATGAAGTGGGCTGTTTTGCTTTACCCATGTGATCCCACAATGCTATTTTGTTCATGAGCAATAAAGACAACCACAGAAGAAAGCCTCTGAGACCAAGACTTGCTTCCTTTATTTTCTCAAGTATTTGGCCTGGTGATGTGCTAACCAGAAAAAAACATTTGAAACAGTTTGTTAGCATTGCCTATATAATAAGTATACCATAAGGGAACGAAATGCTTTATTGTTGTATAGAAAGCAGTCCTTTCCTTCCTACCCCATCCAACACTGGCTCATTTTCCCAATAACTGTTAACTCTTTGTATCACAGTTGTGGTAATGCACATGTGGAGACTAGAGGATAACCTCAGGTGTCATTCATAAACTCTGTGTTGTAAAAGGTTATTAATATTTGCTACTGATATATCTTTTATTAAAGCTGCTGTTAATCCTAAACAGCTGTGTAACCAAATCACCACACCGAGACTATGATTTATTTAGTTAACCTAGAACACAATGCTGGGCAATAGTTACTCCATCCTAAACCTCCAAGCCCTCATAGTTTCCTAACATTTAGATTTACCCATTATACTTGCTTTTTGTGAAATTTTAGGTCCGGTTCATTCTCCAGGTTGTTCCAAGACCTCTCCTCCAAACTCTCTCTCCCAGCTCTGCTCCTCCTCTCCTCCTCCTCTGCCTCCCACTCCTTCCTGTCCTCTGGCTCCTCCCCTCTCCTTCCTACCCTTCCTCTCCTTTGCTCAACACTGTGGCTGGTTGTTGTATTTTGTCATGTTTACACAAAGCTGAGACAGGTGATGCTTAGAATAAGTATCACAATGCAATGTCCGGATTGAAACCAGAGAATGGGGAGAAATCAGCATTTAAATGAACAAGGTTAAGGTGTATACATTCCAAAAGAACATTATACCAACAATTCTGTATAGCTTTTTTTGGGGAGAGGAGAGGGTATTTTTGAGACAAGGTTTCTCTGTGTAGCCTTGGCTGTTTTGGATTCACTTTGTAGACTAGGCTGGCCTCTGCCTCCCTGAGTGTTGGGATTAAAGTCAAGTGCCACCATGTCTGGCTGCTGTATAGCTTTTTCCTCCCATTTTTCCTGACTGTGTGTGTGTGTGTGTGTGTGTGTGTGTGTGTGTGTGTGTGTGTGT
>NW_026590435.1:985971-1000398 GCF_907164565.1 Psammomys obesus
TGTGTGTGTGTGTGTGTGTGTGTGTGTGTGTGTGTGTGTGTGTGTGTGCGCGTGCATATGGAGGCCCAAGGTTGATGTCAGGAATTATCTTTGACCTCACTTCTATTTTATTCATCGAGGCAAGTTTTCTCTGGCAAAACCCAGAACTGGGCAGAATAGCTAGGTTTATTGATTAGCTTCCTTTGGGGATAACTGTCTCCATCTTTTTAGGCTGGAATTACAGAAAGATCACCATGCCCACCAGGCACTTATGTGGGTTCTGGAGACCCAAAGTTTGGTCCTCACACTTGTGCAGCAAGTCATCTCACACCTTTTCATCCCCCATCTCCTCTTTGAGACAGAATCTGTCACTGGCCTGAAACTTACTAAATAGAATAGGCTGGCTCAACCCTAATCCTCAGGAATCTCTCTCTCTACCTCTCCAACACTTATGTTACCAGCAAATACCACCCCATCTATTTTTTTTTAAACATGGGTTCTGAGGATGAAAACCAAAGGCAAGCACTTTGCTGGATGGCTAAATCATCTCTCAAGACCTTCAAGTTTTGATTAAATTAATGAGCTATATTCAAGATAGCTAGCTTTGTATTCCGTCACTCAGCATCAATTTCCCATGCAGGGCTTCTGTTAGTTTGAATGTTCTATGCTCTGTATGAAAATATCTTCCATCCTACCATAATTTCTGATTTAGTTTGCCATCTGAATAAAAAGTGGTGTATGCCTTTTATCCCAGCACTTAGGAGGCAGAGGTAGGCAGATCTGTGAGTTTGAGGCCAGCCTGGTCTACAAAGTCCTGGGGCTATTATACAGAAACTCTGTCTCAAACAAAATAAAACAAAACAAAACAAAAATTATCAGAAGGCAATAGCTCCATAATTACTGTCAGTTTCAGGGTTTTGTTTTGTTTTGTTTTGTTTTGTTTTGTTTACAGGGCATTCTGCCTACATACCAGATCTCACTGTAGATGGTTGTGAGACACCATGTGGTTGCTGAGAACTGAACTCAGGACCTTTGGAAGAACAGCGAGTGTTCTCAACCTCTGAGCCATCTCTCCAGCCCCCTGTTCTTTTGTTGTTTTTTTTGTTTTGTTTTTTTTCTTTCTTTCTGTTTTTATTTCGAGACAGTTTTTCTCTGTGTAGCCTTGGCTGTCCTGGATTCGCTTTGTAGATCAGGCTGCCCTCAAACTCACAGAGATCTGCCTGCCTCCCTGAGCGCTGGGAATACAGGTGTGTGCCACCAAGCCTGGCTTGATTGTCAGTTCTTAGTGAAAGCATAGTTACCCTATTCACAACTTCTCAAATCACTTTTACTGCTTGTAAAACAGAAGGTTCTGAGTTTTCCTGAGTGATTTCTATGAAGTGGTATGGCTTGAGCTTTGTAATAATGTGGATTCAACATACATTCCAGGTGTTTCTGAGGCATGTGATCATTGTATCCTGCTTTGAGAGTTAAACCTTAGCTGTTCCATTTCTGGCAGAGGATGTAGCAATGGAGTTCTCCATTTTTGATTAATCATAGTTTCTTGTCCATTACTTTTCTCATGTTGAATAAGGGATGAATAACATATGAAAGTTTCCCATGTATGTGTATGTGTATATATATATATATGCTTGTACCCAGAAGAAGCCACCCGAGGCCTAATTCCTCCCATATGCAAAAGGTGTGGCTCTTAGAATGGCCTTCCAGACATTCTCTCAAAGGCTTCACTTCATGTTCTTTTAATATCATCCTGTGAGTAATGAAGTTTCCATATTCATCATAGTCATTACTAATGTCCATTGAAAAAGTTCTGTTATCAAAAGGAAAGGAGGCTTAAGAGTCCCCACTGAGGAGTGAGGGAAGAATGGCTAAATGCTTTAGAGTATAGGCTGTTCTTCCAGAGGAGACAACCTGGGTTCAATTCTCTGTATCTACATGATGGCTCACAGCTGCCCTTTTTAGGGGAGGTGTTAAGACAGGGTTTCTTTGTGTTAAAGTCTTGGCTGTCCTAGAACTCTCTTTGTAAACCAAGATGGCCTTGAACTCACAGAGATCCATCTGCCTCTGCCTTTCAAGTGCTGAGATTAAATACATGCAATGCCACACCCAGCTTTGACTCACAACTGTCTTAATTCCAGTCCCAGGGGATCCAAAACTCTCTCTGACTTCTGTGGGCACTGTATACACATGATTCATAGACATAAATACAGGCAAAATACCCATACACATAAAATAATTTTATATATATATATATATATATATATATATATATATATATATATATATATATATAGTGTATATATAAATGTATATGTTTTAAGGGGTGTTGGTGGCAGCAGGTGCCTTTAATCCCAGCAGTCTGAAGGCAGAGGCAGGTAGATCTCTGAGAATTTGAGGCCAGCCTGGTCTACAGACTGAGTTCCAGGACAGCCAAGCCTATATGGAGAAACCCTGTCTCGAAAAACTAAAAACCAACCAACAAACAAAAAACAGCAACAACAACCAAAAACAAAAACCTAACCAATTAACCAAACAACAAACAAACCAATAGTACTAATAGTGTATTTAGAAAGTCTTAAAATGCTCAATGTTTACAAGTTTACTCAAGCAAAAACTCAGGTACTTGATTCCCACACATTGGTGCTTTGCATGGGGTGATGGTCCCTGAAAACCAAAATCTGTTTAGAGTTTTTAAACTTGTGATTTGAGCTTATCATAATGTGCTCATGGGGATGAAGAGAAGGCTCAGTGTTTAAGAGCACTTTTGCTTTTTTGTGGAACCTAGGTTCACTTTCCAACACCCACAAGGCAGCCCATAGGACAAAGACAGAGCCAGAGGGAATGGCAAAGAAGCACCAGGTAGACTACCTTGAATCAGACAGTATTTGCCTCAGAGCCTTTTACCTCAGGTGTTACTAACAAGAGCACATCATTTTTGTTGTTGTTGTTTTAAAATTTTTATGTGTATAGCTCTTTTCTTTGCATGTATCTCAAAATGGGTGCATGGTGCCCTTGGATGCACTGGGATGAGATACAGATGGCTGTGAGGTGACACGTGTGGGTGCTGTGGGTCAAGCTCCACTACTCTGAAAGAGCAACCAGTGTTCTTAACTGCTGAGCCACCTTTCCTGCTCCAGGAATATATTCATAAAGATAACTATCTTTATGTTCTATGTGTGTATGTTTGTACAGCACGTGTATACTTGATGCCCAAGAAGGGCAGGAAGGAACATTGAATCTTCATGAGCTGGAGTAATAGGGAGTTGTGAACCAATATGTGAGTTATTGCAACCAAATCTGGCTCTTCTGTAAGGGAAGCAAGTGCTTTTAACTACTGAGCTATCTCTCCTGCTCTACTTTGGTGGCACGAATGAGAATAGTCCCATTGACTTATATGTTTGAATGCTTGGTCCCCAGTTGGTAGAACTGTTTGGGAAGGAATCATAGGTGTGGCCTTGTTGGTTAGGTGTAGCCTTGTTGGAGTAGGTTTGTCACTGGGGGGTTGGGCTTTGAGTTATCAAAAGCCCATACCAGGCCCATTGTCTCATTCTCTATCTGTGCTTTTTGATGAGAATGTAAAGCTCTTAGCCACTGCTCCAGTACTATGCCTGACTACTTCTAGACATGATGATAGTGTACTAACTAAAACTGTAAACAAGACCTCAGTTAAGTGCCTTATTTTTATAAGAGTTGCCTTGGTCATGGTGTCTCTTAATAGCAGTAGAATAGTAACTAAGAACCCTCCCAATCACTTTTAAATTTCACCTCAGCCTGACAATACCATTACCCTCGCTCTGGCCTTTTATGTAAAGGAAACTGATAAAGTTATGTGACGCTTGGTAAATACACTGTTTTGTAAGAAACTGTCTTCTTGCTACAAGTATTTCATAGGATCCAATCTTACTCTTACTTTGAGTTTGGTTGTTCCTGTTTGATCTAATTTCATACTCATTGACAGAATTTTATTCTAGTTCTCTTTTGGAAATCCTTCACAGGTGATTTATGAGCAGTCTAAGCAGCCTCTGGGTTAAGGAACACGGTAGCTTGGATATGAAAACACAGGGAAAGGGAATTAGCTGTCAGTAGTTTTACACCAAATATTGAGCACCCAAAACAGTGTTTCTTCTGTCTTTCTTGATGTCACATTATGATTAAACTGGGAATAATCTTTCTAGGAAATATAGCATGATGTGTAGAAAAATGAGACATCTCAAGGCATCAAAGGGAGGGACATCTGGTTAGTATGGAGAATGGAGGGTCATTTAGTTTTGATAGAATATGTATCTGCATATCCCCAAACAGGAGACAGTGTCTGGCTCACACTCAGCCTTGAGAAAGATTTAATCTGTGCAAATATTGTGGTATTAAGATTTACAAAACCAGCTGAGCGCGTTGACACTCACCTGTAACCCCAGCACTCAGGGAGGCAGAGGAAGGTGGATCTCTGTGAGTTTGAAGCCAGGACAGCAAAAGCTACACAGAAAAACCCTGCCTCAGAAACAAAGATTAACAAAACCAAGGGCTGCAGAGATAGCTCAGTAGTTAAAAGGATTTGTTGCTCTTGCAGAGGACCTGGATCTGATTCCTAGCACTCATGTGGCTCACAACTGTGTAATTCCAGTTCTAGAGAATCCGATGCTCCCTTTCCACCTCTCTGGGCACAGGGCATGCACGTGGTGCACAGACCTACATGCAAGGCAAAACACTCATACCCATAAAATAATATTTTTAACAAAACCAAAGAAGACCTTTATTTTCCTTCATTAAAAATTTTATTTTAAATTATATGTGTCTGTTTGTGGGTATGTGCACATGAGTGCAGGTGACTACAGAGGCCAGAGGTGTGAGATTCCCTTGGAAAATGCTTATGAGTTGGTGCTTATGAGCTATCTGATAACTGATAACTTATAACTGATGCTGGGAATTGAACTCAGATCCTCTGGAAAAGCAATATGTACTCTTACTTCTTCGATCTCTCTCTACCCTTTGATTTTGTTTTGTTTTGTGAGATAGTCTCAGTGTATATCCCTGGATGACCTTGGACACAGAGATCTACCTGCTTCTTCCAAAATGCTTGGATTAGTGACATGAAGCACCAAAGATCTCTTTTGATAAGACTTAATCTTGCTACCACCATGGATCCTAGAAATTTTAAATACATTGAGAGAAATGCTTTATCAACTGTGGGCACCACCCCCCAGGAGGAGACATTGACACAAAATGGAAAAATTTCAGAGCACTATGGAAAGCTTTTTTTGTTACTGTTATTGTTTGCTTGTTTTTCCCTCTTGAGACAGGTTTTCACTGTGGAATCCTGGGTATCCTGGAACACCCTGTCTAGACCAGGCTCAAACTCAGAGACCCATGTGCCTCTGCCTCCTGAGTGTTGAGATTAAAGGCATGCACCACTATACCCAGCTTGGAAAACTTTTCTTGAACCTCTTGGGACATGTAAAACCTAATTAAAAGCCTGTAATATAGGAAACCAGAAAAATAACCTACCTCCAACTTCCAGGAATTGCCATAGCTATGACCATGGAAAAGATCCTGCTTTGGTTTCTTGTCAGGTTTCTTGTTAGATGAAGTATGAATAAAGGGTTGACACTTCTATTTGAGGTTTTCTGCATTTCTAGTCACTTTGTCCATATGAAATGATGGTCATGTCAAGCATTCTGAGTAAATGGAACTCCTGGCTGAACAAGCTTTACACTGTTCTGATAAATTTTCAGTGTTTTTATTCCAAGTCCTGTTTCCAATAATTAATGAGTCCTCATTTGTAAGGTTTCTGTAGAACTCATAAATGACAGAATCTACTAGTGCTTCTAGAAATTTAGCAGCACTCGGTTTTTCGTTCTTTAGCCTCATTGTAAGATCACTGGTAAACAAGATGTCCTCAATTCTCCCCATTTCTTTTCTTTTTTGAGATGTTGCAGACTGAACTTAGGCAAGTGTTCTAAAACTAAGCTACACTTCAATTCTTTTCTAAGTTTTATTTATTTTTTAAAATTTATTTATTATTTATACAGCATTCTGCCTGCATGTGTGGCAGAAGGCCAGAAAAGGGCACCAGATCTCACTATGGATGGTTATGAGCCACCATGTGGTTGCTAGGCATTGAGCTCAGGACTTTGGAAGAACAGGCAGTGTTTAATTTCTGAGCCATCTCTCCAGCCCCCTAAGGTTTTTTTATTTTTAAATTATTTTGTTACTTTAGGTCGGGATTTTTCCTGCATGTGTGTCTGTGCACCACTGTGTTCATTGCCCACAGAGACTGGACAGGGGCCTTGGGGCTCCTGCAACTGAAGTTGTGGATGGTTATGAGCTGCTCTATGGTGCTTGGAGTCAAACTCAGGTCCTCTGGGAAAGCAGACAATGCTTTTAAACATTGAGGCACCTCTCTAGCCTCTCTTCTATTTTTTTTTTTTTTTCTGAAGAAAAGAACACAAATGCAGTCTTCCACTACCACAAATTTTACAGTTGGGTTTTCTGCATCTGGAGAAATTGCAGGGGACAGTGTCATTTTGTGACCAGTAGTAGCCTGGCTTGTGTGGTGTGGCTGTTGAATTGTACTTCTGCCTGGAAGGAAACAGACATTCAGGTTTCTCCCAAAGGCTGGTCCAGCCACTGTTTGCTTCCTGCAGGAACAGGGGAACTCCTGGGATCAAAGGTTCTATTTCTCTCAGGAATGGCTAGAGGCTTAAGTCGAGGCCCATTCAATATGGAGGTACCTGGCCTCACCAGGGAGGTGGAAATGAGTTTCCACTGGATGTCTCAGTTAGCTCTTTTAAAGTGAGATCACTGGTATCAGATGGCAGTGGAAACTTGGGTGTTCCAAAAGCCTGTAGTGTTACATCCCTTCAGGTAAGCCATTCAGTTAAGCGGTTGAAAGCCCAAAACCAACCATTCTGGTGAGATGCATTTCTGGTGGGACGCAGGTCAACAGCTGCCAAGGCAGCTCTGCACAAAGGTGAACAACAGAAGCTCACTGTGGCCAATGATATGTGGCTGATTAAATGGCAGTAAAGCAACCACATGGTGGCTCATAACCATATAAAATGAGAGCTGGTGGCCTCTTCTGGCCTCTTGGCACACATGCAGGCAGAATACTGTATACATAGTAAATAAATACATCTTAAAAAAGAATATTAAAGCTGCAAAGAAAAAAGACCAAGTAACATATAAAGGTAGACATTTTAAGATTACACTTGATTTCTCCATGAAGACTCTAAAAGTCAGAAGGGCCTGAATAAATGTGCTGCAGACAGCTGGTACAGTGGCACACGGCTATAATCCCAGCACTCTGGTAGGCAGAGGCAGGCCAATCTCTGTGAGTTCGAGGTCAGCCTGGTCTGCAAAGTGAGTCCAGGACAGCCCAGGCTACACAAAGAAACCCTGTCTCGAAGAAGAAGAAGCAGAAGCAAGGAGAAGAAGGAAGAAGGAAGAAGAGGAAGTAGTAGTGCTGCAGGCTCTAAGAGACCACAGATGCCAGCCCAGACTTTCAATAACCATACATATATGGAAAAAATATGTTCCAAGATAAAGCAACATTTAAATGTTTACAAAATCAACCCTACAGAAGGTCATAGACGGAAAACTCCAACCCAAGGAGGTTAATCACATCAATGGGAAAAAACAAAAACAGGGAATTAATAATCTCCAACAAGAAAAATTTAAAAAAAAGAAACACACCACTCCTATGACCCCCACAACCATCATCATTATCATCACTATCAACAACAAAATAACAGGAATCAACAACCACTGGTCATTGAAATAGCTTCCTGTATCCTATCAGACCACCACAGATTAAATCTGAATATCAACAACAGAAACAATAGAAAGCTTATAAACTCATAGAAACTGAATAACTCTCTACTGGTTCAAGAAAGAAATTAAAGACTTTCTAGAATTAAATGAAAATGAATACACAACATACACCAATTTATGGGACACAATGAAGGCAGTTTCTAAGAAAAAAGTTCATAGCACCAAAGTACCTGCATGGGAAACAAACAAACAAATAAACAAACAAACAAACAAACTAGACAGATCTCACACTTGCAACTTAACAGCATACCTGAAGCCTTTAGGACAAAAAGAAGTAATCACACTCAAGAAGAGTAGATGGCATAATCAAACTCGAGACTGAAATCCAGAAAATAGAAATGAAGAGAACAATAAAAAGAATTAGTGAAATGAAAAGTTAGTTCCTTGAGAAAAGCAGTAAGATAGACAAACCCTTATCCAATAACTAACTAAAAGGTAGAGAGAGAATATCCAAGTTAACAAAACCAGAAACAAAAGGGGGCCATAACAAAAGAAAAAACATATGATCATAAGGACATACTTTAAAAACCTGTACTCTACCAAATTGGAAAACCTAAAAATAAATAAATAAATAAATAAATAAATAAATAAATAAATAAATAAATAATGAACAAATAAATAAAGGACACTTTTTTTCAATACATACCACTTACCAAAGTTAAACCAAGACAAGATAAGCAGTTTACTCAGACTCTCACTTTGAAATTAATCAGTGCTTCCATTTGTGGCCGTCTCTAATTATTGTCTACGTGTATACTCAAATTTAGTATTCAGAATTTCACAGCTGGCTAGATGTGATAGTACATGCCTTTAGTCTAAGTAGTTGGGATCTTAGTTGGACAGGTTGATCTCTGAGTTTGAGGCCAGCCTAGTATGCATAGTGAGTTCCAGGACATCCAGAGCTATATAGTGAGAACCTGTCTCAAAAAAGAACCTCACCTTGGCCAAAAAGAAAAAAGTGTCTGGACATGGTGTCTCTTCATGCCTTTAATTCCAGAACTTGGAAAGTAGAGGCAGGTAGATCTCTATGAAGTCAAAGCCAGCCTAACCTATGTATCTAGTTGGAGGACAGCCAGGGATACATAAAAGTGACCATGCCTCAGTTTTTCCAAATATAAATTTTACATTCATATTCTTCATTAGCTGTATTTGGTAGTTTTATTTTATTTCTCTGTTTTTTTTTAATTTCTTTCTCACTTTTTATTTCTTCACTCATTTTTATTTCTTCTCACTTTCATTTCTTTTAATGTAAAAGGCCAAGACTTATCTAGCACTCTTCCATCTCTAAACTTTATAAAGAATTATATGGTAAATTCCCTCAGACATCCATAACTAGTGCCCTCATTTCTATTGTCAGAGTTCTAGAAGTGGGTTTCCATATTTAAGAATATGTGGATTTTAGCTGGGTATGGTGGTGCATGCCTGTAATCCCAGCACTTGTGGAGGCAGAGACAGGCAGATCTCTGTGAGTTCGAGATCATCCTGATCTACAAAATGAGTCCAGGACAACCAAAACTACATAGAGAAACCCTGTCTTGAAAAACCAAAAAAAAAAAAAAAAAAGGGGGTGGGTGGGTGGGACGGAGCAGAGGAGGGATGCTGGACAGATGGTTCATCAGTTAAGAGCACTTGCTGCTCTTTCAGAGGCCCCAGGTTCAATTTCAGTTTTAGGGGATCTGATGCCCTCACACAGACATACATGCAGGCTGAGCACCGATGTTCATAAAGTAAAAGAAAAATGTTTTTAAAAAGATGAAAAAACAACTAAAAAATGTGGATTTTAATTTTTATTGGTTCTTGTTAAGTCTACCTTCCAATGATGCTTAACAGGTTTGAGGATGTAGTTGTTTGTGGAGTATTTTGTTTACCTTACATGAGGTCCAGATATCAATATACCAGGCATGATGATGCACTCAAGGCTAGCTTGGGCAATGTGAAACTGTGCAAAAAATTTGGGGGAAATTCAATTCATAATTTGGGCTGGCTCACAGTTTCAGACGTTTAGTCCACTATCATCATGGTAGGAATCATGGCAGTGTGCAAGCAGGCATGGTGCTAGAGGAGCCAAGAGTTCTTCATATTGATCCACAGGCAGCAGGAGACTGTGTGTCACACTGAGCATAGTTGGAGCATATATAAGACCTCAAAGTCTGCCTCCACAAGTGGCACAGTTAGTTTCACTCTGTATGGGCTAAGCATTCAAACACATAGGGGCTATAGCTATTCAAACCACCATAGTCCCACTCTGTGTACTTTTTTTTTTAATTTGATACAAACGTAAGCCATTTTGAAAGAGGGATTCTCAGTTGAGAAAATGCCCCCATCAGATTGGATTTAAGGCAAGCCTGTTGGGGAAATTTTCATTGTTAATGGTTCATGTGGGAGAGTCCAGCCCACAGGGGATGGCTGCACCCCTAAGCAAGTGGTTGTGAGTTATGTAAGAAAGCATCTGAGCAAGCCGTGAAGAGCAAGCCAGTAAGCAGCACTTTTTCATGGCCTGTTTTAGTTCTTGTATCAAGGTTCCTGCCTTGGTTTTCCCTCAATGATGGACTGTGATCACGACGAATGGCAATAAACCTTTCCTCCCCAAGTTGATTTTAGTATTGGTGTTTTATCACAGCAACAGGAAGCAAACTGAGACCCTCAAAGAACTCTGCCTCAGAACTCCCTCTTCCTCTTCCTTGCCTGCTGGGCTCAAGTGACTGAGAAGGTGGGCCCAATTGCAAATCATCCATTCCCCCTACTGGGAGCCCTTAGCTCCTCTCCAAAACCACAAATACCTGTTAGCTCACTTCCCAAGGCCTAAATTTGGGAAACTCCCTGGTCAATTGGACCCCATCTGATTATGACCACGGGCACAGGGTCTTTGTTGAAGCCACTGATTGGGCATTCCATAGTTGCTGTGGGAGTTTTGGTTTCTTTAACTTGGTTGTGTTATAAGAATGTTTTTTTGTTTGGTTACATGTGGGATGTGGAAGTGCTTTATCTACCAATGAAAACAGACTCTCAAGAAATGTGTGAAGTTTTCCAGCTGGAAACTACCTCGTGCAAGGGGTATGGTTTTGATAGCTGGAAAACGTCTTTGGACTCTGAGAGCATATAAGTAAGAGAGTGGTAGCGTTGCATTGTTTGGCATCACCTGGCTTCCCTCTGGAATGCTTCTAGAGAGAAAGGCTCCCAAGAACATTTTGAGGCTCCTGCTACAATTTGCTGTTCGATGTTTGACTGGATTTCTGGAATCCAGATGACTGAGATTAGTATTACCCTAAAGAACCCAAGGACCCTAACCAGCAGGAAGGAGCTAGAGAGGTCTGCATCTCTTGTCTCTATTAACCTGCTTTCTCTCCTAACTAGGAACACAGTTTTGGAAGGGAGGTAGAGGTGTTTAAGAACTGTAAATAAAGTAGGTTTTTGAAAATTCAAAGCCTAAAGGCGGTGTCCATACGTGGCTTAGGCATCATGGTGAACTTAGTTTCTAATGTTGTAGAAGAAACAGCCTCTCTAGCTACTTCCTGCTGGTTAGGGGGTCCTTGGGTTCTTTAGGGTAATACTAATCTCACTCATCTGGATTCACTGATTCTGATGCAGATACTTCAGAGAAAATGTTTAAGGAAACACAAAAGATTCTGCCATGTTGGGGGTTACAGATTCCTCCAGAAAAAAATGCAAAGAGGAGATTCAATTAGCTACTTGGGTTATAGAATAAGTCAAGAAAAAATTCAACCACAAAATATACAGATCTATAGAGATCAATTACAAGCACTTAAAATGATTTTCAAAAATTAATGGGAGATATTAAACTGGCTAAGGCCTACAATTTGATTAAGTACTTATGAATTAAGTAATTTGTTTCATTCAGATTTAAACAGTTCAAGATGTCTAACAGCTGAAGCAGAAAGAGATAATTCTGGTAGAACAAAGACTGTAAGATGCATATATGGATTGAATTGATCCTAAACTTTATTGTAATTTGGTCATTTTCCTACTGGGCTCATTATGCACAGGAAAGATAGTATTATGGAATGGATTTTCTTAGCACATAAACAAAGTAAAAAATTGAAGACATATATAGAAAAGATTTCTGAAATAATTATAAAAGGTAGAATAAGACTACATCAATTGTCAGAAACAGACCTGGTCAAAATTGTGGGAAATGTCGAGGTTAGCCTTTTGGAGGCCCAGAGGGAAAGGTGAGTGAAGCATCAGTGACTCCCACGACTCCTGGAAGGATCCTGATCCACTGCACACAGTGTTGATCTATTGGGACTCCTAGCACACTAGTGAAGTCTCAAAATGGATCTGAGGCTAGAGTGGTGACAGCTTCCCCTTCTTTAAGAAGTCTCCTGAGGTGACCTGGCCCCTCTCCCCCACATCTCCCACATTTCCTTATAGTCTCACCAATCTGACTGATACTGGTGCTAGAGGCTAGCATGGGCTGGTCTGATTGGCCTTTCATTCATTTAAAGGCTGTTCCACTGGATAATAAAGTTAGATCTTTGAGTCTGGTCTCCAGAGTCTGATTCCTGGGATTCTGCATGGGCTCTGATGCCACTTGCCCCTCTTCCCCTCAGTTCCTGATCCCCACAGAAATTGTAGTACCTCTTACTTATGCTGAGATTATGTCATTGTGGGTAATCAGTGAAGGTTGGAAAAGAGTTTGTAATAACTGTTTGAGAGAAATTAGTAACAAATGCCTGAAAAACAAATGTATACAGTTTATAAAAAGGAATTGAATTCTTTTATGTATTGTAAAGGAAACACCAATTCCAGAGGCACCAACATTTTATACTGATGCAAACAAAATGGGAATACCAGTTTATAAATCAGACAAAATAAGCCCATATAACTCAGTTCAACACTCAGAATTGAGCCAGCTGCAGTGGCACATTCCTGTAATCCCAGCACTCTGGGAGGCAGAAGCAGGTGAATCTCTGTGAGTTTGAGGCCAGCCTGATCTATAAAGTGAGTCAAGGGACAGCAAGGCTATACAGAAAAACCGTCTCAAAAAAAAACCAAAAAACAAAACACACACAAAAAACCCCCCCACCAAAACAAACAAGCCAAAAAAAAAAACAAAAAACAAAACAAAAACAAAACCCCAAACCCAGAATTGTATACAATCCATGTGGTATTATTAGATTTTCTTGAATCTCTTAATATAATTACTGATTCTCTGTATGCATAAAAGAGTTGTTTTGCATATAGTAACTGCTGAATTTGTTTCTGATAACTCAGAATTAACTTCATTATATTTTTGCAGTTGCAATAGGCCATCAGAAGTAGAAACTATCCATTATGTATTACTCATATTCAGTCTCATATAGGCTTGCCAGGCCCACTGGCACGAGGAAATGAAGAAATTGACCAATTACAAATAGGAAATGTGTTAGAAGCCTCAAAAATGTCATGAGAAACAGCATGCTGACAGGAAAGATTTGAAGAAAAAAATTTTCTATTACTTGGCAACAAGAAAAAAAAAAAAGTCCTACATATTCTCTGTATAACCAAACTCCATTACCTGCTGGAAGCAACCCAAGGAGTACCAAAAGAAATGAAACAAATGGGTGTCTTTCATGTTGCAGAATTTGGTATGTACACCATGCCATTGATACATACTCAGGGTTTTTCTTTTCTCTTTCCTTCTTTCCTTCATCCTCTTTCCTCCTCCTTCTTTCCTTCCTTTTTTTCTTTTAAGATTTATTTATTATTTATACTTATTCTGCCTGCATGTGTGCTTGCACCAGATCTCATTACAGATGGTTTTGAGCCACCATCTGGTTGCTGGGAATTGAACTCAGGACCTTTGGAAGAACAGCCGGTGCTCTTAACTTCAGTGCCATCTCTCCAGCCCTCTTTCCTTCCCTTTCTTCCCTTCCTTCCTTCCTTCCTTCCTTCCTTCCTTCCTTCCTTCCTTCTTTCCTTCCTTTCTCTTTCTCTCTTTTTCTCCCTTTCTTATTTTTCTCTCTTTATCTTTTTTCTTTCTTTCTCTCCCTCTTTCGTTTTCTTTCTTTCTCTCTCTTTTTCTCTTTCTCTTTTTTTTCTCTCTTTCTCTTTCTCTCCCTGTCTTTTTCTTTCTTTTTCCTTTTTCTCTTTTTTCTTTTTCTCTTTTTCTTTCTTTCTCTTTTTCTCTGTCTCTCTCTTTCTCTCCTTCTCTCTTTCTCTCCTCTTTTTCTCTCCTTTCTTTCTTTCTTTCTTTCTTTCTTTCTTTCTTTTTCTTTCTCTCTTTTTCTCTTTCTTCTTTCTTTCTTTCTTTCTATCTCTTTCTCTCTCCTTCTCTTTCTTTCTCTTTCTTTCTTTCTTTCTTTCTTTCTTTCTTTCTGTCTGTCTTTCTCTTTCTTCTTCTTTCTCTTTCTTTCTCTCC
The DNA here is from genome assembly GCF_907164565.1 of Psammomys obesus. Classification (NCBI taxonomy): domain Eukaryota; kingdom Metazoa; phylum Chordata; class Mammalia; order Rodentia; family Muridae; genus Psammomys; species Psammomys obesus. Next base: position 1,000,139 of record NW_026590435.1, read on the forward strand.
TTTCTCTTTTTCTCTCTCTTTCTTTCCTTCTTTCTCTTTCTTTCTTTCTCTCTCCTTTCTCTCTCTTTCTTTCTCTTTCTCTTTTTCTTTCTCTCTCCTTTTTCTCTTTCTTTTCTTTCTTTCTTTCTCTCCCTCCCTCTTTCTCTTTCTTTCTCTCTCTCTCTCCCTCTTTCTTTCTTTCTTTCTTTCTTTCTTTCTTTCTTTCTTTCTTTCTCCTTCCTTCCTTCCTTCCTTCCTTCCTTCCTTCCTTCCTTCCTTCC